>NC_143190.1:65595833-65902916 GCF_051530095.1 Phoenix dactylifera | reverse complement strand
CTTCAGAGTTCTGTCAATTCTGTAATAAGTGCATCCATGATGTGATTCAACTTTAGAAATCCTGTGGCTCCTCACAAGGATTACCCTGGCTAAGATTTTACTAAATTGAACACAAGGCATTATCTTCTGTTTTCAGGATGGGTCAATCCCATCTTGACTCATCACTGTGGTGATCTCAGATCTGAGGGATACTTATACCCATATCCACTCGGAACATCTCTTGATAGTAGAGCGTTCTGGAATTGATCATGTTCAGTGAAATGTACTCCTACACTTCACCTGTGTGACATATCAGTGTCTCTACACTCCTTGGTTAAGAGGACAACCAACGTATATGTCACACAACGACCTAATCTTAATAATGCTGTCGTTCTAGTAACAGCATATCATTTGGTCGCGAACAGATTTAAGGACTCGAAGATAAATCCTCCTTTAACATAAAATAAGTCCTAAGGACTTCATCATATAAGAGTTCATTTGAAGATGTTCTATAAAATGATGAATCATGCCAAATAACACTTTATTAATTTGTCAATTCATTTACAAAATTCAATCATCAACATGCTGACGATTGACATTTAGGATACAAATCCCAACAGTAGAAGCATACGCCACTGCGTAGTGGCTTGTCATGTAGGAGCTGCACTAAGGCATAAGGGCTGCATGGAGGTTTGGTACGATCTTCGTCCTCCCATATTATATCCCTACATAATTCAAATGTTTAAGCTACTTTCAATGTGATAATTGTGAAAAACGGTAAGTTAACTTACCCAAACTCATATTCTTCAAGAAAGAAATTAATAGCTTCTTTCATAGTAAATAGGGAGTATACCTTCCCCCTTCCCATGATAGCTACGTTTCGGTGCCACTCTCTCAAGATCTACCACTTTAGTGGAAGGTAATACTTGCTAAGTTGAATAAATGGTGAAGACAATAATTTTTGTTAGGAAACTTAACTTTATAGACTTAGCAGATTCAATATGGATACATAAACACATAAGGACAAGACAACATTTCTATACTGCTCCCGGGGGTGAGGTTTCCTCCCTTGTTGGAGCAGATTTTTGGAGCTCCATTAATGCAGTAGTCGGTGGGTCGAATATGTTGGTTGACCGAGCGGGCGAATCCTCGGTTTGAGTAGTAATTTCCGTACAAACCTCACCTATTTGGGCAACTTTCACCTTTTTTTTAGCCCTTTTATAAGTCTTCGGAAGCTGTGATATGGCCTTCGCTTTCTCCGATGGCTTCTGCTCGCGTGCTCCCAGCTTCACGCGCTTGCATAAGGAGGACACATATGAGCTCGGAGCTCCAACTTTTTTCTTAGCTTCAACATTGGTGGACCAAATAACCTGATAGGAAAATACATTTGAAGACGATTTATACTACCATTATAAAATCATATACACTACGTACTAAATAATATCATACCTCCACCGAATCAGCACTATGCTGCATATGATCTTTCTGAAGAGCAGCGTCGTGAATAGGTGCAGCAACTGTAATATGCTCCTTCACGTAACCAAGGAAGATCATATTTAAATCAAGCGAGTCGATTCAAACTAGAACTGATAGTTAACTTGTTAGACCTTATTAAATGAAAATTGCTTACCTCAGCGGGAACTGTAGCATGCTCCCCAGATTTGTCATCCACCAGAAGGCCCTTAACTCGTAGGACCTTCTCTATTCTCGACACCCTCTTATCGATCTGTTCTATGCGGGTAGCGTCCTCCCCTTCGACATCCCCAATAGGATGAGGGTCTGGTAAACTAAAGCCATGTTGTACCAAACACTGTAATACGTGTCTGAATGCCCCGCAGTCGATGTCGATCACTTTGGCTAGATGACGAAATCTAAAACAACACAATAATGAATGTGGTGTATGAATTGAACTAACTGTAGGCATACAACCATGTGTGCAGACTTGAACTATGTGCCGGCAAGTGAAAAGTGCGTGCTAAATCAAAAGTGCTTCTAACTATGTTTGGAAATGCTATGTCACAGTTGTATGGTAATACCTGAGTTCTGACATGCACGGATTGTTGCTGTTCTTCATCTGTCCGCATCTCAACAGGCCGTACTAATTGTGGCCTTCCTTGCGAGAGAAGGTGCAACTCCTCCTCTCTTGGATATAGCTTCTCAATAACCTAAAGCGACCGAACAGTTAATTTTAGGAACAAGTTAAAATATTTCCAATGTAAGAAATCAACAGTCAAACCTCAAATCGTTTTAAATTCTTCATAACATCCGCAATCATGTCCACCCTACGAGGGAATGGGGTGTTGTTCCAGCGTATGAGACGTGGATACATGAACGGTGACCGGTGGCTTCCAACAATGCTGTTAGCATGCTCAACAGCCCATACCTGGCAAAATACATTGTAAACATCAAATTACAACTAAATATACATATTGTAACAATGAAATTTAAAAAAAAACATCTTTTGATGCTCACCACTAGAGCGACCGTGCAGCCGTCCATGTATCTAGCAAATCCTTGGCCTGTGATATTTCTAGTCTTCACACTATCGGCTAGACTAGGTATCTGCTGCCGAAGGAAAGAGAAAACAGCAAGACCTCAACTATACGAACCTAAGCGGTCTAAATCATCAACATATGAACATAATGTCTTAGGAACATAGTAGTGTACGGTTGGGAAGAGGATAGTCCCAAAGAGATAAAGAACCCATAATTTTGTAAAATCCTCCATATCTTGTCGCCTGCTCTTACCGACAAGGTATTGTAATCTATTTTTAATTGCATCTCTATTGGCTTTTTGATGTCACCATCAAAAAATCGGGTGATGAGGTCAGACGTAACCCTCCTCTTTCTATGCAAATGCACCTCATCACCCATGGCACTCAAACCAAGGATTAGTGCCAAATCAATCCTTACAAAAGGCACTATAACCCTACCAAACCAAAAACCCTCCTCAACATTATCCCACAAGGAGAGTGTTGCTGGAAATTGGATCCGGGGGTGACCACTGGCCGAGAAGGAGGAGCTCTGGTGCGGATGGTACATCGGCAGATTGTGTCCTCAGGGGGATCTGCAAAAAGAAGCTGGTGGCTTGAGTTTCCGGCGCCGGCCCTCCGATGCTTATGTCAGAGGGGGCTCTCTTTGGAGAAGGAGATAGACTGTGTATAAGAGCTTAAGAGTCAGGATCCGAATCCCCCCTCCGGAGGGAGAGGTTTCTCTTTTATAAGAGGGGTACAGGGTTACCTGTGATGTGACTAGGCGAATTAGGTGAGTTACTGTCATGATTGGGTGTGATCGTCAGAATTAATGAAGTGTCGTGGGTGACTGGACGGAGTTGAGTGAGTAAACTGGTTGTCATGGATGATCTAAGATTTTGAGTAAGCCGGAGATCCATGGAGAGCATGCGCATTTATTGTTGAGTAAGCCGGAGATCCGTGGAGAGCATGCGCATTTATTGTTGACAGTCGTTTAGGCGGAGATCGCGGGACGAGGCCCTGGAAGGCTTGGTTCCCGGCGGAATGGAGGAGTTTGCCTCGTTCTCTGACCTGGTCGAGCGTCGAGGTCCGACGTCTTGAGGTCGGGCGCTTGGAGGTCGGGTGCCGGGTCGGGCGTCTTGAGGTCGGGCGCGCCGTGAGATCAAGCGCCTTGAGGTCGGGCGCCTAGTCAGGTGCCTTGAGGTCGGGCACGCCGTGAGGTCGGGCGCCTGGTGTCACGTGTCGGCGGTGTGCCCATGTGCTTCGGGGCAATCCATTTTTCCCCCAACAGAGAGCAATATGTCCAACACAGGCCTACTTTGTTTTATATATGGTAAACCTAGCATGTGTCCAAAAGGAGTGCCACGTATTCTATCCTTCTGCTCATGAGACATACACGGGATTAGGGTGACCATAAAATTTACAAAGTGGGTGAAATAACACCTTCCATTTACCATATTACTCGGGCCAACATAGGAATTTTTGCCGGTACTCTGCTTTGGGGCCATCTTAGATTTCTGCATCACAAATATAGTTAAAAATTATATTTTTAATAATATCAACTCAAAATAAATCATCCTAAAAACTATAACAAAGAACACAATTAGCACGGAATAGACATATTTTTTCATAACAAATATCTCAAATGTGCTACCACAACCTCTCTGTCCATTAATTCGGCAAATCCTAACCATTCCCACAAATATCTCAAATGCCCTACAATATTGCATATCACGTCCGTGTTCAAAAAAATTATTGGAGAAAATATGCAGTGACAAACCTGTTGAAGGAATGCAGAGACGCCTCAAGGAAGATTGGAGAAACCAATGTCCACCTAAGCTTCCGCTACAAACGAACAAGGCGAAGTCGGTTCGAAGGTCGACTCCGAGGCCGGACGGAAAATATCTCCTTGCTCCTCAAAGTCGGGTCGGAAGAAATCTACTTTTCAAAAAGACGAACGGCTTAACAGGGGAAAAGAGGAAGATCGAATATCGTTGGGTAGTGGTTTGCAGTTCTAGGGTTTGAAATCGGGACGAAAAATGAACATTGGGAACGAAACGGGGGCTGGAATCGGTGAAGTTTGAATAGGGCTCGTTCAAATGAACAGAGAAGCATATGAGGAACGACGGAAGAGGAGAAGGGTCAGGGGTATTTTAATCTCCTTATGGCGTTTCAAATGTCAACAGATCGCTTATTAAAAACACGATCAACAGGGACTATTCGTTATAGACGGGTCTAACTTTGGACAGCTAAGCAACTTCCCCTAATTTTTATCATATTTAGTTAATAAAAAAATTGAGTATCAAAAAAAATATTATATTTGATGAAAATATTTTTATATAAAAATATTACTAAATTTTTTTAAATAAATAATTTAAGTAATGCTATTTCTTAGTGAAGGATGGTTAAAAACCATGCCGCCAAGCAGTGCATGATCTATCGGACAGGAAAGACGAGCTGGATTCATTGAAAATGACCACTTGGTGATATGGTTTGAGATGAAATTATTGTAGAATTGATAATATTAAAATAAAATATTTGTGGATGGTAAAAAAAATAAAGATATTTTTGTTAAATAATAATAATTTCAAATTATTCCGTTCAATATTTTATGAAAAAAGTACCATTCTATGGTTCTATTTATTTTATTTCTTTTTTTAATAAAATAAGTATGGACCGATTATTTATTTTACCATCTCTCTCATTCTCTTTTTCTACCAAATATGTTAATTTGATATGGAATTTATACCTCTAACTAAACAAACCTTAAGGCGAGATCGAGTTGGGAAAGCTTATTAGTAACTTTATCCAAATGGATTTGAACTAGTAGACTCGGCACCCAGCACAAAAAGAGTAGAGCTAACCGGTCCTTGCTCTGGATAATATTTTATATAAGATTTATGATTAATCTTTGTACGGTTTGACCTTTTATTCTTCTTTCCTTTTTTTTCATTGGGAAAGTTAACTATTGAGGACCTATATTTATTAAGTTCCTCCGCGCCAAATCAAGGGAGCAAAGCTTGAGTCACACATAGCATCCAATCGAATCCAACACGGGGCAGCAAATGAACAGCAGACTATAGATGTTATAATCTAGTTCGACAACTTACAACTGTTTAGGACAATCATTGGTTTAATTGCTGCTCAATGTGGAGAATTTTTAATGGAGATTGGACCCGGGTGGAATATCCGCGATCATAAAACTATTATTACTTCAATTATTGTTGTTAATTATAGAAAGCTTTTCATAAAGTTCGAGAGTATGCTGTTCCATAATTGTAAAAAACCATAATTGCTCTAACTAGTGATCAACTATTTCATCCAAAATTTGTGACCTAGCTACTTATCAACAATTTATCCCTTCCATCCTCCAGAGATGGCGGCACATGAAAGGTGCTGATTTTATTGAATACATGGCACCACACTTGTACTTGGCTAGGTTGCTATAGGGTGACGGCTCAACCACAAGCAACTCATTAAGAGCAAGGCAAATGACAGAAATTCAAGCGTTAATTGGCTTTGAATTAACAAGTTATCATTGTGATAATTAGATAAATCTGAAATTTGTTTCACCAAAATAGTTACCACGAACCAACCAAAAGTTAAAAACACCTTGGTTTTTTTTTTTTAGCAAAAAGTATAACCTAAAAAAGACTATTGATATGCAAAATATATAGAAAACTTGCACATGGACGTTCACACTTGCGTGAAAACCACATCAATTTTATTTTGTATGTCATATCAACATGTACATAAGAACTTAATGCTAAGAATTTTTAACTGTGCACCCCAACAATCTTTGATTTATAAATAGTTCTTTTAACCAAGAAAATTAATTTATGGATGCCAAAAAGAATCTCAAAATATATTTTAGCAATGATCTTTTCAAGATCTTAAAAAACATACATCAGACTATAATGCATGCCAAAATATACATAATTGTATCCCCATAATCTATGCAAGTGCATATTGAAGTTTATATGCAAGTGCATATTGAAGTTTATATGCAAGTGCATATTGAAGTTTATATGCAAACATTTCTAGAAAAAATATTTTTCGGTAACAAAGAAAAGATTATTTGTAGTCTCTGGATAAACCAGCAGTCACGTACAAGTTTTTTAAGTCGCGAGTTTACATAAAATTAATACGAGAGAAATTATTTCTGAGTCCCTCATCAATATTTCGATTACTTACAAGTGTCTGACTGACGTCATGTTAAACCGGCGCGACTTTGGCCGACTTCAGTTTTTATTGTTCGCGCAGGGACTATCAATTTTCAAATGTTGTCCAGCCGAAATTAACTCCGGGTCCATAAAGTTAATATATTTAGCATTAAGTCCCTAACTAGGTTTCCTTGTGACCTATCCGATCCCCTCAACATAACGCCTTCCAGCCTTCCTGTTTACATCAAAAAAAAAAAAAAAAGGAAAAACAAACTGACCCCTTCTTTTTGTATTTTATATCAGTCCTGTCCCCCCTTGTTATAAAGCCGAAAGTCGCAGGGCTCGGGGCCACCGATGCCGGAAATGGCGAGACGCGGCGGAGGCGGAGGCGGAGGCGGAGGCGGAGGAGACGCGAGGAATTGGGACGAAGAGGGCTACAGGAAGAGCATTCTTCGAGAGCGAGAGCTCCACTATCGGACCGTTTTCCGGACTGCCTTCGCCCCCTCGCTAAACCCTAATCCGGAAACCCTAATCGTTGCCTCCAGCGACGGATCTCTGGCGTCCTACTCCATCTCCGCCTGCATCTCCTCGGTCACTCAGGTACTTTCTTGATCCGGAACTTGTTCGATTGAATGCCGGGGTGAAGGTTCTTTTCTTGGCGTGGCTTTCTCGATCTCCTAGAAAAACAAAGTCAAAGGGAGTTTGGCCAATGGGCTTGATAAATTTTGAAACGAATCAAAAGAAAGAGTGGCAGAAGTAGAACCTTCGAGAAAGTAGCTGATCATTTTCTTGTAAATTAGTATCTAGTGGTTCTTGAGACTTATGACTGTTTTTTTTTCTTGGATGTAATGACGATTTTCTTGGAAGTAACTTGTTTGATTGAATTCTCAAACGAAAAATTATCTTCTTATTACTTCCATATAGGTTCTTTCTCATAAAAATCTTAATTTTGCGAAAGGAGGGTACAATTATCGAGAACAATGATGGTCTGATTGCTCTTCTTTCAAGTACGTTACAAATTTACTGTTCTAAAAGGGTAGCGCTTGTATCAATATAGTTTACCTGTAAATATTTGGAGAAATCATAAATATTGCAATAACTACATCTGAGTAGAGACAAACACAAAAGAAAAGGAAGATAGAGAGAAAATCCTGCTTGAAGGATTAAAGAATGGCATTGACTGCCAAGTGCTGCATAAAAAATGAAGGACCTGATTGAGATTAAGCTTCATGGGGAGGATTTTTTCTAGGAACACTTGCTAATTATCTTAACATCTTGAAAAGTTGGATTGTTTTAAGCTCATAAATGATATTTAGTAGAACTAATTTTTGATCTCTAAGAACATGTGAAGCCAGAGATAGGTACTTTAATATGTTCCTTTTTTGTCCACTATCTGATTCTTTCACGAACTCTTTGACATTTAATATTTTGTTCTTGACTACTATGTTTCTACTTTTGTATTTTAGGACCTTGGGGCTGGGATAAGGTCCACAATCTCGGTACTGAGTACCGTATCGGTACCTTATTGGTTCAATATAGTATGATACAGTACGGTATGGTAGACCTCTGTACCAAAATAGCTTTTTGACTATGTTCTCAATTTTTATCTTGGTACGCCTCGGTACGGGCCGGTACACCTCTGTATGAGGCAGTACGGAGCTTGTTCCAACTTGAAGTTAAGTTTTGTATTGGTTTTCTTCCGGTACAGCTCGATATGGGGTGGTACGGCAGACCATGATCTGAGATTTGTTAATCATGCTCTTGTTTGCTAGGTCTCTTCATATTGTATATTGATATGCGCCCATTTGGGAGTATCTAATTATTGGGGGGATATCAGTACCGCTTTTCTTCTCTATATTTTACCCAATTCTTATTTTTTTTTCTTTTTAATTTTTTTTTTATATCACATCGTTGAACAGTTAATGTATCAGGATTCAGAAGTAAAAGCAATGTTATAATTTTAAAATGTTAAGGTGTTAGCGCTCGAAGTAAACAACAGCTTTTTGTGACAATGGTTACTGATTTTTTCTCTTTCTATTTTATGCAGCTTATGCATTTTAACAGGAAAATTGATGAGAAGTATGTATTTGCACTCCTCCATGTTAATACTGAAGAGGCGCCCCTTATATATGCTGATTTAATTGTTCTTGTTAATTAATCTTACATGTTATTCTTTCTCATGGAAGGCCTGTACCTGATTTTTTGTTGGTGGAACCACTTTCGGTGATTCAAGGACACAAGGGTCCTGCATATGATTTGAAGTTTTATCATGTTGGAGAAGAATATTTGCTATTAAGGTTTGTATTATGGTCGAGCATAAATGCTTTTCGTTGAGTTACTAGTGTTACACATTTACTTAGGTAACATGAGCTTGCTTATTCTACATTTGTACCTTTTTATTTCATGATATATCTTCCATGGGAAATTTGAAAAGTTCTTTATAGGGGGCTGCATTACACTCTAGACAATGATCTAGTGCTGCTTAGAGATTGGATAAGCATGAGAACTGTTTTGTGGAGATGTTGCATAAGTTAGCTATCAAGAATCATGTACTGGCTCATGCAATTATGCACCAAAGTTAAATACATATCTAGACATATAGACACATAGAAAGGGCGGCCTAGTGTATGAGGCTCTTGCCATTGCAGGATCTGGAGAGGGTCAGATGTACATAGCCTTATCCCATGTGCAAAGAGGTTATTTTTATGTTTTGAACCTGTGACTTTATTGTTACCAAGTCTCATACTCTATACATATACAAACTAGTTATAATGCATGTGCAATGCATGTGCCTATTGCTAAATATTTTAGTTATAGGATAGATTTTAAAAAGATTTTAGCATGATTAGGTACTAATATGCTTTCATCATGAAATTGTTTTAAGATTAGATGTATGTGTGTGTTTATACACTATCACTAGTAGAGATTGCATTTTCTGTTTGTTTACTTTAGGATCTGCAACCCTTTTTATGTGAAGAATATTACAATAGACTTGGTAAGTTCCATGGTGTCTTTGTTAGTGCATTGTGATTGCACTTGAGCTTACTTATGTTATTAATAATGTAGAAAAATGGCTCTAATGTGGCTGGCTTTCATCCTTTCCTGGAAACCTCAGCGTCAGTGGGTGTTTAAGGTCATACTTACTTGCATTGGCTAACATAAGAAGTGTGGTTGAAAATCTTGCTATTAGAGTGTTGTTTCTTCATCCTGGAAATTGATTGCAAATATTTTTACATGTTATATTTTTGCATTCCATTATGAATCTGCATTTGGCGAGTGAATAATAATTTCTTGTGCAAATTATGGCTATTATGGCAAGTTATCTAAAATGGTTAATAGCTTACATTGCCATCTTATGCAGTTGTGGTGATGATGGGCGGATACGGGGATGGAAATGGACTGAAGAACTGAATTCTGATCTTTCCATGGGTATGCAAGGTATTCCAAGCACAGACTTTTTTACTGTTTCATTATGTGAGTAGAGTTGATGCTCATGCACCAACGTAGCTCTAAGATCCACAACACATAGAAATGATGACATAGGTAAATGTCCGTCTCCTGGTACATTTAGGTGTTGTCTACTAATTCTGAATACAGAATGCTGATTCTAAATTATATTTCCCTTAAATTTGCTGGCACTATTGAGGCAAAAACAAGGTCTGTTGAAATTTAAAGTCATTCTATCTAGGCTCCAAGAATATCTCTATCAGTGTTTTGGATGGTCTCTATTATTTCTCCCATTTTTTTTCCAATTATACATTAACGTTGGTTCTTGTTCCTGTATCTTCCCTTTTCTGTTCTACAGTAGGATGTCTTTTCTATATAAAGTTTACTTTCATCTGTAAAATATGGGAAAGGCAAGAAAGAATTCTACTGGTAATTATCTCATAAAAATTCTTATCTTCTTTTGCTCATGCTTGTATACTAACTTGCATTGATTTAGCATATGAATGGACAGGTATTCTTATTCTGAAGTAAATGCTGATGTCCTATGTTTCTTTCTTTTTGCAGGAAACGATTTGAAGCCACTACTTGATTTGGTGAACCCTCAACATGAGTAAGTTTTTTTGCAAAAAAACATATCCAGTCTTCAAAGCATGTTTAAAACTTAACAAAAACATTTTATTTTATTATAATCTTGTGCAATCTTCATTCTTCCGAATGACCACTGGTCATGCCTATATTTTTTT
This sequence comes from Phoenix dactylifera, assembly GCF_051530095.1. Classification (NCBI taxonomy): domain Eukaryota; kingdom Viridiplantae; phylum Streptophyta; class Magnoliopsida; order Arecales; family Arecaceae; genus Phoenix; species Phoenix dactylifera. Next base: position 65,892,114 of record NC_143190.1, on the reverse strand, counting down.
TAATCACATGTTTTTTGTTTTGGGTTTTTCTTTCTGAGCATCTACCAGGTACCTAAGGAATTTGTGTTCCAGTAAGGAATACACCTTATGGTTATCTGTGCTGCTCATTGCAGTTAGATACATATATGATATATGAGCTTACGACGTGATGTGCTTGCATGAAATCTAATCACAATATGTAAAACTTCTCTATCGATATGAACTCACAATTTCAGGGCAGTGGGGATGCAAATGAAAGAGTTGAGGTGAGGCGGGTTTGGCCTGACCCAATCTGATAGCACCTTATGTCTGATCCAAAAACTACTTGATTTTAGTTTGATCCGACATGTTTGTGACATGACCTGTTTAATATTTTGGCTGGAGTCACTTAACTCTGCATGAATTCATGTATCGAACTCAAGCCAGCCAGTTGTCCAATGTGACTGATCTTCTAGCTACCCTGCAAATCAACGATTCAAGCATCTCTATTAGTCTATTTACTCATGTGTTCATATGCTTGCCTGTACATATATCTATATGCATATTGTATATGGATGCTTGTATGCTAAGAGAGGGTTGAGTTGGCATTCGGTTTTTTTAGAGGTCCCAAAACAACCTGACTCTATACGTTGATATGACCATGGTTGGTTCATTAATGTTATGGGCCGACCTGGCCAAATTCGAATACTCACATACCAATCCCAAAATTCTTCTTTGCATGGTTGACAATTTACCATGGATATTTATTTTCACCATGTTGGTTCTACAACATATTGCATTGTTTTTTCATAAATAATCATGCTTTTCACATACTTTCTGATTACTTCAAACTTCAAAGCTTTCTTGTTGAAATTACAATGCCATATTCACCTTTAACTTTTATTTTATCTTATTTTTTACATTATGCTTTAAATTTCTAACTTCATACTACATTGTAGAGGTCCTTGGGGTGCTCTTTCTCCGATCCCCGAAAACAATGCTATCGCAGTTAATGAACAGGTAGGTAATTGTTTTAGAGTTGCTCTATTTATCCATAATGAATTATTTTTATTCTATGTGGCTTGGAAAAGGGGAAGGGGGGGAGAGGGGTTGAGGTTAGAGTTGGCGGAACTATCTTGAACTGAGCAGTTTCAGCCGTCCCGAGCCGTACCCGTGGCTCACCGGTACGGTTCCGACAACGGAAACGAAATCTGTTGCCAGAGCTGCAGAAGGAGAAGGAAAGAGAGAGCAAGTGGGGGAGGGAGAGGAAGAGGGTGGGACGCCGGCGGAGGCCGCAACCCTAAAAAATTTTGAATTTTTAAGTAAAGTCGGCACCCTCCTCTGGCCTCTCTCCCTCTCTCTCCTCCCTCTCTCTCTTTTCCTCTCTGCATGCCGTCTCCTCCGCTGGTACAGGCCCGACACGGCCCATACTGACTCGTGCCGGCAGAGAACCGGTATGGTGCCTGGTACCGGTTCCGCCGACCTTGGTTGATATTGTGAAAAAGATGTACCCTAATAGTAAATTTCTGAAAACATTATATTAAATCATTTTTGGTGTAAGGTAGTAGGGAATACAGCCTGTTTCTAACCTGTTTATCTATGGATTGGATCAACATCTCTTGCTTTGAGCCAGCTGGAGAATATTTGAGTTATAGAGCTTCAAATCAACCAGGGGTAACAGGCTCCAGAGCTACAAAGATATTTAAAGATAAAGACCAAGGTTTTGTGATTGAATTCTACAATTTAATCTGCACAGAGTTGTTCTTCTAAAAGAAAGATAGACAAAATGAATGATTTAATGAAGACAAACAGAGAATGGTAGAGGAAAAAAAGAACGTAGAAGAACATGCATGGGAATGCATTAAGGAACATAAGAAGAAAAAAGAGAGGGGGAGAGGAGATGAAGGGAAGTAAATTTACTTGATAATCTGCCTAAGGCAAAACTTTTGTTATCTATAAAAGAAAAGTAAACCCAACTTACATGCGTATATAAAAGCCTATAATACCACATCTAATGTTAGTGAACTAAACCAGTCCCGTCCCTATCCATTGTGATAATGTCCTATGATCTTGTGCTTCCCCTTTTCCAATTGATAATTTGTGATCTTCACTTACCAAAAAGATAGTCTATGATCTACTAACCATATCGCTCCTACCTAAGTTTTCCTTTATATTTGTCTTGCACATTAAGAGAAAAAGGGAGGATCTTTGTCTCAAGCAAACAGACACCACACCATGGTCCTGTTTTTATAATCCCATGCTATTCTCACTCTTTATCCAAATCCCATTTCGACATATTCACCAAAACATGATTTCATACTTGCATTATTTTGTAACTGTAGAAGTTGTTGAAATAATAATTTTATGTTGGCAATATGCTTTATCATGTATACGTGATGCATTGCTTTCTTGAATAGGAAGGATCCATTTACTCAGCTGCTGGTGATGCTTGTGCATATTGTTGGGATGTGGTATGTATTTAGTCAAGGTAAATAGATTAGGTTAAATTTCCAATTCTAAGATGGTTATATACAGATTAGCAAAAGCGCCCCTTTTTTTAAAATTTCTTATAGTAGGATTTTGTTCTTTCCTCTTGCAATGATACCATTATGATGTTGTATGTCCTCTTACCACTGTAGGAGACTAGGAAAAGGAAAATGGTCTTCAGGGGGCATTCAGATTACTTGCATTGTATCACTGCTCGTAAGTCAAGCAATCAGGTTAGTTCGTCTTCTCTTGCTTTCATATTTACTGCATAAATTACCCAAACTGCATTCCAAGTTACATTCCATGGTGTGAGTTAAGAAAAATATGTTCATAAAAATGTTGGTGAACGGAAAAGGGTGCAGTACAGATAAGATTAGGAGAGACAATTAAAAGAAAAGATCTATTTAGCACATAGATAACAAATTATTTGGAAGAATACAAAGAATTTATTTTGCTTATTCACAAAAAATTGTTAGATGTATAAGGAATTGATTCCTATAAACTTACGACAATAATGAAACAAGTTCTTTTGATATTTCCTGTGCCCTATGAGTTAAATATAAGTAACTATTGGATTACTTGCAAGAAGTTAATGCTTTCAACTAGTTTAGTGGCCGGCGTGCAGTCTTTGTTCAGCCAACTAAGGTACAAATAACCTAGAAAACTCCAACCGGCTAGCCCATCACTATAGCCTGACCAATTATTAAGAAATAAGCCCATTTGTCTCCAGTCCGCTCACAACTTTGGAGCTTGCTCTGTTCGTAGGTCATGTGCATATGAGTGGCAAGCAATCTTTGCAATTTTCATTGATTAAGCAGTGTTATAACAGTACCTTCTGTATAAACCATATTAGCGCAGTTAATTGAATATTCCTCATAATGCATTAAATGTCTTTCTTTTTTGCTAGATTTTTTTATTCAGGTTTCATTTTTTACTTGTTTCAGATCATAACAGGTTCGGAGGATGGAACAACACGAATATGGGGTGAGCTATAAATAATATTATACTGTTTGCTGTTGCTGTTGTTATAATCTTTGTTGAGCAAAGTCTGTACTGGTTAAATGATTAAATAAGATCTTGAAAAAGTCTCTTTTCTTGGAGAGTTGATGCCAGTCCTGTTGATTTCCCAGTCTAATTTAAACTTAAACTTTTTCTATTCTTAACTTCAAATGGAAAGAACCAAACAAGCATGTCCAGATGCAACTCTTGACAGTCCCCTTTAAGATCACATGACCACAAAGAAGATCGTGCACGTCTTGGAGACAATAAAGCTAAACGAAGGTGATCATAATCATAATCATCTGGTCTTTTCCCAACTATTTGGGAATGGCTTTATGGATTCTCATTTGCCAACTAAGGCTACCTCTAACATTATTCCAAGTTTTCCCATACCCATCCTCATAACTTCCATCCATGTTAATTTAGGTCTTCCTTTTCTTTTTTTCCAACTTGGAATACAAACTAAAGTATTTCTCCTTATATGAGCCTCCTTAGATCTTTGCTATATATGCCCATACCACCTAAATTGATTTCCATCGCTTTGTCCTTAATTTATGATGTATTCATTTTTTAATCTACCATTTCTAGTTTTACTTCACATCCATTTTAATATTCTTATTTTTGCCACACTCAATTTGTTTTCCTTGCTGTTGTTCTATAAAATTTTCTTGTAAGTCTCCCAGGTTTGTACGACATAGATGACCGAGGGCCCTTCTAGATGGAGCCAGGTTAGGTCACTTCGATCGCTTAAGCCCTCACTGCTCTCACCCATATCTAAACCAATTCTTCTATTTAGAAGAGTGTGTTTATTACATAATAATCCAGATGCACGACTCCACTTCATCCAACCACCATTTCTTTTGGTGTAAATTCTGTCTTATTTCTTATAGAGGAGGATTCCATCAAGAAGTTATTTTCTCTAAAAGTGTACAACATCAACGATCCAACATATGCCATTCTACTGCCTTGCAAGACCTAGACAGGCCTGGCCTAAACAATGGGTTCTATATCATGAATTAATTAACATGTACTGATATGTTTTTCTTGGTGTTTAAAATTCTTCAAATTTAATGCTTCTTATGAGTCTTTTTTTTTTTGTACTTGTAAACCTTTATTACTTTTGCTTCATTTTTTTTAGCTTAGATGTTTTATCCAGTATATATTGTTAAAGAAGGATCATCTTAGTCTTTCCGACCATTAATTCTTGTGGTGTAATTTTACAAGTATTTTTGTGCTTAAAAGATATGTCCCAGATATGACATGCAAACACAACCACATGAATGTGTGTATCTATGGTCATTTATGTGTCTGTGTATCCAGATATGCTAATTTATGCATCTTTTATGATTTTAATTGTAGATTGTAGAAGTGGATCATGTACTCGAATTATATATCCAGAAAAGAACCGTAAGTTAAAGGAGCATTCATGGGTCAGTAGTGTTGCCATTGATTCGAGCGAAAGTTGGCTGGTAATGTATTTTGCCATGATGACATATATCACTAGCAGTTCCCTTTGAATTGCTTGTTTTATAATTTGTGTTAGATTGAGTTAATAAAACTAATTCTTTTTGTTTCATTGGCCGACAAAAGAAATTAATGATCTCAAAGTTGTTTGTCCTTAAAAAGATGATTTTTTTGAAAGCAATCTGAGAGTTGCTCTTAAATTTTCCAAGTCACTCTAGCTTCGTACAATAGTGCCTTAGTCACTTGTGAGATTGATCTGCATGACAACTGAAAGTCTTTTATAAGATGTTTACTTTATGCCACTTTTGGGTGGCCATGCTTCCACCCAAACAGTATCAACTCCATAGCCCAAGTACATAGCTGTTTTAGACTAGCCAATGCATTTGACAAATTTGATAACTACCCATGTTGCTTTGAAAAACATGTTAAGGAGTACAGGGTAGATCATATTCCTTTTCTCCTTTTTTATCGAACTACTGTCTTCACCTTAGAATAATATCAGACATTTAATTTAATAGGAACATTTATCATTTTGAGCAGTGATTTATTCTCAGTTCTTTACAGAAAATAACTGAAGTTGCTGATGTGATTACTTTTACGTAACCGTCTAGGGAAGGATGTATCATGCTAATCTTAATTAGGACCTCTGCGTGATTAATCATCTTGCAGCTTATGTCTGGACTTCCTCATAAGTTGATGTTGCTAATGCACATACTTGTCAAAAGATGATGCTACAATCATTTAAATGATGTTTTATAGTCATATCTCAATCCAATTCATTTTATTCTTTTACATATTTGTTTTATATTAATTGATTTTTGCAAGAACCAAATATTTAGGTATACAACTCAATATGTCAGAGGACATTCAAGCTCAAAAGAATGCATGTTGTCATATTAAGATTTGTTTGTTATTTTTTTGCCTTTTATTTTCTATATTTAAACTCTAGACTATGCTTTAATTTTTTGTCCCCTTTTTCAATGATTAAGGCAACTCAGAGTACTTTGATTGTTTTTCCCCTTCCAGGCTTGTGGCACTGGTAGTGGATTATCAGTTTGGAGTCTGTTATCTTGTGAATGCATCTTTAGCAGTGATAGTTGTGCCCCTGTGCAAGACTTATTGTTTCAGGATAACCAGGTAAGTTTTTAAATCCATGAGAATGTCATTCATAAAGCACATCTCTTTTATATCTAGTTCATAATAATTGCTTAAGTTGACCTCAATGGACATTTACATGATTAGCTATAGGAACCAATTTACCAATGTTTGTAGGCCATTTGCAATAACAACCATAATTTTTTTTCCTCTCTTTTTTTTTTCTTTTTCTTTAATAGCTGTAGAGTTTTATATTCCTCGGCAATTTTCCCATCTTTTTCTGGATTAGCCTTCTTGGCTATCTTCCAATGTGCACCCTCCCCCCCACCCCCCAGCAATAGTGGCTGAAGCTGGTCTCGATCAATAGAGGAGAGCGAGATAGCTGTGTTCGACCAGACCGTCGATCTTCACCCTCGGAAGAGGCCCCCCCTCCACACACCCCCCCCCCCCCAAAAAAAAAAAAAAAAATTCTAATTTGTATCATTATAACTTATGCATGGTTTTAGCTCATTAATGCCATAGTTTCACTGTCCTATTCCCATCACAAATTATTTCGATCTGAAAAAATTGGTACATGACCATAATTTACAATCCCCATTGCATCAAATTTCCATCTGCTTTATAGATCCTTGTCGCTATTTTGTCACTATTGTATGCTTATGAAAAACTTTATCAAATCTTTTAGCAACTTCCATTTTGGTTTTCTCGTTTGGAACATCACCTGGCTGCTTTATCCTCAAACATATTTCATTGCAACTTTCTTTTGCTTATGTTGCCACAGATCTACCTCAACATTATCATCTGTCTGTGGCTCAGGTTATATAAAATAATATGTATTACTTTATGAACTTTCACAGACACGAGGATGATTATTAGATTTAGGGTTGAGAAAGATCATTTTTGCATGTGGATCCTGTGGTTCTCTGGGACACAGGACAACCTAGGGGAAGACTCTAAATGCTATCTTAATATGATTCCAATGCAAAACAGCAAGCGATATGAATAAATCTGAAAGCTAAACCTAGGAAAAACCGTAAATATAGGAGACTAAGTGATCCTAGATCAAAATTGCATGATCTAATTAAGAAAAATAGAAATGACATTGCAGTAACATGCAAAATAGTCTTCCAAACTAACCCAGGAATGATGTAAAATATGTATGCACCAAGTATGGCATTCAGCTGAGATCAAATCAGAAAATAAAAGTTGCAAGAGGCCTATAAGTATACAGATTTCAGCATGTTCCCAAAAGTTTCAAGATAGTTAGAATGCTATATGCATCAACATCCTTGAAGGCTCCTTTGTGTCGTGATCTGAATCTACATGACAATCTTGCAGCCTGAACAACCTCGTGCGGAAAACTCAGATATCAGCCCAGTTGTGACCTTCCCCAGGCAGTAGTATAATAGTAGCGCTGTAACAAGATAGATGGAAGATCGGCTGCCAGAAGTTGATGACTGGTTGATGTCAGTTTTAGGCAGATGCAACTAGCAGCAGGCATCCAGTCATTTGTGTGCTAAGGGTTAGGGTTTCAGCAAAGAAAACAGGGAGAGCCATTGCACTAAATGGAAAAGAAACAAAGAAGGAGAGAGAAGATATAGGAGAGGAGGGGAAGAGGAAAATTCAGACCTGGAATCACTCCAGAAAGGCCCTACACTGGTCTTCATGTTGCATGAAGGGGAAAATTCAAGACTTAAAAAGAGAACTTGAGAGACAAAAAGAATGTAATTTTATCTTTACAGTACCATAGAAAAGCACAGAAGAGGGGCCGGCTAATATAGATAGGGTTTCAACCAAGGTCCGCCGTACCGGTACCGGTCGGCGTACCGGTGGTAGCCCGGACCGGTACGAACCGGTCCCGTACTGGTCCGAACCGGTTCTCCAACAATAAACTACCGGTACCGGATTCCACGCTGATTCGGTACCGGTCTCAGGCCGGACCGGTACATACCGGCCTGTATCGGCCGGTACGGACCGGTATGGAAGACCATGGTTTCAACTTTCGTAGCCAAAATAACCCTCCACATATGTTCATATTGTAGGCAGTGCAAAAAACACTAAAAATACAGCAGAACATAGCTAAAATAGAATAAAATAATGAAAGTACAAAGAAAATGATGAAAATCCTAAATTATTTGTCTAGATCAACTCAACACTTGATATAAAATCTGGCTCAATCTACGACTTGATGCATCAATAGAGGCTCTCGGTCCAAGCTTCATCCATCCACAAGCTTGTCGGTTCCTGTCATCAATGCTGATTATAAGACTGAAACTTGGGATGGTCTCCATCACCTTATGATTAGATCTTAGCAATCTGCCCTAAGATTTCCCTTCAACTGCTTTCTATATAATGTTAATTTGCCTCGTGACTATGAATTTGTCAAAAAACATAGAGTCGAAGTTAGCATCTGAACCAAGATACTTTTTCTGATTGATTGTTTTCTAAGTAATAAAAATTTAATTACATGTTAAAAATTTTGAAATGATCATAGGGTCCATAAGAAAGAGAAAAGAACAGTATAAAGGACTAAATGACATTGGGCTGGTTTGTTAAATGTGTCATAATTGGTTGTAGTTTCTCTCTCATTTTTCGAAAATATGTGCGTCTTTCTAAATTGTTGCCCCATGTCTAATTTTAGAATTCGTTCTGCCTTTAACTATTTCAGCTGAATACCCACTCCCAGGAACTTTAGATATGTTAGTCATTTAGATTCCACGGAGATAAGAAAATAAAACAAAATCATATAAAAATCCTAAGTAATCCTTTAATCTGGCCCAATTATTTTGGTTAAGTCTATCCAGGAAACTTCACACAAAGATGGTACTTTTTTCTGGGGATAATTAGAATATAACAGCAAAAAAAAGTCTCAAGAATGACAAAGGCTATCTTAGACCCATCTAAATTGGAAGCACAAACTCGATAAAACTTGAAAGCTGGATGCTGCAGATAAAGGATACAAAACTCTGTAATTTAGTGGTTCTTTATTAATATTGCCAATAAGTTTATATTTTTTTCACAGGTTTCTTAGGATGCCTGATATGGGAGATTTATTTTTTACTATTATGCTTGTATCTATTTTCAGTCTTTGCTTATTTGCTTGAACTGTGAGTTTTCGCATGATTTGTATTCATTCTTTTTTTTCCTGCTCTTTTTTTTTCTTGGATAAATGATATTATATAATTTGTGCGGCAATTTTAGTTCCCATATTTTTTTCTTAAAGTGCTACTGTCAAAATTTTCCTTTGGTTCTTTTCAGGTTCTCACGGTTGGTTCTGAACCTGTACTTACACGTTTCGGAATTTATGGAGTGGTTCTTTCACAAATAAAATGTGCCCCGCAGTCAGCATTTTCTGTCTCCCTTCATCCTTCTGGAGTATGCTTCATTTCCTCCTCCACTTTACTAAGTTCTAAAATATCATTCCATCTCATAATTAAGAACACAACATTCTGCCATATATGACTATATTTTGCTAACTGAATAAGGCATATCTTGCAAAGTTTTTATGCCTAGGTTATTTCTTATCAGCTGTACATTTCCATGAACAATCCTGGCTGATTGCATCATCTGTTGTCTGTGCAAATTACAGATATTTTTGGCCAAAAGAAAAGATAATCAAGAAACCTCTTCTATAGTCTGAAAGATAGCATTTACATCTTAATTAATTGCTGTATTAAATATTAGTTTTGTTGGCAAAACCTTGGTGAAAGCTGATGTATCATTTGTCTCTAAATTATTCTGCTGCTGTTCTGTTGGCTCTCATTTATATGCAGAACTCCCAAAATGTCATTTGCTGAACCCTTAAAGAGTGGATCAATTATATTCTTGTATTTCGCAATGAAAGATAACTTTTTCTTTGAACAGTTTAGATATTCTATTTAGGGCCTGTTTGGATATTCCAATAGGATTGGGCTGAAAATCCTGAAGGATTCGTGGATTGGGCTGCTCATTAAGCATAGCTCTATCAACCAGACACCTCCCAGCCCAAATGCCGTGGGAAGGGAAAAAAAAAGATCTATGGAGGTCTTTTTTCTTCTTCCTGCAGCTCAAGGGCTAGGATTTGGGCAGGCTCTTAGAAGATGTGAGGTAACAGGCCAATAGGCCTGATTCCTGCAGGATTCTCAGCCTAATCCTGCGGGAATATCCGAACAGGGCTTTAACTTGTGTAGAAAAATATTGCTGGTATAGTTGCACATATTGCTAGAGTTCATTGAAGGTTTACCATATTGAATTGACAACGAATCTTTTTAGACCCAACTCAATTGAAAACAGCTGATGAGGAAATCTAAACATGTTTCGCATCATAATTTATCCATTGAGAAAGAAATAGATGTATGTTTTTTTCAGAACGAAGGGCTTTTTAAAGACTTTTTAAAGCTGCATTACATCTCATCTTTATTGTATTTAGGGTTTAAAAGATTAAGATTTTCAATATCTAAATTTATATTGAGGTTGTTCTATAACCTATACATAAAAGTGGTAGCTGTCATCCTATTTGGTGCTTGCTATTCAGTCTGTTCCAACCAGCAGCCCCCACCTCTTGGCCTATGGTTTGGGTTTTGCATGGGGCACTTGGTAGGGACTGCCAACAATCAGCAGACAATAACAAGGAAAGGAAGAGGGGAAATCCCTCTCGTCCCTTGCACTCTACATGTCTATCTTCAGGAAATTGCATCTAGCCCAACCAATTCTGTCTGAAACTTGCTTTAAATATTGCACCCTTGTAACTGTTTTTGGCCTCCTTTACATATTATGCATACGATAGATTCTATAACAGCTTATATTTGGCGTATGTTATACTGGTTTTTGTTATAAACAAACAACCATATGTGGTATGTGTACTGTTCTCTTGATAAAATAATATTTTCAAAGCTCAACTTTTTTCCAAAATTTCTCTCCAAAAAAATGTACCATCTGAGAAAAATATATTTTTATCAAACAAAAACGGCAATGTTTCAAAGGGAAACCCACTGAAACAGTTATAACAGCTACAGTGGCTGTTATTTGCCTGAAAAGTTACTTTTGATATTTTTGTTGTATTAAAACAGTTACGATTACAGTGACTGTTATGACAACATTATAACAAAAATAATGTGCATTATAATAAAAAATAATAACACTATTGCTATCTAATGGTCATTATAACAAATATTATTTTGATTTTAAGTAACTTATAATGATACAAGATAGGGCGGAAAATAGCTATTATGACCATTATGTGGATTGATGACGATTTTGGTGGGCATCCATCGTAACGGAATAATGCCTTTATTTCAGCCTTGGGGTTAAAATTCTGCATGACTACCAACATAAGTTCTGCGAGCTTTGATATTTAAACCAACCATATATTAGTCGCATGACCCCCCCAAGCATGACTCTTTAGTATGCAAGTCTCAAGGTTGAGAAAAATTAAGAAAATGAGTCTTTTTCATATTGAGCATTTGTTAATGCCACTGTTTTAGTAATGCTTATTTTGCCAAATAATACATTACCTTCAAACCATTACATGAACATGTTATAGTGAAAAAAATAACCTTTTAATGATCTGGGAATGAAATACTAGTCACTATTAGAACTACTAATAACAAATAGCAAAAAACTTATTTATTATAATTTAAAGATTATTTTTCAGTTGGTACTAAAATCATGAATAAAAAAAATTGTCTTATATGGTGAACTTAAAAGCCTATCCATGTTTTCATTCCCTTTGTGATGTCTCTTGCAAAATTTGGAGGTTGATGTTTTATCCCTTTTCTTGTTATTTCTTTTTTTAAAAAAACTTTTTCTATCTTCTCCATTTTCTAATCTTGCAAATGTACAATGTTTTTGCTTTCTAAGAGAAGATGGATGATCAATTACCAAAAAAAAGGAAGAAGAAAAAGAAAAACTTGGATGGCTTTGTTTCCGTCCAAAACAAATAATCAAAAGTGGCTCTCCTTTAATATTAGATTTTGTTTTCAAATTTAATAAATTGAAGAGATTCATTAACATAGTTAAAAAGAAGCATGATGAATATGCACCTACAATGTATGTTATGAGTTACACATGCCCTAAGGTGTGGGTGTGTTGGCGTTCTTTTCCATTGGGCGAAAAGGTATGAGTCTCTGGCCAGGTTGTACTATTGCGCAGGTGTGCCACCAATGTCTAAAATTGGAAAGAGGTAAGGATGGTAGCATGGGTCCTAATGCATTGAGTTTTAAAGACTTTCAATACCGAGGCATCACCTTCTTGGAGGAGGAGGTAACCGGGGCGACAAATCTAAGCTAAGAACTGCAGGTTGAAGATAAACAAGGATAAAGCAAGGTAGTCTAAGATAAATTAAGGTAAATAAAGGTAAATGCCAACATAAGTAAAGATAAATGAAATGATAGATGTTTGATCAGCTAAAGATCCTTTAGAATTACATTCTAGTATTTGTACATCACATTATAAATGGCCAGATAACCGTCTACTTCTAGCGTCGACACTTGTCCATGCCTACCCTCCACCTCTCCTTGATAGTTCCTGTAGATGGAGCCAACTGCTCTCCACTTTCCACATCTTGGTAACTGTTATGTTCTATACTAATATTTGCTTTATCGGTTGGTACTATACTATATTGAGCGTATTGTAACGTATCGGTACTGAATCAGTACACAGTCTTGTATTGTATTGACACTCAGTATGCCTCGTTATTTCGTATCGTACTGCGCACCGATAATGTAATAGGATGGTACTAATACGGAGTTTGATATCGAGACGACAAACTTTGCTTTGTACCATATCACAATCCCTCACTGTGGGCAAATCTCCATAAGTCATCATACCTGATCGACCTCAGGTTTGATACGGTTGGTCCTTGCCCAGTCTATGCTTTCAGCGGCTACTCGGCCTATCTTGGCTGATGTTTCTTCTTTTTGGCATTTCGGGCATTGTATAAGTACATTTGTTTCTTCATCCTCTTAGTTATTAGCTCACTTCATCCGTTGATTTTGGGTACTTGGTTCGAGATCCTGTGATCCAGAGTCGGCGGAACCAGTACCGGGCACCGTACCAGTTGTCTGGTTGCACGAGTCGGTATGGACCTATGCCGTGTCGTGTCGGACCTGTACTGACATAGTAAAAGAGGCAGGGGAGGGAGAACGAGAGAGGAAAAGAGAGAGAAGGGGGAGGCCGGCGGAGAGCTAGCAGAGGGTCGGAGAGCCGCCGGGAAGCCGCGTCAGAACAAAACAGGGGCTGGAGGAGGCTCTTTTATTTTTGAGTTTTTTAAGTGAGTCGGCAAACCAATTGCCGACTTTACTTTTTTTTATATTTAAAAAGTTAAGTGCCAACTAAAAAGAATTAAGTGAAGTCAGTAATGGGTTTGCCGACTTTCACTTAAAAACTCCAAAAATAAAGAGGCCCTTTAGGCCCTGTTTCGAATGAAACAGGGGACCGGAGCGAGCCCCTCTTCCGCGGCTCCCTCTACGCGGCGGCTCTCCGACCTTCACCGGCCGGCCTCGACCTTCCTCTCTCTTTCTTCCTCTCCCTCTCCATCCCTCCCCTGCTTTCTCACTCTTTCTTTTTCTCTTTTTCCTTCATCTTCTCCTCCTCCAGGGCCGTTTTTATTTTCGTCATCGGAAACGTCCCGGGCCGCGCCCGGTATAGCTCGGGACGCCCCGAACTAGGCGGTTTGGGATGGTTCCGCTGACCTTGTATGATCATTGCCTTATCCAACACCACTGTGTGGCTGGCACGTGATAATCCCTGGCCACTGTTGGTTAGGATGTGGCGTAGACGTGGTGTCAAGTGGTTCACCAAAGGATCATATGACATTAAAAGAGTTTATATGAATGATGAGATCTATAAATGCCCTTTGCTTGTGTATGCATAATTCATAACAAAGGTTTCTGTGGTGTTATAATGACTATCATAATGATTTTGAGACCACTTTGTTATGTTATATGCATCAGGTAGCCAAGTAACAATAATTATTTAATTACTTTTTTCTATATTGGTAATTATATAATAAACTGATAGCTATTCATGATTATCAACCACTGGTATATTCTTAAAAAACTAAACCAATCACTCAAATGCCAATTGGACAAATATGAGAGCTAATTTGTTACAGCAATCGATGATAGTAACTTGAGGCCATTATAATAGGATAATAGTGGAATCAAACATATGAGACATAAGAGGAAGGAGCTTTTCATCAATGGTTGTGGTATCATGTATGCGATTGGGTAAAGTAATATAGTTGATGCGATCACATCAATCCATATAATTTTTGAAAATGATATTTGAAATTTTGTCGTAGTCCTGTGTGTTTGCCATATAGAAACACATGATCAATGGGATATAAATAGGAATATTGTAAACTGCTCTTTCAACAATTATACACAATCTACTGCACAAACAAATGGAATTAGGGTCTCGTCAGTGAATTGCTCTTTTAAGTTCATTTTACTTGCTATTCTCAAGCAACATGTGCCTAGTTTTCCAATACTTCTATTCAAGGACATTAAATTCTAAGCATGTAGTTCATGAAGACAGCAAGGTAGTAGATTGTATAACTACTATAATGGCGAACAATGTGGATGTTGGGACATTTTGATCCTACAGTGTAGTAGCTATTTTTAACTAATGTTATATTACACTCATGTTCTAAGTGTCTAGTCCCTAGCCTGGATGAGAAAGGTGAAGGTTTAGATTGACAGTCAGTATAAAAGTATGTCAGTGACTATGAAATGGATCCAAATGTGATATGCATGAATATTAGGGCATCCCTTGCTTTATGTGATGCGCCATAAGCTGACTTGATTTTGGTGAGTAGGCAAAGGTTGGTTAGGTCATTGTCCATAAACAACATGCTAAACGTGACCTGGTTTGGATTAAGAAAAATAACAAGTATTTTAGATAACCGATTTGGATTTATGCCTGAAAGGTCTACAATAAAGGCTATATTTTTACTTAGACAATTGATAGAAAATATAAGAAGAAAGAAAGGAGTCTATATATGGTCTTCATGGACTTAGAAAAAGCTTACGACAGGGTACCAGAAAAGGTAATTTGGTGGCCTTTAAGAAGGAATAATGTACGTAAACAGTATATTGAAATTATCGAGGAATTTATACTAGAGTGTTGACAAGTGTTAGGAGTTGTTGCAGTACATTGATTGTATTACCGGTTACTGTACACTTGCATCAAGATTCAGTACTAAGCCCATATCTGTTGCAGTACATTGATTGATGCTAAATTGGACTTATTGAAGTGGAAAAGTTGGAGGATAAGTTCTTAAATATTAGTAAAACGAAGGCAGTATGGAAATGAAATGTGATATCACACAAGATATCACAAAGTGATCATTTCGTTACTTAGGTTCTATAGTACAAAATAATAGGGAGATGGATGAAGATATATATAATAGGATTAAAGTTGGTTGGATGAAGTTGATAGATGCATCAAAAATATTATGTTATAGGTGCACATCTTGGGGACTTGAGAATTTTATAGAACAACAATTAGGCCTGCCATGTCGAATATCTCAGAGTACTCGCAATAAAGAAAATATATGAAAATAAGTTGAGTATAGTAGAAATGAGAATGTTAATATGGTTGTGTTAAAACTAGAGGAGCTATAGCATTTGCACAAATTATGAACAAATGAATTGAAAATAGACTAAGACGTCATGAGGAGACTCTAGTAAGATTTGTGAAGATATGAGGAGACTCTAGTAAGATTTGTGAAGTGTAAGAAACGAAGGGGAAGACCCGATGTAACATGGATGGAGGTTGTCAGGAAGGATATGGAGCAACTTGGAATAATATTGAGAAGGCCCTAAATAGGAATACTTGATGAATGAGGATCCTTAAAGCCGATTTTAAACAGATTAGAAAGGGCTAGATGATTATGGTTATGGTTATGGTTCTATCTGAATGTAATTTGTAGCTGGCTCTGCACGTGCAAGGCATGTGCCAAATAACTAGTGAATGATGTTGGCTGTTTGAAATGAATGAACTAGACATGAAACAGAGCAAATCATCTCTTTGTTCCTATCATTGGATTTATCATTTGACAATCCAAAGCATTTAATTTATAGCTTTTGCTTTTGATAGCTTATTAAATGGGCAAATGACCTATGAATCATGGTGAACAAGACGGACATGACTAAAAAAGAAATAAAAAAAATTAAGAGAACTAAATTGTGTTCAATAGACCGATTTTATTAATTAGCAAGTTCCCATCGTATTTAATTCAAATTGGTAATACTGGCTCTTTTATCGAGCAGTAAGTGCAATATATCTAAGCGCTAACATAAAAAAAGGGCAGTGAGACTCTTGCCATTATGGGGAGGGTTAGATATACGCAGCCTTATCCCCACATTTGGAGTGGTTGTTTCTGCATTTCGAGCTCATGACCTCTCGGTCAAAATGGAACAACCTTATCATTGGACCAAGGCTCATCCTTATCAAAGAGCCAATGTAAATTACTAAATACCCGAGTCTTGATGCTAAATCTCAGGATGAAATAGCACAGAGCCTAGTATAGAACTTGGAAGATACTTGGCAGGAAGGGAAATCCATCTGATCGGTTTTACAGTTTAATCTTGCACTGGTGTTGAAATAATCTTGTGGTTAGATGGGCAATGCACTTTTGGTGTTATATATATGATTGAGGGGGTACATATATGGTTATGGTGTTGGCGATCTGATCGGGGACCTGTAAAGATTGGTATTTAAAAGAGTATATAGGTACTTTTGTTGTTTTATGATATCTGAAACCAAGTGTTATAGGTAAGATGTTCATAGATCCATGACTCGCTGTAAGACAATGAAAATGGTGTTCATAGTTATCAAAATTCTTTTGATTTAGTTATTGCCAAGCGGTAAAGTTTCTTCGAAGGTCAGTTTCTTCGAAGGTCATGCTTGACTAGTCTATCAATAGAGCAAGTGAAATTGTCTATTAAGTTATCACTAGTTTCTCATAATTTAGCTAGTTTTAATCCCTTTCCATACAATATGCGCAACCCTCTTTCTCTCTCCCTCTCTCTCTCTCACTCACCCACTCACTCTCCCCCCTCTCCCCCCGTCTCCCGCTCGCTTGTGTGCACATGTAGTGGGGGGTAGGCATGTCCACAGGTTGGGTCAGAGATATATATCCGAAATTGAACTAATTTAAAATGGTTTTCTAAAATCGAAACCGAAACCGACCAAACCATCTACAAAAATCGCTTTAAATTGACCCAAGAAATTCGGCTCAATTTGGTTCGGTTTATTGGGTTAATGTTCAGTGGGTTGGGGACAAAATGAGCTGGGCTAAGTCTAAACATAAAAATTCTATTTTATATAGAGTTGATGTTGACTAAATGGGTTGGGCTAAGTCATATATATAGAGACACATATGGGTCAGGTCAAATCGGTTTGAATCAATTTTCTAAAAACTCAAACCGAAATTGAAGCGATTTTTTTTGATTCAAGACTCTTATATCGAGACCAAACGGAATTAAAAAAAAAAACAATATAAACTGAATCGAAGAGACCTACTCGGGTCGTGTTCATGGTTCGGCCGGTTTTTAGCACACCTCTGGCGGGGGGGAGTATATGCATGCATATGCTACATATCTAGTGGTGCATTTGAGATGCAAGTTCATATATGCATTTCTCATTATATATTATCTGAAAAGTTTGCTGAACAAAGAACCTCAGGGCTTCTCTTCTCAAGTTAAAAGAACATGTGAGATGCAAGTTTAGATATGCGTCGCTTATTATGCTTAGCAACTGAATATTATAAACTCTAGAGAATTTGGATACGATTATGGTTTCTTAGATTTTATTTTAAAGGATCAAATTTATTTAGAATTACAAGTTTTCTATTTACTTTATACTCTATATATGGGAAAATCTGTAAAGTGGTTTTACGCCTGCAACTGCAACCTTTTTCTACCAGTGCTTTTAGATATTCAATATTTGATAGCCACGGTTGGTTACAATCTTGCTCATAGAGCAGTTTTTTTGCCCTTTCCTTTTCAGTTATCTATAGCCTGATCTTTAATCATCATATGGCAACTGCATTCTGAAAACCCTGTTGTAATATGATTTTGGCATGTGTAACTCAGTTACTTCCGTGACATTTTCCAAATTGTCAGCATGAAGATGAAATGATCCTTACCTCATCATTGGCATCTGGCTGATTGATTGGGAGAGGAATATGGAGGGAGAAAACATTAAAATTACTTTTCCTACTCGAATCTTTGAAATCAGGACAAATTTAGTACGCTAATACCTGCTGCAGAAGACTGATGTGGCTCTTTTTTTTGCTGTTCAGGTTGTCGCAGTTGGTGGCTATGGAGGTCTGGTGGATGTCATATCAGAATTTGGGAGCCATCTTTGCACGTTTTGCTGCCAAGGCATGGATTAAGTACGCATGAACTGTTTGCCAAACAATCCAGCTATTAAGAATCAGCTTATGGCGCCTTTGCATTGGCATCCGTTGCCATTCCCCAGCTGTGTAAAAGATCTGTTTTGTATTGTTTCTGCGATGTATTATCTTGTCTTATGCAATGCAATTATCACACAGGAAACTTAAATTATCAAGTGTTCGTGGACATCATATCCCTGGCCGATCCAATCAATTACAATTTCAGCTCTGATTCCTGTCTTCTGTGTACTGGTTGTTACTCTGAACAAAGCCTGGCTCCGAAACCAAAATTAATTAGTAAACTATAGTGTTATATAACGGGAAATCTGGGGTCTCGCCGCTGCAGGGTTCTCTGTGCCATGCGAGGCAGCCCTGCTTCCCAAATCGGGAGCTGTTTTTGATTACCTGAGTTCTCTTTACCACGGAACCCAGCCCTGTTCTGATCTTACCTACGTTACCATCCATTGGTGCCAGGGACCTGCGGGTTGAGCTATGACGCTATGGGGTGCGTCCGCCAGCTGCTTTGGCCCAGGCATAGGGGGCAACAGTTCGGAAAAAAAGAGAGGAAAAGAAGAAAAAAAATAATTGTCTAATACTTGCCGGGTGGTTTCGATCTTCTTACAGATGGAAGTAAAGCACTTTCCGGAGTACTAATACTGGTGTCCCAACGTGTCATCTCCTGTACAGGCATGTTTTGAGGTATGTTGAAGGAACAAAAGAGTCTCCTTGAAAGCAAACTTAGAAGCCTTGGCCTCTCAAGAAGAAACGTACTGGCGCCAGTGTTCAAGAATGCAGTAGCTCAAAGATGGGAGATTGCAGCACCTCCAACCTTCACAAGATAGGACAATCATGGAGAATTGATAAATCAGACAGATAACTTTTGAACTACAGCATTTTTCAAGTCCTTATTTGACAAACTGCAGTAGAGTCTGTGGCCTTTCCAATGAAGTGGGCTGTACTCTTATCTTAAGCAACAGGATGTCTATGTGCATGAAGTGATCACAGTCTGCAAAGCCGCCAACGTGGATGGATTGCTTTTAAAACTTCGACTTTGAAAACCTCTCATAAGGTCAATCGGAATTTCCTCCTCACGCTACTCGTGAAGCGAGGCTTAGGTGCAGACTGGTGTCGGTGGGTCTCTTGCCTTCTTTCCTCACCACTCTCATGGTCTAACACACGAAGATCCACTATCTCCTTCCCTTTTTTATCCTTGCTGCATGTGTCCTATATATAATTATCCTGCGAGGGGCTGCAGCTAGCTATCGTTACCGGTCCAGCGGCAGGAACCAACGATGAGAAAATTACCCTCCTCTAACTTGTTGAAGCATGGGTGCTCTGTGGTGTTTACGCAAGCACGAACTACAAGGTAAGAAGAGTGCTATGGGATGAGATTACCAGCTTGGTCTCCCAGGACATCTCGATTGCTGTAGTAGGTGACTTCAATTGCATTTTGGGCCACGGAGGGGGGGGGGGGGGGGGGCTTTCATTGATTCAGTGGATAGGCAGGAATTTCAGGACTGGGTGTCGCGGAATAGTCTAGTGGACCTTGGCTATATCAGGCCACATTTCATGTGGTGTAATAATCAGACCGGCAAAGGATTGATAGGGCCATGACATCTCCAAAGTGGGTTCTTCGGTTTTCTACCTACCATGTGAGGCACCTATCTCGGATAGCATCGGACCACTGTCCGTTGCTAATTACTACAGCATCGAGCTCTAGCCACCATTCCCCCTTTCGTTTTGAAAAGATCTGGTTGTCTTACCCCCAATCTTGAGATATTGTTAGGGTGGCTTGGGCCCTGCCGGTTCGTGGTGATGCTATGCAGGGGGCTTCATGTAAGTTGGAGCTTACCAAGAGGCGACTTCACCGATGGAATAGGGGGGTTGTGGGCAACATCTTCCGAAGGTTATATAGGAGGTGGAGGCCGTGATTGTTGATTGGCAAGGAAGAGAGGATCGGGGGGGTGGAGGGGTGAGCTCCTGTTGCCTGATATGGTTGGTCTACGGGGACTTCTCGCCACTCATCACTCACTCTTGCGACTGCAGGAGGTCTTCTAGAGACAAAAATCCAAGATATAGTGGGTCAATGAGGGGGATCGGAACATCCGATTTTTCTACCGGTTGATGGTGATCAGGAGGCAGCGAAGTATGGTCTGGTCGTTGCAAGATGAAACGAGTCAGTGGGTGGAGGGTGAGTCGGCAGTCAATAGGATGTTACTCGACTTCTTCAAATCCAGATGGATGGAGGAGGGGGACTCTACAGACACTGGTCAACTCCCGAGACCAGATTTTGGGATAGGTGATGTAGAAAATGAGGCTTTGGTTCGACCTATTTCGGAGAGGGAGGTGTAGGAGGCGATCTGGTCCCTAGCGGAGGACAAGGCCCTGGGACCAGACGGGTTTCCTCTCTTTTTCTTTTGGAGATATTGGTGCATTATTCAGAGATCAATGGTCGATGCGGTACAGTACTTTTTCAGTTGGGCAGTGATGGTGGAGGACTGGAAGGCTACCTACATCACCCAGATCCCGAAATGCCAGGATGATACAGAGCCTAGCCATTTTAGGCCAATCAGTATGTGTACAACCCTGTACAAGGTAGTAGCTAGAATCCTAGTGGGCAGGGTGAAACCCCTGTTGCTGACTATCATCTGCCAAGATCAGGGGGCTTTTATGTGGGATAGAAATATCTCGGATAACATTATGTTAGCCCAAAAAATAATGTGGAATCTTCAGCGGGCCTCGAAGCGGCAGAGCCTGATGGCTATAAAACTAGACATGGAGCGAGCATATGATAGGATCCGATGGAGCTTCCTTAGGCGTGCTCTGGAGAGTTATGCTTTCCATAGTACCTAGATTGGTTGGGTGCTGGGCTGTGTTTGGAGGCCTAGCTTCTCAATTTTGGTCAACGACACGCCATCACCCTTCTTCCGCTCTACTATGGGGCTGAGACAGGGATGTCTCCTATCCCCGTTTTTGTTTATCATGTGTTTTGATGTGTTGTCATATGCTTTATGGGCTGCATGCGCTACCCAGGCTATGGAAGCTTATATTCCTGCCTCGGAAGCCCAACCCATTTTTCACTTACTTTTCACTGATGATTGTCTTCTTGTGGCCAGGGCACGGGCGAGAGATGCACAGGTCCTAAAAGAAGTGCTGGCAGAGTACTGCACAGTTTCGGAGCAGAGAGTGAACTTTCAGAAGTCATCCATCACATTCAGCTCGAGTACAGAGCGCAGTGCTAAATGGGAGATCCTTGAGATGCCAGAGTAGGAGGTTGCCTGGAGCTATTTTAGGGTACCTATCACTGGTAAGAGGCTGTGGGTCTCAAGGTGCTCTGGCTTGGTGCAGCGAGTTCAGTGCAGGCTGAAGGGATGGCGGGCTTCGTCTCTTTCCATGATGGGCAAACTAACATTGATCAGATCAGTGCTGAGCTCGATGCTCGTATACTTTATGGCCAACATGGTGGTACAGCAGACAGTGTTGACCAAGATCGAGCAGCTTCTTCAGAGCTTCTTTTTGGGTTCGCATAGAGGGGGCCATGGGGTACATTTGGTAGCTTGGGTGAGCATTTATCGGCCTCTCTGGGAGGGTGGCCTGGGGGTGCAGTCTCTCCGAGTGAGGCGAGAGGCGATCATTGCCCAACACGCGGTGCGGTTCATCCTGAAGCCTTAGGAGTTCTGGAGTCATGTCTTGGCTGCTAGATATGGTCGCATGGGGCTGACAGAGGTGACCTGGCATAGACAGACTGTTTCTTTTATGTGGCATGAGATTGGGAGGTATCTGCCAACTACTTGAGCAAATACCAGATGGTTGATTGGTGATGAGAGGAGTATCGATGTGCTGGGGGGCTCGTGGGTGGATGCCCTACCACTAATTTTATGGCCGACTATGGTTAGCACACAGGTGGGTGACAGACTGCAATTGTGTGACCTTCTCGTCCTGGAAGGAGGGAAGTGGGATGGGGATAGGCTGCAGTAGGTATTCGAAGAGCCCGTTGTTGAGCACCTGCGGTTCCTCCCGGTGCCAGGGTGTGGGGGACCGGACGTCTGGGTTTGGCGATCATCCTGCAGGACCAGAGTGAGGGTAGGGGGATGTCGCTCGGGCCCTGCAGTAGGATCATGAGGCAGACCCTGATTATGCTTGGGTTTGGAGCTACCTGCATTGCTTACCAGATCTGGTTGGCCAGGAACGCTCGGACCTTTGGTGAACACAGCTTGTCTCCAAGGTTTGCGGTGGAGTGGGCACGGGTACAGGCAGCGGAGTTCAGTCACGGTACCTATTCAGGTGGGCTTTTGATAGTTCAGAACATCTGGAACTCCTTTTCAGCTCAGGTAGTGCCTTGTACAGTGTTCTCTATCTGGGAGCCCCTACCTCTGAGCTTCCTCAAGATCAATTTCAATGGGTCGGTATTGGATGGAGGGTGTAGGGGAGGCGCGGGGTTTGTCATCAAGGACCTGTGTTCGAGGGTGGTGGCAGCTGGTAGCTATCAGACAGATGATACCTCGGTTCTCGGTGCTGAGTTGCGAGCTGCATGGGCAGATCTTCGATACGCACGGCATGTCCTACAAGCCAGCTCTATTATTATGGAGGGTGACTCGGCCACAGTGATAGGTTAGATTCAGGGGGGCTTGACCGGGATGGGAGGGACTACCCTCTGATTCGAGATATAGGAGCGATGGGGAGGCCTTAGAGGCCAAACATATATTCAGAGAGGCCAACGGTGGGTGGTAGCTTATGTGGCCAGCCATTCGGGCGGTACTCCATGGATCCGAGAGGGGAAGCTTCCTAGGACACTCTGTGATATTTTGTTTTCAGATTTTATTGGATGTGTCCGTACTTGTATAGTATGATGCACCCGAGCTAACACAAAATAGAAAAAAAAAAAAAAAGAAAAAAAAGCAATCACATGAACAAATTACTAAGGTTAGAATCCTTGGTATGCTTTTGAGATGATCTCTGGTCCCAGCATAAACCAGGTGAAGTCAGCCTTGGTTTATCTTGGACAATCATCCAACCAAGGCCCTATCACAGAGGTACCTATCACTTATCTCGGAGTGTCAATTCATTGAAGAAACTATTCCTAGACAACTTTGGCAACCACTCATTGACAAGATCAATGAGAGGATCACTCAAGTTGGAAAAGATCTACCGTGTTTTGGGAGGGGAGACTAGTATTGATCAACTCTCTTCTTTCAGTTCATGACACTTTTCCTCCCCCATTGGGTAATCAAATGGGTTGATCGTATTGGAAAATCTTTCTGCAAGGACAAGCAGGCCATCTCGGAAGGATTCTGCCTCGTGAGCTGGAGCTAAAGCTGCCTTCCGAAACAAGGTGGCTTGGAATCAAGGACCTTGAACAAATGAACCTAGCAACGTCAGGAAAATGGCAAAAGAGACTTAATGGAGACCGGCACTCTGAAAGTAAATCATACTATATATACATGTACATAATCAAAGAAGGCCCATATTCTCAACAAAGATCCCATGCTGTTCATCACCCTTCAGAAGGCAAGTGCTTCATTGCAGTAATAGTTTCTTTTGCACTCCCTCCATCCAAGGCGACGGATCGAGCCAGTTTCTGGACAAACCATTGGCTAGGAAACTATGCTAAAAAATTCTTACTTCCCAAACATGTTCTACAAATGATGCTTCAGCTACAAACATAACCACAATGAAGGCACTGCAACTGCCAAATCACCAACATCTATTCAAACATGGTATAAAGTAACAACAGCAGAATGATTTTGTAGACCTCTGTCCTCTCCTGTCTAGAGTATTTACTTGTTTCTTCATCTGTTGATTGCTGCTGCTGCTAAAATTATTTGAATGAAGATGGTGAATCTATTGCTCCTCATCGAACAATGCAACAAACGATTTCAGTGGTCATCTGATGAAAATAGCATATTTTATACAAAAGGCTTATCTTACATTCCTGACAGGGTGATCCCATTATGTTCCTGTTAAGTATCTCTTACCACAAGAAGTTAATTCTATGCTTCCAATGACCACTAAGAAAAGAAAGTTTCATGTACAAAAGTTTAATCGATCAAGAGCAGGTCCCGAGGATACCATCAATAATTCTGTCGTGCAGCTTAAGCCAAGGTCATGATTTCACCACGTGCACCTGCAGCATAAAAGAAAAAAGCTCATCAGTTTTGAAAGAAGGGGGACAAACATGAAGAAACAAATAAAAGAGAGAAAAAATCAATCATCGCTATTTACATCTCTCAAAGATCTCCTTTGCTAACAGCAGCAACGAATCTGTCTCTTCAGCCATCTTGGATATCTTCTCCGCCTCCTTGATTGCTTCAGATGCAAAAAATGATTTGGCCTCTGCATCGGCAATTTTGTAAGCAGCAGTTATCGCTGCATCCTCGACAGGGTTTATAGCGTTGCAAGATCCAGAGTTTTGAGGCAGCTTCGAGCGGTTTGCCGGATCCTTTTGTTTTGGGGTAGGAGTTTTTGTTGCAAACGAGGAATCTTTGAGCCTGTACCCCCTTTGAACCTGCATTTCATGATTGCACAGCATGACCATTTCGTAGCATCTGAATAGCTAATTATTTTTTGCTTCTGCTCATGTTAATGCATGCATATGCCTACATGCTTTAATCCTTCAGGCAACTTATTTCCTATTTTTTGGAATTTAAAGAAGCCCGACTTGTGTCTTCTGGCTGGCATCCTATCCTTTAGCTCATAATCTGGGAAATTCAGGTTCAAAACTAGATAGTGGCATTCCCACCATTTTTCTGAAAAAAAGGAAAAAGAAAAAGAAAAGAATCTCTCTCTCTCTCTCTCTCTCTCTCTGGGTGTGCGCGCGCTTCGCAACTAAAGACCAAAACAAAATTTAACAAGATAATCAGTCAAGATTCAATGACTGTCTACCAAATTACTTATAATAGTCTGATGGTCTGGTTCCACTTTCAGGAAGGATTTCATGGAAGTGAGAAGGCAAGGAGAAGAAACCAATAATGGTCGGCACCCACTGTGTCTGGTTTTTTGTGGAAGGGGAGGGAGGTGCTAAAAGTGTATTCAGGTATGTACACGTGTACATCCCGGTTTCTTCACTGAATGGGATGCACTGCTATCTTGCCCCGTCTCGGTGGCCATTCTGGACAAGTGTCCAGTTAGGTACTCTCTCCCCCTTCTTCTTCCTTTTCTTTTCTCTTTGATTCCTTTTCTTTTCTTTCCTTCCTTTTCTTCTCACTTCCTTTCTTCTTTCCTTTTTTCTTCTCCTTTTTGTTCCTTTCTTTCTTTTTCTTCTCCCTTTCTTACTTTGTTTCTTTCCCTTTCCTTCATCTTTCATTCTTTTCTTCTCCTTTTCTTTCTTCTCCCTTCCTTTCTTCCTTTTCTATTTCTTCTTTTTCCTTCCTTTCTTTTTCTCCATTTTCTTCTTCTTTCCCACGTGGATAGGTTTTGGAGTCCCACACCATCCTGGTCTCATATTCTCCAGAAACAGGATAAGATAGCGTGTGCATGTATCATGTGTACCCAGGGGCGGCCCAATACATCTGGGGGCCTAAGGCGAATTCAGTAAATGGGGCCTCTTTTTTTTAAATAATAATTTTTTTAATAAATATAAAATATTTAAAAAAATGTTATGGAAATAGATTGCTATCAAGTATACTATTTCAACAAAGATGCATGAATCTAATAAAGGTAGACAAAAAGCCTCTTTAGTTTAATATAATTCTTGAATAAAAATATTAAAAAAAAATATTTAAAAAAAAAGGGCCCATGAAACTGTCCTTGGCAATACTGTTTACCATGTGAAGCAAGAGCAGAATAGGAAAAGGTCATCCCATGGCGCTTCACGGTCAAAGAATTTGTCCAGAAAGGGACCTCTCTATAAGAGAAAGTAGGGTCATTATGGGAAATTCACTCCATCTAATTAATAAAAGTCTCATCCCACCATCTCCCCTTCAAGTGAGTACCCAAGCAGCCACTGCAACATCACGGCACAGCAGCCATTCAACCCCCCTCCCTCCTCTTTCTCTACCCTCCTTTTCTTTTGCTAAAGACCATCTCCCCCTTCAAGTGAGCACCGAAGCTGCAACTGCAACATCACGGCACAGCAGCCATTCAACCCCCTCCCTCCTTTTCTCTCTCTACCACCCAAGAGGGGAGAAGAAACCGAGAAGAGAAAATTAAAAGAATCTCCACCCTCCAAGAAGTCCATCTCCAATCCCCTTATCTTTCTTCCTGATGGCCCAGCTGGATCAGGAGTAATGACTTGTGAGGGAAGGAAAACCAAGACCAAAACCAAAAAAGAGAAGGGATGAAAGATAAGAGTGGCTTCAGGCGTGTATCAAGCCAACCAAATCCCTCCTCTCTCTCTCTCTCTCTCTCTCCACCCAAAACAAAACTACTGTCCCCAACTTCCCCAATTGCCCCTCTGCAGGCCAGGAAACCCTCCACCTCCCTTCCATCAAGGGGGAAGACTCGTAGCCAGCTTCTGCTCCCGGAGGCCTTCCATTGGCCCGAGGCCTTAGGCGACCGCCTCGGTCGCCTAGGGCTCGGGCCGGCCCTGTGTGTACCGCGGTTGCAAAAAACAGCAGAAGTATCTGCAAGGATAAGAGATAAAAAAAATTGCCCTTGCTTCCATCAAGTAGATCTGTATCCTTATTGTGTACGAACTTCCAAGAATCTCAGTTGTTATAATTCTATCACATAGCCACAAAAATACATATATAATTTCAAATGATAGAATACTTGCTTTAGGACAAGTGGCAAGAATGTATAAACTCATATGTTAAAACAAAACTACAGATCTGTCACAGTGAAACCTCGACTTATGGAATTACATGTTCTTTGCAAGATACCTAGCAGTTCTAGAATTATAAATCAAGGTAAAATATCATATTTGTGCAAGTAGCATCATTAAATCATTTCTCTAAAAAAAGGTATCATCATTTAGTATCACCTGGTCGGGTGGAAAATGGTATTCACCTTTTCTATTTTATTCTGCGCAACAAGCCGTCTTAACTTTGAGCTAAGCAACCTCCTAAAATTCTGTGGTACATCATTTTGTTGCTGCATAAACATCAAAGAGACAAACTAAGTATTAAAACATTACTTAGCAGAACTTCATGACAACCTTAGAATGTATATTACACAAATATTCTAATAGCAAGGTCTTAGATATATGAAAAGTTATACTTAGTTTCTTCACATGTAATTAACGAACATCGCTATTCCTACATGTAATAATACCTGAATTTCTCGTAGCAAATTTGCAGGGTTATCTGAACCCTAATGTTTGACAGTGACATGCAAGTGCAAGGACTTTAATATTAACTGGTTTGATTACATATTGAATGTCCTAGTCACAAGCATCTTTACCAGTTCTGAGTTCTAAATAATTTGGACTGTAAAAGTGAATCAATTAGAATAGGAAAAGGTGGAACTGATGCCGAAAACATGATGCACAAAGCGAAGCATGCAAAGAGTATAAAATTTTGCTGAACTGACACCCGTCTTGTAGATGTGAATGCATATATGCATTTCAGAAAAAATAAGTCATCTTCGACTCTTCACAGATTCACTGTGTAAATCGGAGGATATAAATTTCATTTTTATAGTAGATAGCATAAGGATAATGAGCAATGTCTCTGCAAATGTTGCAAAGCAGATGAGTCCGAAAGCTGTCCGAGACGCATCACTAAGGGAGCTATTTTTGACATTCCAACAATACTTTATGGTGCCAACAGGACTTGGGTCCAATGGTTAGCAGTCTTGCCTAATGAACTGCTCTTGGAGAGGTCCAGGGTTCAAACCCTGGTGGTGGAGCATTATCATCACATTGCTAAAAAATAAGTAAAACAACTTTATGGTAAAAACTAAATTGAAACTGCAATTGTCTTTCAACTATCACTCATAGTTCATGTCTTCACACATTGCAGACACTATATTTAGGCCATTAGTTGAATAGCAAATAGTACCAATGAAACCATTCTGTGTTGTCGGTTAAAACCACTCTGTATTATCACGTAGTGGTCAGACTATGGTCAAAGACATTGAGGAAAGAAATAGTCATTCGACAAAAGGTTTTAAACTCAACACACTTTCCTTTATTTTGCCATTTCGATGTCAGTCTATAGTTTAAATTTGTTGTGATGGAGTGTATATTTCTTTCTTTACCAGCGAAAGCATGATTCGTACAAGACAGTTTCTTAATATTGTCATTTTGATGTCTGTCCATATAGTTTAAAGTTGTGGTGATGGAATATGTGTTGGTTTGCTTTACCAGAAAAAGCATGCTCATCTAGGATCAAACATAAAGCATCAACAGGCTTTACTGTTTTCAAATTGTCAAATTAGATGATTTTTGTTTAAGAAGGCTATGTGAACTATCCACAATAAAAAAATCAGTTAAATTGAGCATATCACAGCATGGCTTCAGCGAGAGTAAGGTACAAGAATGGCTCATCCCAAAACTTGCATATGCCAAGCACTCAAATTGCTGTTATAGATTTGTAATAAGTGATTTTCCAATGATTAGACAATAACTAAATTAAAATGATTGAAACACTAAAATAGCAGGTTGAATCATTTAAAAATAAAAGGATCCCAATCATCTTGATCATGGATGCTGCCTTTTTTTCCAAAAAAAAATGTGATGTCTAAAAGTACTTAATAAAATACAGTAATAAATATAACTCAAACTTTTCTTGAGCAAGATGTGTGGCCAAGGCAAAGTACTGACAAAGATGATCCATTCATCAAGGTGTTACGATTTTCCTTGTCATGTAAAGTTGGACATTATTAACAACTTCGAAAATTCAAATTTTTAATAATCAGTAGAGTTCATACAAAAAAATAATGTGATTTTTGAACCAGCAAATGATATCAATAAAGGCAAAATAAACACATAAAAAAATCATATTGCTAGAAGGTATATCTACCATTTGGGTATACAGATATTAAGCACAAAATGCATGTAATATGAAAACCAAAATTATTTTCTGAAGATATATATAGAATCTCTTATTTTTAGGATTTTCCATGAGAAAGATTATTATTTCTACTATTATTAGGCAAAAGTTAATGGATTTGACGGTATAACTAGTTCTCACTATTGAACTTCTGATTTAGACATGAAAGAAAAAAAAAATAACCATCCAAACTTCTCCTAACAATTTGAGCTTGGCTTTATGGATCCTCATCCACCAAATATTCCTATTTATTGTCACCTCTGAAGTTATTCTAAGCTTCTCTATATTAGACGCAAAAGAAAAAGAAAACAAAAAAGACTCCAATTGTACATAATATAGGTGAAGGTAAAGAGGCAAAAATTCTTATAGATCCAAGTTTTAAATTAACATGAACCAAATATTCCTTATCTCAATGGAGGAAAAGGGGCTAAGCCACAACCCCATTGTTCCTAGAGGAATTAATATCAATAATATATAGTCTTGACAAGACTAATGTCCTATGCATTTATATCACTCAAACTACATGCTAAGGTTTTTCCTAATGGGCTTGGCTTGGTCACAAAGATGCATATTCTCATGATAAATAATTAGGGCAAGCAGTCATGTTGGATCGGGTTGGATGAAGGTTAAGTTAAAAATCTTATCAATCCGAATCCGACCTTTTTATGAGACAGGTCACAAATCTGAACCCGAACCTGGCCATTTTATTAAGCAGGTAACCCAACCCAACCTACAATAGGTTTAATCAAGCTAAGTGGGTTAAATGGATTAAGCGTTGCCACCCCTATAGATAATCTCTGCAAGGAGGATGTCTTAAAAATCAAACTTGTGGATTTGTCAGAAACCAAATAGAAACTAGGAGATAGCATGGAATGGTTGGTACTTGGTAGAGATCTGAAAGGAAGATAATTAAATACAATTTGTGTTTTGAAGAATCTGGACTTAGGGATGAACACCATTGCAGAGTAAGATCCATGAAAATGAGCTGGATAAGATGATGCAATTTTAAGCTCTCTATCTATTATACCCTCCATGCAATTAAATTTCAATTTGTCTTCTCAATGGAAGTCAGGTCAAGCCATAGGGAAGTGTATAACATAACTAGAGGCTACATATTACATGCTTTTTAATGCATATGAACTGGAGATTGACATCCACTTTTTTATATTACAAACTGCCTGAAATAGTGGAGACAACATTAATATGCTTCTAATTGTTATTGTTTATATGACTCGTATCAGCATAGCAGATATAACAAGGAGACATATGAGATTATGATCCTATTGCCCCCCACCCCCCCAAAAAAAAGAAAGAGAAAAGGAAAAGGAAAAAAAAATGAAAGTGAAATACATGTTTCACTAAGTAACATAGTATTGATGAAAGCATGCCTACTAACCTCGATAAAGCTACAAATTGCACCAATTTCTGAACCATTTGGCTCTTGCATTGCCGCAAGTGCTTCGATTATCATTGCAGTGTACCTGATGGACACAAATCAAACTAACAAATTGTAAGAATAAATTCCCTCTAAGTCCAGATGCAGAGTAGTGGGGGAACTGTGAAAAAAATGTGCAAGATGGTGACAAAAGTCACAAAACTACTCAGAACTAGTATTCAAAACTGCATTAATAAAAGCACAAAGTATCAAAAACAATCTGTTGCTACTGTAAGTACCCATTGCTTCACTTTATTTTTTTAATCTTTTTCCCTGTTTCTGAAGCTCTGTTGTAGATTTAGCAACATTGCAACAAGAGATTTATAAACAAAGCTGAAGCGAGTCACTAACTCAAGCTTACCTAATAATGCACCTTCCAATTGATCTATGACTTCAAGGCATAAAGACCTAGTAATTTCCCCTTAATTTACAATGATACATGTGTGCTTTTCATATCTGATCTCAATTATTGGATTTTGTCCTAATATGAACTCTTATTTTTTTAAAAAAAAAATACAAGGTGACAGGTTTGATGCTAACTCAAAGGAGTTGCTGATGGCTCAAAGTTTGATGCAATGTTTTCCATAAATTAATGAGATTATTTTTTCAAGTAGTAATAATAGTGAAAATGCATAAATTGGAAAACAAAAGCATGATATACCGAGGAGGATTCTTCCCATCTTGCGAGTTCTTTGTAGAATCCACCATTGCTTGTACTCCATCATCTTTTTTCAGGGCAGAAACAGTGAGGTTCTGAGAGTTTGATGACGGAATAGCAGGCAGACCTTTTACTTTTGGTGTCCTTATCTTCTCCCGAGATCCATGGCCGCTAGCACTAACACTCATATTCCTCCATTTGTCCTGAATGTGCGTACAAAAATAAATTATTGGATGGATAAACCAGAAAAATTAGAATAAATAAATACAAGATAAACATTATATATTCAACATTTAAGGTGATGACATTTGGCATAGTCATGTATTAATTATTTTTCTCATAACATGAATATGTAATCAAACCTGTGCTTAGCATTATCACTCTTGATAAATAACAGGAACTCTAACAGCATAATAGCCACATAGTTAAGTGATAGAACAATGCAACAAGCTAAAAATAGCATAATATGGAAAATAGGTGTTGGGTACAGCCATTGAGAGCTACCATGCCTACCATTAGTGGGATCAATACATGAAAGAAGAATTGCTTAAGTTACAATAATACCGACTTGTGCATGTTGGATAAGAAAAAAGACTGTCGTTTCCGGTTCAATTACTGCTATCTGACAAATGAAGAGCATACCATTTGTCAGGAAATGATGCACCAGGACTCTGATTAAAGTTTGTTTTCACTACTTGGGGAATTTTTTTGGAATCACACTTGATCTCCAATCCTTTAAATCAGCTATCTCTATATCTATCAGCCTAATTAGTGCAGCCCTCAAACTGTTCAAACTAAGCTACCAATTGAATGCGACACGTAGATGCAGTATTTAATGAAGCCAGGACTCGATTCTTTTTTTGTTATAACTATTTGAAGCGTCGTTAATAGAATTTTTAAAGACCATCTGAGATGCCCATGATCTAGCCGTTATAAGGTACACTGGATGTCTACGTGGCTTCTCCTCTTCCAATGCTTCGTTTATGCCCATGCCAATGTCATTGTGAGCCAATTGGATCATCTATACTCTTCTGTTTCATCCACTTCAGTCCTCTCTAACTATAAAAAAAATTCTTTCAGGCTTCAGAAAACACTATCAACACCAAGATTGCTTAAAAAATTCAAGTTCCAAACAAGAACGAAACCTAAAAAGTATTTCTTTTTCTTGCATTTTTTCCAGATTTCCCCACCCCAAAAACCAAATTTTATCCTGAAAGACACCAAATCTTCATCAGCATGAAACACGGAAGGAATATCACGTAACCTCATGAGTTTTTTTTGGCGAAACAGAACAAAGATACACCAAAGCACCGTAAAACCCTAGCTAAGCACAAGCCCAGCTCGCGTGAATCCATGAAACCCAAGAAGAATCATGCTGGATTCCCCTAAACTGGAGACAGGAGAAAGAAGGTAGAAGCAACCTTGAGGTCGATGTTGGAGCGGGTGGCGAGGCAGTGGCTGAACTCGGGGTCCTTCTGGATGGTCCGCCACTTGCCGGCGCCGTGCTTGTCCACGCCGGCCCTCAGAGCCTCCTCCTCTTCCGACGTCCACTTCTGCTTCGGAGCCCCCATCTCCTTCCTTTCTTCCTTTCTTCCTTTTCTTCCTCTCCTCAGATCTCTTCTCTCCTCCTCCACCCTTCGCTCGGCATCAAGAAGCCCCCTTCTCTTTTCCCCTAGGAAATTAGGGTTAGGGTTAGGGTTAGGGTTAACGTTTCTTTGGCCATGAAGGAAGGAACTTACTAGGACGAGGAATTCGTACGTCGAAATAAACTGGGACTCGGTAGGATCTATTGGTGGGACCGGAGGGTCTTTGCGCCGATGGGATTGGTTAGGTTTCCTTCGTAGTCAATGCTTTGGGTGCGCTCAAAATGATACGCTTGGGTGTGGCAATACTACTTGGTAACCAAGTCTGGGCACGTGATAAGCATGTGTGTATTCTCCTGGCGTCCTGGGAATGTAACAATGGCGTTTGGGTTGTATTTTTCATGATTGATCTAAGACCTCTTGCTTCCATCCACTTGCACGAATCTGGAAGCAGCCATTATGCGATCCAACGGTTGACATAGTAAAAAAACATAAATTATTTTTTTCTCACAAAAGATATAATCCTAACTTGTGGGAATGCAATGAATGTGAATGTTCTAATAACATTGATAGTGTTTTGCATATGATTATTCTCGTGACATCCTCGGCATGCCACAATGCATGCAAGAAGCGTGCATTCCTCTTGCTTTGAAGTGATAACTGAACACTTTAGAGTCTATCGATTTGCAAATGTAGTAGGGAGGTGTTGGAATTTCTCTTAAGAATTCGGGCCATGCAACTTAGCATCGACAAAAAGAATCATGGAAAAGAATGAATAGAACTAATTAGTCTACAATTTTGATATGGGCCGATAAATTTGCATTGCTCGAATACACTCAAAGAAAGTATGATTGTTTTCACTAAGTTATTGGTCTATATTGTGTCCCTGTATACAAATTTTGCTCTCTAGCATCATAAATCATACTATCTTCAAATGGTGGATAATATATATTGCCTTTGGATGACTTAGATGCAAGGTCAATTGTAGAATAAAGATTTTTTTTTCATGTAGCGCATCAAGCAACTTCCAATGATGCATGCATAGCCGCATAGGTGAACTATATAAGGCATGCTAGATTGCATCCACTGCACAATATAATCTCTAACCCTTTCAATGCGAAACATGATACTTATATCACTACTACATTACCGAACTTACGCTGTATTGATGTTCAATTCATACTTATGAAATGTAAGGAAGAATCTACAACCAACAATAAACATATTGCCAAATATTTCACTAGAATGATATCACAATTTCAAGCAAAGTACAATCATAAAATTTAGCTCAAGGAGGTGAACTTACTGACAACTTAAAAGCTCTGTACCATATGGACTAGGTTGCATGTAAATTATCAGAATTCTCAACTCCTGGCTATATGGTTGGAAGAGGTTTTCTAATAGTTGTATATGAGTGAACAAAAACAACAAAGAGGTGATTTATGTGCAAGAGCTATTTTGCAAGAGTGATCAACATTGAGTTCATAATTTTTAGATTCTTCCATCTATTAACCTTCATACCGATTTTTCTCATTGTCCTATGTTATTCCTTGGGCCATTTTCAGATTTATGGAGCCTTTTTCTCCCTTCCTAGCTACAAGAAAAGGAAGAGGAGGAAAGCTTAACTATAATACTAAAACTACAAAACGTTATGGATGCACAAGAAATAACTTACAAGTAATAAGTCTCAACATTACAAGTGCTGAAATCTTATCATTGACTTTAATATACTTTATTATCACATAAAAGTCAAGTCTATTTTACTTAACTTGCATGGATAGCGTAGTTTATTACGAGTTTGCAATAATAACAATCACTTGTTTTACTGCCATTTTTATTTATTATTTACCTGATTAATAGTATATCTAATCCATGTATACAATTCAGTCAAGTGTGTTGCATGCAACTATACTTGTTTTGGTGCACAATATTATTTATCTAATCTTGTGTATATATATACACACACATACTAAAATAGAAGCTTTGCCTTGAAAGAGCTCTTTGTTTGCCACGTGTACAAATGTCACGCCCCGAACCCAGCACCCGGGTCCGGTACGCGACCGGCCGCATGAGCCCTAGAGCAGTGCCCTAAAGATCATGCAAGGCCTATGATTAACCAAAAATTTCAATAAATCCACAATTAATCTAGTAATTCAAATAGAGCAGTCCGACATGTCCAAATAAACAAATTAGTTCAATTACAAGATCTTCAAATGTTCATCGACATCAAAGAAGGATAAACAACTAACTAACTAATGACTCTGGTGCTCGCACTCTGCGCCCATCCCATCCAAAACTATGCATCCTGCAACTCTGGTAAAGAAAAAGAAGAAAAAGGGGGGTGAGCTTTACAGCCCAGTAAGAATCCCTACACATCCATACCAACACAATAATAATATGAATTCGAAAACCACGACAAATCGATGCACATTTCATGAAATCATAAACAGTTTCCATAAGACTCAAATAATCAATATAATTATGAACATCAAGCATCAATAAAAGTCCATAATTATACATCAAACATCAATGAAAATCTGGCCACATAAGAATTATATAATATATATATAGCTTATAAATCACTATGACTATTTTCAATGCTTTTTCTTCCCATTCCATGTTAACTTGATCCGGATCAATTATCTTTCCGACTTTGGGTCAAATCTTAGTCACATTTCTCAGCCTGTGGTGGGGCAACCAAATTATCACATTTTCAGCCTGTGGCGGGGCCTGCACACTATAGTTCCACATTTCTAGCCTGTGATGGGGCCTATCAAAGTATCACATTTTCAGCCTGTGGCGGGGCCTGCACATTATAGTTCCACATTTCTAGCCTGTGAGGGGGCCTACCAAAGTATCACATTTTCAGCCTGTGGCGGGGCCTGCACATTATAGTTCCACATTTCTAGCCTTTGAGGGGGCCTACCAAAGTATCACATTTTCAGCCTGTGGCGGGGCCTACACATTATAGTTCCACATTTCTAGCCTGTGAGGGGGCCTACCAAAGTACCACATTTTTAGCCTGTGACGGGGCCTGCCATAATAACAAGATAAACCCAAAGTCCCTTTTCATGCAATCCAGTTTACATCCACACATCAATTTCTTTTTATTTATTTCCGGCTTTAAACTAACCACGATCACGTTTCCAGCCCGTGACGAGGCAACCAATATCACATGATTAGTTTAGAGCACCACATCCATCAGTCCAATTATGTAGGTGTAGGTTATGCGCATGCATGCATCCATCATGATACCAACCACAAGCGAATACGATCATAATATCAACCACAAGCCAACACGATCAAAATATAATTTAATAAAACTATTTTTGATTTGTCTGGATCATAGCATATCATATATATCTAAGTATATATATATATATATAAAAATTATATCATGCAGGATTGGTGTACAAGGATCCTTACCTTTGTTGAAAATTTAGACAACCAATCACCCGCCCTCACGGCGATAAAGAACCGGAATGCACAGAATCCTGCTCAACGTCTTCTCGTCCAACAGATTGTTCCCCTACAGAGCCAAATCATCATTAAAATTTACTCAAGATATATGATAATCCAGGACCCCTGTTTAATCCTCTAAAGGGTCCTCTAAAATCTAGTATTCCAAGACTATTCAACAATCCATGATCTTCCTGATCCAAGAGTAAAAGGAAACCCAACAACAATAAACAGATAATATAATAAAAGGGTTATATAATAAGAGAAAGAGAGGGAAAAGACCCTTTCTCTTCCTCTCTTCTTCCTTCTTCCCGACGGAAAGGGGAGAAGGAGGTTCGGCCGCCGGTGGCCCACGGCTGGCGACGCCCCTGGTCGTCGGCCTGTGGCAGGGCCGGTGTGCCGGCGGTGTGTCCCCGACCGGTGACGACCGGCCGGAACGAGAGAGGAGAAGGTCGAACAAGGCGTCGGCTTCTCCATCAACCCGGCAGCTTTCCGGCCTCATTCCCCAAGGAGATAAGGGCCAAAGATGATGGAGGAGAGGGAGAAGATGCTCACCTTGCCTCCGGCAAGGTCCTCCCGACCGGATCGATGGCGAAAGCTCCGATCCTCCCCATGGCAAGGTAGAAACCCGATCTCTTCCTCTCTTTTTTTTTTTTTTTTCTTCTGTGTGTAGAAGCCCTCGGTTGATGCCCTAGGGGAAGAGAGAGAGGAGATCTTCCTGATTCGGTAGGTTTTTATCGCCCTAAGATCCTCCTTCCCGGT
The DNA here is from genome assembly GCF_051530095.1 of Phoenix dactylifera. Lineage (NCBI taxonomy): Eukaryota > Viridiplantae > Streptophyta > Magnoliopsida > Arecales > Arecaceae > Phoenix > Phoenix dactylifera. The sequence continues at coordinate 65,854,901 of NC_143190.1, read as the reverse complement.
GGATTCGGGAGGAGGGGAAGGCTTCCGAAAAACAGGGGAGGGAGCTTTTCGATTCGGGAGACTCCCTCCCCCATTTTCACGAGTTGGGCCGCCCTTCTCAGAGGCCGGCCCAACTCAAACGTGGGTCTCTATATTCTTCCCTCCTAAAAAAAAATTTCGTCCTCGAAATTGACATACCTGAGGTTTCAAAAAGCTACGGATACTTGACTTTCATCTCTTCTTCGAGCTCCCAAGTAGCCTCCTTCTCCATATGATTATTCCATTGTACCTTCACAAAAGGAATGGTTCGATGTCGTAGTATCTGATCTTTTCTGTCCACAATTCGTACCGGGAACTCCTCATAGGTCAGATCCTCCTGAAGATGTAATGGCTCATATGCTACCACATGACTCGGATCTGGAACATATTTCTTCAACATTGACACATGAAAAACATTGTGCACACCGGATAAAGCCGGTGGTAAAGCCAGTCGATACGCCACCTTCCCAACCTTGTCCAAAATCTCAAACGGACCAACATATCTAGGGCTTAATTTGCCACGAACCCCAAATCTCATCACACCTTTTGTAGGTGACACTCTCAAGAAAACATGATCTCCAATTTGAAATTCCAATTCTCTCCTTCTATTATCAGCATAACTCTTCTGGCAACTCTGAGCTGTACGAAGTCGTTCTCTGATCACTTGCACCTTATCAACAGTCTGTTGTACTATCTCTGGACCTAACAATTTTCTCTCACCCACGTCATCCCAACAAATAGGAGATCGGCACTTCCGGCCGTACAACGCCTCAAAAGGAGCCATTTGTATACTTGCTTGATAGCTATTATTGTAAGCAAACTCTATTAGTGATAAGTGGCCATCCCACGCTCCTCCTAGATCCATAACACAGGATCTCAACATGTCTTCCAAGATCTGGATGGTTCTTTCTGACTGTCCATCGGTTTGGGGGTGGAAAGCTGTGCTAAAGCTCAATTTGGTTCCAAGAGCCTTATGAAGACTCTTCCAAAACTGTGATACAAATCTACTGTCTCTGTCTGACACAATGGTAACTGGGACCCCATGCAACTTCACAATATGCTCTATATATAAGCCTGCCAATCTCTCTGAGGAGAAACCAACTCTGAAAGGCAAAAAGTGTGCTGATTTGGTTAGTCGGTCAACAATTACCCACACGGCATCATTACCTCGTAGGGTTTTTGGCAAGCTAGTCACAAAGTCCATGGTGATATGCTCCCACTTCCATTGAGGAATAAGTAGAGATTGTAATGGTCCCGCAGGTCTCTGATGTTCTGCTTTTACCTGCTGACATACTAGACACTGGGCTACAAATTGAGCAATATCCTTTTTCATACCACTCCACCAAAAATGTTTCTTTAAATTCTGATACATCTTTGTGCCTCCTGGATGCATTGTATAAGCCGAGCTATGAGCCTCCTCTAAAATTTCATTCCTTAATTCTGGAACTTTAGGGACGCACAATCTGCTACCGAATCTTAAGGAACCATCCTCATGCACATGGAATTCGCTTTGAACACCAGACTCTACTGTTCCCCTTACCCTCTGTAATTCTGAATCCTCTTTTTGAGATGACTTAATCCTTTCAATCAAGGTAGGCTGCACTATAAGATTAGCAAGTCGTACTTGAGGATCATGCAGTCGTACTTCAATTTCATATCTCTCCAAGTCTAACAAAATGTTTCTTTGTATAGTGATCAGAGCCGCTAATTTACTTGAAGATTTCCTGCTTAGAGCATCGGCCACAACATTTGCTTTTTCCGGATGGTAATTGATAGTTAGATCATAATCTTTTAATAGCTCTAACCATCTTCTTTGCCTCAAATTCAACTCCTTTTGAGTATAGATATACTTCAAACTTTTGTGGTCCGTAAAAATTTCACAATGTTCACCACATAAATAGTGCCTCCATATTTTTAAAGCAAAGATCACAGCTGCTAACTCCAAATCATGTGTAGGGTAATTCAGCTCATATGGTTTCAACTGTCTAGAAGCATAGGCTATCACCTTCTCATTCTGCATAAGAACACAACCGAGGCCCTTGCGTGATGCATCACTATAGATGCTGAAGCCTCCTGTTCCAGATGGAAGGGCCAATATCGGAGCTGTCACCAATCGTCTTTTCAACTCCTGAAAACTCTGCTCACAATCCTCCTTCCATTCAAATTTTACTTGCTTTTGGGTTAGGCGAGATAGAGGCATGGCAATACGAGAGAATCCCTCAACAAATCTCCGATAGTATCCCGCCATTCCCAAAAAACTGCGCACCTCGGACACATTAGTAGGTCTACTCCAATCAACTACTGCCTCTACTTTCTTTGGGTCGACTGAGATGCCATCCTTGGAGATCACGTGCCCGAGAAAGGTGATACTGTTTAACCAAAACTCACATTTTTGCAACTTGCCATAAAGCTTGTTTTCTCTAAGAGTTTGTAATACTATCCTCAAATGCTCCTCATGCTCTTGTGGACTTTTTGAATAGACTAGAATGTCATCAATAAATACTACCACAAATTGATCCAGATAGGGTTTGAACACCCGATTCATAAGATCCATAAAGGCTGCTGGTGCATTTGTTAACCCGAAGGGCATAACCAAAAACTCATAGTGTCCATATCTAGTTCTGAATGCTGTCTTTGGTATGTCTTCAGCCTTTATTCTCAACTGGTGATATCCGGAGCGTAGATCAAGTTTTGAGAAGATTTGTGCCCCTTGCAGCTGATCGAACAAATCATCAATTCTCGGTAAAGGGTATTTGTTCCGCACTGTTACTCCATTTATTTCTCGATAATCTATGCAAAGCCGGAAACTGCCATCTTTCTTTTTCACAAATAGTACAGGAGCACCCTAAGGAGAAACACTAGGCCTGATGAAACCCTTGTCCAACAGCTCCTGTAGTTGTTCCTTTAGCACTTTTAATTCAGCTGGAGCCATCCGGTATGGGGCCTTAGAAATCGGTCCAGTGCCAGAAATCAAATCAATGGAGAATTCAACCTCTCTATCAGGAGGTAATCCTGGCAAATCCTCTGGAAAGACATCTGGATATTCCCTCATAATGGGAATGTCTTCTAGCTTGAGTTCTTCCAGTTGGGTGCCCATTATCACGGCTAAGAATCCTTCATCACCTTTCCGAAGGAGTCGCTTGGCCTGTATGGCTGAGATTACTTTTGGCGGAGGTAACACTCTGTTGCCACTAAAAGTAAACTCTGGCTGACCAGAGATTTGAAATTTTACTGTTTTCTCGAAGCAGTCAACAGTGGCATGATATGCTGCTAACCAGTCCATCCCAAGGATCATGTCGAAATCCTTCATCCCTAGGACTAGTAAATCTGCTTTCATTTCCCTGCCTTCAATATTCAAGATACAATCTTTGTAGACAGAGTTAACTAAGATTACATCTCCATTAGGGATGGAGACACACAGTTCAGTCTCTAGTGGCAAAGAAATCAATGTACTATTTCTTCCAACAAAATCAGCAGATACAAAAGAATGAGTAGCTCCAGGATCAATCAAAATATAGGCATTAATGGATGAGATTTCAATTGTACCTGTCACCACGGTGTTAGAGGCGTCGGCATCGTGTTGTGTGAGAGCATAGACTCGACCCTGAGTTCTAGGCCTCTGCTGTCCTCCTCGTTGTTGTTCATTCTGAGATACTTGATTTGCTGGAGCTCCCGGAATAGGCTGAGACATTTGTCGAGCCTGTTGCTTACTGCGATTAGGACATGTATTTGCCCTGTGGCCCTGCTGGCCACACGAAAAGCAATTCCCATTGAACCAGTTGCACTCGCTCTGATAGTGGGGTCTACCACATCTATAGCATTTCACAGTATCCTTGCGCTGAGCCTTATCATTCACAGTAGTTTGTTTCTTGGGCCTGAATTCAGTATTTTTGCCATGCTTATTTTGTAACTCAGCTTGTCTGTTTCTCTTTTTCAAAATTCTTTCCCTCTCTTCTTGAGTGTCATTCAAGCCCCTTTCAACTACCAAAGCCTTGTTAACCACATCCTTGTAGGAAGAAAGCTCGAAGGTAGATACCTGTTGTCTGATTCGGGCTCTAAGTCCACTTTCAAACTTTTCAGCTCGTTCTCTTTCATTCTCCACCTGTCCTGGGGCATACCTAGCCAGTTCCTCAAACTTTGCAGCATACTCTGCGACCGTCATATTCCCCTGCTCTAACCGGGTAAACTCTCGGAATTTCTGCCGTCTCACGCTTTGGGGAATATACTTATCACGGAAAAGCTCCTTAAATCCTTCCCAAGTCAAAGATGTAGCATTCTGTCCTATCTTTCCTCTTTCCACATTCCACCAAATATCCGCTTCTCCCAGCAGCATAAATGTAGCAAAAGTGACCCTATCCTCATCAGGGCATCTCAGGGCATTGAAAACTTTTTCCATTTCATTCAGCCAAGTCTCAGCCTCTAAAGGGTCAGAAGTGCCTTTAAAAGCTGAAGGTGCAAACTTTTTGAATTCTGCCAAACTGACATGATGCTCTTGCCGACTTGTAGCCCCCTGTAGATACTGAGGAGTCACCTGCTGCTGCTGATGTTGTAACTGTTGCTGCATGAATTGTTGCTGCTGTTCCATGAAGCGTTGTTGCATCTCCATCATTCTCATCATGTCTGAACGGGAAGTAGCTTGTTGTTGCATCATTGTTTGCATCATCTGAGAAGCACTCAGTGGTTCGTTAGGCTGAATTCCAGGCTCACCCGAGGTTCCTGTCCTTGGAGTTTCCGGGGTTCCTATTTCCAGAGCACTACCAACAGGGTTGACGTGGTGTTCCTACGGGTGCATACTCCTGGCTGGCGAGGGTGGAGCACCTTCTTGTTGTTCGGAGGGCGTCCAAGCAGCGGAGCCATCGGCAAAGTGAGTCGGCCTCCTATTACGCCCACGTCCACTCCCTCGTGCCATATCAACCTACACAAGTTACTTTTAACATTTTAAGATTGCAAAGAAAATGTATCTATGGAGTACTTTACTAAGTCATTTAATATTCTTCTCCCCATTCACTCTCATCTGAACCTAAACCCTAGAATACCTTAACCTTAAGCTCTGATACCACTCTGTCACGCCCCAAACCCAGCACCCGGGTCCGGTACGCGACCGGCCGCATGAGCCCTAGAGCAGTGCCCTAAAGATCATGCAAGGCCTATGATTAACCAAAAATTTCAATAAATCCACAATTAATCTAGTAATTCAAATAGAGCAGTCCGACATGTCCAAATAAACAAATTAGTTCAATTACAAGATCTTCAAATGTTCATCGACATCAAAGAAGGATAAACAACTAACTAACTAATGACTTTGGTGCTCGCACTCTGCGCCCATCCCATCCAAAACTATGCATCCTGCAACTCTGGTAAAGAAAAAGAAGAAAAAGGGGGGTAAGCTTTACAGCCCAGTAAGAATCCCTACACATCCATACCAACACAATAATAATATGAATTCGAAAACCACGACAAATCGATGCACATTTCATGAAATCATAAACAGTTTCCATAAGACTCAAATAATCAATATAATTATGAACATCAAGCATCAATAAAAGTCCATAATTATACATCAAACATCAATGAAAATCTGGCCACATAAGAATGATATAGTATATATATAGCTTATAAATCACTATGACTATTTTCAATGCTTTTTCTTTCCATTCCATGTTAACTTGATCCGGATCAATTATCTTTCCGACTTTGGGTCAAATCTTAGTCACATTTCTCAGCCTGTGGTGGGGCAACCAAATTATCACATTTTCAGCCTGTGGCGGGGCCTGCACACTATAGTTCCACATTTCTAGCCTGTGATGGGGCCTATCAAAGTATCACATTTTCAGCCTGTGGCGGGGCCTACACATTATAGTTCCACATTTCTAGCCTGTGAGGGGGCCTACCAAAGTATCACATTTTCAGCCTGTGGCGGGGCCTGCACATTATAGTTCCACATTTTTAGCCTGTGAGGGGGCCTACCAAAGTATCACATTTTCAGCCTGTGGCGGGGCCTGCACATTATAGTTCCACATTTCTAGCCTGTGAGGGGGCCTACCAAAGTACCACATTTTTAGCCTGTGACGGGGCCTGCCATAATAACAAGATAAACCCAAAATCCCTTTTCATGCAATCCAGTTTACATCCACACATCAATTTCTTTTTATTTATTTCCGGCTTTAAACTAACCACGATCACGTTTCCAGCCCGTGACGAGGCAACCAATATCACATGATTAGTTTAGAGCACCACATCCATCAGTCCAATTATGTAGGTGTAGGTTATGCGCATGCATGCATCCATCATGATACCAACCACAAGCGAATACGATCATAATATCAACCACAAGCCAACACGATCAAAATATAATTTAATAAAACTATTTTTGATTTGTCTGGATCATAGCATATCATATATATCTAAGTATATATATATATATAAAAAATTATATCATGCAGGATTGGTGTACAAGGATCCTTATCTTTGTTGAAAATTTAGACAACCAATCACCCGCCCTCACGGCGATAAAGAACCGGAATGCACAGAATCCTGCTCAACGTCCTCTCATCCAACAGATTGTTCCCCTACAGAACCAAATCATCATTAAAATTTACTCAAGATATATGATAATCCAGGACCCCTGTTTAATCCTCTAAAGGGTCCTCTAAAATCTAGTATTCCAAGACTATTCAACAATCCATGATCTCCCTGATCCAAGAGTAAAAGGAAACCCAACAACAATAAACAGATAATATAATAAAAGGGTTATATAATAAGAGAAAGAGAGGGAAAATACCCTTTCTCTTCCTCTCTTCTTCCTTCTTCCCGACGGAAAGGGGAGAAGGAGGTTCGGCCGCCGGTGGCCCACGGCTGGCGACGCCCCTGGTCGTCGGCCTGTGGCAGGGCCGGTGTGCCGGCGGTGTGTCCCCGACCGGTGACGACCGGCCGGAACGAGAGAGGAGAAGGCCAAACAAGGCGTCGGCTTCTCCATCAACCCGGCAGCTTTCCGGCCTCATTCCCCAAGGAGATAAGGGCCAAAGATGATGGAGGAGAGGGAGAAGATGCTCACCTTGCCTCCGGCAAGGTCCTCCCGACCGGATCGATGGCGAAAGCTCCGATCCTCCCCACGGCAAGGTAGAAACCCGATCTCTTCCTCTCTTTTTTTTTTCTTCTGTGTGTAGAAGCCCTCGGTTGATGCCCTAGGGGAAGAGAGAGAGGAGATCTTCCTGATTCGGTAGGTTTTTATCGCCCTAAGATCCTCCTTCCCGGTGGATTCGGGAGGAGGGGAAGGCTTCCGAAAAACAGGGGAGGGAGCTTTTCGATTCGGGAGACTCCCTCCCCCATTTTCACGAGTTGGGCCGCCCTTCTCAGAGGCCGGCCCAACTCAAACGTGGGTCTCTACAACAAATAATAATGCTCTCCATCGGCTATGTGCCGTATCTAATATAGGTATCTATACGGTGCTCTTTGTCAACTATGTGGATACTTTTATTAATGATGTTCTTAATTGAACTCTTTATTTTGGATAGTAGCTATAGCTCTTATTTAATACATTTTTTATCAAAATATATCAATATAATATTATTAATACGAAGATTATTGGATTATTAAACTATATTAATAAATATTTTATTAGTACACTAAATTGATACAAAAATTAATGATATTATCAATGATTCTATTTGCTTAACATATGTTAATATATACTTAATATATGTTTATTAAATAAATGATTCATTAGTATGCTAAATTTGTGTAGAAATTAATGATATTATTAATAACCATAGTCGCTTAATATATGCCGATATTAATGGAAGATAATTTTTATTAATCTTATACCCTACTAATATTCGGCATAGATTATTGGATTACACTAATGACCTCACTATATCGTATTTAAATATTCATAGATCCAATTTTTTTTATTTATTATTATATACAAATTAGATCATAAACTTATGATACATTATTATTTTATTATATTGATAAATATATTATTATTAGTAGTAGTTGCAGCAGTAGAAATTTGCATAATGATAGTATGTTATAATATTAATGTCAAAAATTTATATCATAAATAATTATATTTTTATATTTTATTATATTTTATTCTATTTTTATTATCTATTTTATGACGTTTTTTATAATTCATTAAAAAAAAAAAAACTGCATCTCGCGCGGTTGTACGCTAGCCTGTACATTTATGATGCAAAAGCTGGGGACCAAAAACAAAACGTGTCAAAAATTCAATTGTTCCCATAATGCTCCGGTCCCTAATTTATTAGTGGGTACTGGAATCGACGGAGCTGCTCGGTGGAGGGGGAGCCGGGAATCGGGATACCCTCGAGGCCTAATGTTCTGAAGTCTCAATCCATCGATCCCGTTCTCCCCCGGGTTGGAATTCAAGAAACCCTCGGCCTCGGGGGAGGATTCAAGTAATCCTCGAGCTCCGATCGCATGGCCTCCGATCCTCCTCTCAACCGGACTCTCGTCCCTCTCCTAACGTCTCCAGGTGCTCGCGATTCTCCTCTAATTCGCCCATCCGATCGTCCCTGCAGCGATTTGCTTTCTTTTTTCTATGTATTCTTTTTCGATCTCTGATGGCATCTCGCTTGCGGATTTCGTTGCTTGCTGAAACTTTTTCGCTTGTCTTGGGGTTAACGTTTGAATCCGGGACCTTGTAGCCGTTTATCGGAGGTTTTGGTGATGGCTTTTGATGTGGGTTTTGCTGCGATCGTTACTGCAATCAGCTGCCTTCTCGTTTCTTTGTTTCGATGCCCTTTTTTCGTGGGTTCTTGCCTATTTTGGGTTTTGCATTTGTTTCTTGGACTTGTTGGCTGTTTCTTGGAGACTGTTTGAAGGTTTTGATCATTCGTCTGTCTTTATGAAGCTTTTGCATTTGGTTCTTGTTGTGATTTTTGTTTTATGGCTGTTGTTGATGCCCTGACATGGAAATTTGGTAATTCTTATGATTTTAAGGACATCTGGTAATTCATATGTTTTTAATGCCGCATCGGTTTTTCTTCTTCGTTGACGTCGAAGATTCCATAATGTATGTCACATCAGTGGATTTTTGGACCAAAGAAAGCTCATCCACATTTAGAAAGAGTTATTTCTCTGTTTTAGATCTCTTCTGTGTTTGTATGTTTTGTTGTTTATTGAGATGCTTGTTTGCTCTGGTTTCTTTTGATAGTTCTTATGATTTTGATGTCATATTACTGGTCATACTGTCATGCTTGCGTTTCTATCTTGGAGTTGCCACAAGGTGGATATTTTTAGATTTTTTTTAAAAAAAAATAATAATTGAGAAACAATTCAAAAAGAACTCAAAGCCTACTTTTCAACTGTAATTTATCTTGGTACTATTGTATCAAAAAGATCAACTATCTTATTCACGAAAATCTGATCATAGATCAAAAAGAGTGAAATGACATTTTTGAAAGATAATAATATTGGGTTTATTTTCATGTTAAAAACATCCAATTACCTATTGTTCCTTCTATTTTTGGTCCACGCTGATTATTTTTAGCTGGTATCTTTTTTGATAATGTACAACCTTGCGCCATATGTTCTGCCCTAACCATGGAGACCTACAGATAAAGGAAAAGGTTTGTTGCTGCTTTGGTTGAACGTAAAGCTTACGATGAAATTTATATTATCAAGATCTCCTATGTCCATGCCCTCTTGGATTTCAAGTTTTTATGGTCTTTTCATTTCTCTTTTGCTTGTTATGCCTGTTTGTACTGCTAAGGGGGTTTTGCTGTAAGATCTAACTTAACTATTGTTTATGTTGCTTAAACAAGACATCATACTTTTAATTTCTCTCTCCTTTTCACCTTAAGCAATACGAGGATAAAAAACTGTTCATGTGATGCAGTTTAATTATGTTTAGAGAAATTAGAGGATTCAATCATTTATAGGTTACATCTATTTGTGAAATTCAATAGTGAAAATGGATATAACCATATTCTTACACACACAGTGAGAGAGCAATGTCATTGTCATAGTGAATTGATTACTCTGAAGTGATTATCAGGGCCAGGAACTAGTCTTTATAGTTACATATAAAGATCCAATCTTCCAGAGAGTATGTATCGGTGATAATCTTGCTAACCATTTCCTTTAAGCTTTTGAATTGATTGCTAAACATACTAGAAGGAAGTTATTTCTGCAATCCTTACTCAAATCAGATGCATGAAGTAATCCTATATATACCGTTGGAGCTTATGGTTGGCATATTATTGAAATGTTATGGCTCACATATTATTGAAATGCTAGACTAACACTTTAGTCACGTAACATTTATGACTCATCTGCAGTACATTTTCTTCTGAAGATGCTAATATTTAGTGCATTTTCATTTCAGTGTTTTCTTAATTTCTTGTGTCCGGTCATAGTTGTCTGGTTTTGTTGACTTATGCTGTGGCTGTTAAGTACATGTTTCCTTACTGTAGCAGTAATGCCCAGCTGTTTTCTTTATATCATGCAGGTGGCTCCCTTTCAGATGATGATGCCCAATTCTTATTAGTTCCTATCCATATCGTCACCCATGCTTCTCAACTTCCAGCTGAATTTCTGTATCCCTCAGTCGATAGGCAACTGATCATTGGATTTGATTGTGAGGGTGTTGACCTTTGTCGAAATGGAGCTCTTTGTGTAATGCAGGTTACCTACCTTTTCTTTTTTCAATTTTTATTTGCTCACAATGAATGGCGTGTAATCCTTATATGCTTGAATAAGCAATTTGCACATAATTGCATTTATTTATACTTGATGTATGGCTACGACCTTAAGTTTCAGTTTATTTAGCTAATTCAGCTACTAAAAAATCGATCACCTTGCTTCATGCATATCCCACTATTCCACAAGATGATATTAATTCAGCAAAGTAGCATAGTGTTCAGCACTTATCAATATAAACTTAACATGTTCCAGTGTAAGGTCAAGTTTTATCTTTAATTTTTAGTGAAAATTTATGACATGATAAAAAGCTACATTGTTGTAGTCTTAAATCATGCTTCAGATAATGTGTTACTTTAGCCACTGGATATGTATTTCTTTTTCTTGGTAAGCATTTGTAACCACTTCTTAGAAATACTAGCGAACATTTATGTGCAAATGCACATGCAGAACAGTAACTGTTAAAACCCAAAGTTATAATTGTACATACATCAAAATAAATTTAAACCTATATTAGTAAACTGGTTTGAGACATAGCTTTACTATGTTCAGAGATTAAAAAAACTTTGTATATTTTTTTCAAAAGACTCATAGTCTTCATAAAATAATCTCAACTGTTTCTAATAAGAAATGAGACAAAAGTTTAGCATTCCAGCACTCTTCACCTCATGCTATATCGTGCTCAAAACGTATTGCATTCGTATCAGTTTCCATGTAGATACATCAGAATTGATAAGAGTAAGCCCTTTTGACTCAAAAGCCTTTAGACACCATGGGTAAGAGTTGGTGGGTAGTTTGGATGCAGGAAGCCAGCTGGCCATCTTTGTGCGAGTAAGTTTGAACTCAGGAGGGTGTTTTTGCCAAATTGGAGTTAATAACCAAACAGTAGATGAAGAGAAGAAATGAGGTTTTTAATAGGAAGCTTGCAAATTGACGACCCTGAGGAGCCTAGCCAATGTACCTCTCATCCATTAGAAAGTTTCTTCAAGAGCAACTGATACACAAGGGATTAAAGTTACATGGCTCTACAGTTTTTCTCCCCTTTTTCCTAACCAAGCATAGCTATAATAATGGACAAAGGTCAAAACCAAATCGACGATACACTTGATAAGGTGAAAAGCAATAGCTTCTCACTATAAAAATAAAAGCTTAAGACAACAATAAAATAAGTAGAGAGAGAAAAATTTCATGTACCAAAATGTATTGAATAAATAATAAATTTTTTTGGCAAGTTATGAGAACCAAATCCAACAAGGAAAATCAAATTCACAAATCAATTGTTAAGGAATATCCGGTATTGTGTAAGGTTGAGATGTTGTAGCATTCAATCAAAACTGTTGAGTTCTAGGAAAAGAATTGAGGGTGTGGATGGTGAGCTGTTGGTGGTTGATATCAAGTCAATAAAATCCAAAGCTTATGATCTCTTCTGGACAGAAATTATTGGTACTTTTATATATAGTATAGATTATTAAACTTTTTTACAGAGTTGAATGAAAGAATTTTTCTCTAGCTTTAAACCTCCTACATTCCCTTCCCTACACTTTTTTCCATGCAGTGATTACGTGACTTATTTGAAGCTTCCACCATTATTATGTTTAGTTACTTATGTGAAATAGAACTTATAAAGCCACAATCGTGAAGGTACATAAGCACACACACAAATAGGAATTATTGGCAAATAAATTTCTACGGGGCCACATGTGCATGAATGCACACAAACATGCAGCCACACACAAATGCAAAAATGCACATGCCACAGGCAACCACATACACATGCAGATAGGAATGCTTGGCAAATGTGGGTTCATAAAGCTGGCCTACAATAGTTGAGAGAAGGCCTTGATGGTTATGGTTAGGCACTTATGATGATCAAACACTTGGCATTATGTTCCATGGTGTTCAATGTATTTTCTCACTGAGAACTTCTGACATACATTTTCAACATATTTGTTTGTGACCAATATTTGCTTAAATATTTTTGATTCAAATTAGTTTGAAGCATATTTTGATTCTTCGGGCTGGATTCTACTTATACATCTTGATTAAAATAGACTAAAAGCATATGCTACCTCATGAATGAACATAATGGATGAAAGATCTTACTATATCAATTTTGGTTATTCTTCGTATGGATCTCATTTTGCTATTGATTCATTTGTCATAGCCAGGTCATATAAAAAGGTTAGTGTATTGAAATTATTTATTATTATCTGATCCAAGTTTCCTCTACTCACGTCTCTTCACATAACCATTTGTCCTATCTTGCAGATGCTCTCATTGTTTAAAGCTACTCTGCCTATGTTCAAACTATGGCATTTCTACTTCTTTTGTCTGATGTTGGCCCTACTCATTCCTACCTCCATCTCTCCTACTTTTACTGTACTTAAACTTCATGGTCCTCATCTTTGTTACAGCTTGTGCTCAAAGGGTCTCCATTGCTATCAGTAATCTGAGTTATATAATGAGTCTTGTTTTACAAAATTTTATTCAAGTTTCCAAATGGATTTGAAGATTACATTACTCTCTAGAGCTGCATTTTAATTCATCCTCCCTAAATTGTCTGATTCAATAGGATCAAAAGATCAGAATTGTGATTCACATGGGTTCGAACCGAACTACTATTTGTTAAATATAGTTTAGGTGATCTTCCTGAATTATAGAGTATGTTTGATCATGATTTAAACAATATTGTACTTGTAGCACTATGAATTGTGCATCAGATGGATTTTCTACTAAACTTTATTTTTATTGGAGTTCGCCTGGAAGAACTGGCTGTTTTCCTTTATCGTCCGGTGGGCGCCCTTCATCTCGAAAGAATGACGATGAGAATAATGGGTTTTGGAGGATTGCCCTCGTGTTTTAAGCATTTTCTTTGTTTCTATTTTAGCTTGCTTTCCCAGATGCCGTATACTTGGTTGATGCTGTTGAGGGTGGGAAGGCACTGATGCAAGCTTGTAAGCCTGCACTTGAGTCTAGTTACATCACAAAAGTTATTCATGATTGCAAACGGGACAGTGAGGTCTGTTCAGCTTTAAGTTGCTCTTGCTGTTATCCATTCTCATTGAAAGATGTTCTCCATATATACCAACATATTCAAATCTCATTTACTGCATGCAGGCTTTATATTTTCAATTTGGCATCAAACTGCACAATGTTGTGGATACCCAGGTAAACAACAATTCAATTTTTTCTCTTTTTGATATAAAGGATTAGTCTTTATCAATAGAACATGTTTTTTTCATACCATGTAATTGCATGATACTACTACTTAGTATTTTGTTTCTGTACTGTTGCTTTCAAATTTTGACATGATGTGGCTTCAAAATTCATGCTTAGAAAATATTTTATTTGTATTCTTAAATTTAACCCAAACACCATTTCAAACAGATTCTTTCCTAAAAAGGACGGGCTGTCACTGCATTCAGCAGTTGCATTTTGAATTTACCTAAGGAAAAAGTGAACATAATTTTTAGAATATGGAAGTGCTGTTAGAGAAGATGACATTCTCAGTGGTGTTGCTCGTGCAGATTGCCTATTCTCTGATCGAGGAGCAAGAAGGAAGGAAGCGATCACCTGATGACTATATATCTTTTGTTGGCCTTCTTGCTGATCCTCGTTATGGTGGTACTTTCTGGACCTAAGCTTTTCATTTACCTTGATGAAATTTTGGTATCAAATAAAGTATGAGTTGTTTTAACTATATAGTGGAAAGATCCAGAGTTATGAACTTATTGTAAGTGTCTATAATTGATTCATTTTCATGTTTCTCTTGCCTTTTTTTGATGAAACTACTGTTACTATTTTTGCATGTTGTCAGTGAACAAGTTGCTTGCATTAATGTGATTAGGAAATGCAGCAGCTACCTTTACTTGAAAATATCACACAAGGCGTAATAGTGAATGTAAAAAATCCAGTGCACATGTTATACTGCTTATCATGGATGTCAGATAACCCTTATCCTGTTCATTGAGGAAAACTGCGGGATAACATGATGGATTCTTCTTATGTTTATTTGATAATTTGTTATAAATTTATGACTAGTAGATTATATGAAATAATATATGGACATCTTAAACCAAAAAGCTAACAAGGCAAATTTTTTGTCTGCTACCTAGCCTTCTAGGTCTAACGTGCGCTTATCTCTTGTCCAATATTGCCTTTGTTGGGAAGTGGGCCAGTTATAAAACATTTGTCACACTTAGGGATCATACCTTGAAATAAAGCCAAGCCCATATGGATGGACTAAGGCTTGTTGACATACAACTGATTCATAAATTATTGTAGTATATTGTAGTTGTCTAAAATGTGAATATTTTTTAAAAAATAAATGTCGTAAAATGTTTGTCTTGCTAATTATGTTCTAGTTCCTTCCATCCTCCATGATTGCGTGTCATTTATGCTTTTTGTTGATTACTTTGCTTCAATATAGTTTTTTAAAAAATGATTTTGAAGATGAGATGAAATCTTTTTCTTCTTTGTGTCCTTATTTCAATGTTCCCATGGCAATGATTTTTGACTTCTTTATGTAGGAAAATCATACCTGGAAAAGGAAGAAGTGCGTGTTCTTCTAAGGCAGGTTAGCCTAACATGCCGATTATTATGTGAAATTGCATCAAATATTGCTCTCAATTGGATCATTAGTGTTGATGTGACTTTTGGGGAAATAAAAAAGCATTGCACTCCGCCTGTGATGTTTATTTTGGCTACTATCTTCAGGGAGCAACTGGCAAGATTGAAATTTTAATTTGCTTGGATTAAAATTGCAACCATATTAACCATATGTTTATCAGATTAATCATGAATAGTTGATGGCTTTTATTCATGTGTGTGAAAAGAAATTCGCTATCATGGCCTTACCATTTAGAAAGTTATCAATGCTATCAATGACATTGCAGCTTGTATGAGCACTGATGGCAGTGATAAAAATTGCTTTTGGCATAGTTATCAGTATCAAAGGTAACCGAGCAAATGCCTATAGTGCCACTCTTCTCCCGGTAACATATGTTTTTATAATGGTACCAACTGGCATAACAACTAAAACTATTTCTGGATGGTGTTAACAAACATAGCATCATCTAAAAATGTAGTTAATTTTTAAAATGATAATAATTCTCTGTAAGTCTGAATTGTTCTTGTTTAATAGCCATCAATTAATTTTTGTTGTGGGACAGGAAAATAGGTATTCATTTTTATATTTTTTCCTAGTGAGAATGAATGGCTCAGGTTGAATTACATAAGTGCCTTTGCACTTTAATTTACTGTTGGTTTAATTTACTAAATTAAATTGGCCTTGCATTAGACATGTATTAAATATCTTGAGTTTAACTTATATGGAGCTGATGTTTTCAACCTTTCTTTTTCAGGACCCTGCATATTGGACATACAGACCAATGTCTGAAATGATGATCCGTGCTGCTGCTGATGATGTCCGCTTTCTCCTCTACATCTATCACAAAATGATGGAGAAGTTGAACAAAAGATCCCTATGGCATCTTGCAGTCCGTGGCTCACTGTACTGTAGATGTTTCTGCATCAATGATAATGACTTTGCTGATTGGCCTCGTCTTCCCACTCTTCCAGGTCTTTATGTCTAGAAAGAAACATGTTATTTCAGTGCTGATTAAATATCAAGCATGCCTATGTCCACATATCAAATTCTCATCATGATTATATGATTGCTTTACAAGCTAAAAGATAGCCATCCCATATTTTCTTAGCCTACTCAGTTCTCCCCATATAATTAGACCACTATGCCATAGAAGGAGACAAAAAAATCCCTAGAGTATCATTGTGATGCCTGCTAGACCAGCACTTTCTGCATGCTAATGCAACTTTGGTGGCATGTAGTTACCCAACATTATTATAGTAATGTGCATGGATGGAGATCTGCTCTGCTTATTTTGGGTTAAGTTTTCCTTTTGGGACAGGATGGATGACACATATAAACTGAAGTCATGCAAAAAAGCAAGATCAGATAGGATCTCAAAATGCCTTCCCTGATATGGAAACTAGCACTTGATGGGAATGAATTGCAAAAGCTTCATGATGTAAAAGCTGTAAAGGGGCTCAGATTGCCTTTATATGCTCAACCTTGTCCAGTGTCTAAGGTAGCTTAAATGTTAAAAGAGGATGTTAGTAGTTTGAGCTGGTAAAAAAATAGTTTAGTTACCATAAATAGGCCTCTGTTTATAGAAATTGTGGACAGGGAAAATGAATTGAACAGATAAAAAGGATGTACGTGATGATGCAATTATGAGTAGTATCGGTGCTTAAGTGGTGGCAGAATTCTTTTTAATGGATGAAACCTCGTGTATCTTCTTTTTGAAATCCTATTTTTGACTTGGATTCATGTTGAACTTT
The DNA here is from genome assembly GCF_051530095.1 of Phoenix dactylifera. Classification (NCBI taxonomy): domain Eukaryota; kingdom Viridiplantae; phylum Streptophyta; class Magnoliopsida; order Arecales; family Arecaceae; genus Phoenix; species Phoenix dactylifera. Next base: position 65,837,858 of record NC_143190.1, on the reverse strand, counting down.
GGTATTTCATTTAGATGTTGAATTGATCTTATAGTCCTCAGAGGTTATATTAAGAGTGGTTGGACATTTTTTTCATATGGGATTTTCTTGTTCATTTTTTGTAAGTTAAGCCAGTTCTATGTTTTCTTTGATTATGGAAAGGTCTAGCATTGAGGTTGGTGTGGATAAGATTGTCTATAGAAGTGTCTATTTTCTCATACAAACTTTATTATGTGAAAAATATTTAATATTTTCCAATCATTTTCCTTATATTCTTGAAGAAGGCATAGGTGAGAGCATCTAATCAATCAGTTGTGTGATGCCTTTTCAATTTGAGATTGGAATCTTATTGAGTGATTAACATCTATGTACTTTGACATTAGGTTCATCAAGTGTGTCTCCTCCCAGCTTGTTTTATTATTTTTTTTTCACAGTCTTTGTTTTTAAATTTTTACACTAAAGGAAGGGAAATTGATGAAAATAATAGAGATTTTCTTGTCATTATTAATTTAACAACCAGTTTGAGGGGTCGGGGCATGAATGACTATTCTTTGAATTTAATTGATGGAAATATAAAATTCAGTGAGTAGATAGACCCTTTGATAGGGAAATATCTGGGAAATCAGAAACTGATCTCCATTCTTAATGGGATCAAGGTTAAGATTGTATTGCATCAAATTTTTTTATTGCTGGTATATTCTTTTAACTGAGCCATAGTTCAATCTCAGATGCATGTATTGTTGTTTTATCATGAAATTCCATACCTAAGTGTTTTCTAAGAGAAGAAAAATAAAAGAAGAAGATTTAAGTTTTATAATTCCTATGAATAGGCCTGCCTCGATGATTCTGCATCCTTCAACTTTTGGCTTTGCTTTCCCACTCCTGCAGCCAAGTTTACTTCAATACTTATTTTCAACAGAAGCAACTAATGTTTCAATGTTTATTTGTTGAATGCTCAAATTTAGAATTAAATTATCACATATAGTGATCATGTTAAGTAGTAATTTGAACATTCAGGCAACTGCTAGTTATGACTCTGTATAGCTAACCATAAATAGATAAATAAATGTTAAAGACTCATGGTTACGTTTTATCATGTAAAATTAATTTGTGATAAAGCTGTCTGTTCCATGCACCTGGTAATGCGATGCAAATTTAATATCATGTGTTGTACATTAAATGTATAGTTGTATTTCTATGAGATAATTTATACTAAAGGTCCATACGTGCATGCAATAATTGAAAAATAATCACCATTCATATCTATAGCTTTGAGGTGTTGTTCACAGGGCCTGCAGAAATAACAACACCCTCTTGACCAAGTTTTTCATGACCAAGGTTCGCAATCTTGGTACTGGTCCGGTATAGGGGTCGGTTTGGCATATAGGGACTCGGTATGCTCCTTATACCAAGTATTAGTTGGGTAACAGCATGGTAAGGTATGCCCTGCGCTACGCACGGGCACAACAAACCTTGCTTTTGGCTGCCCAAGTTCGAGGAGCCTTTTTCACTAGGAATTACACTAAATTTCTAGTTGTTTTTGTGTGAGTGAATTCCTAAATGCACAACTGTCTGAACTTTTGATTATGTGGTCAGGGAATTTATGAAATGTAAATATTTCAGTCAATCTAATATATTAGGAAAATCTATCTCAAACTACATAGTAGCAAAATAGTTCATACTAGATTTCAACTGTCCTGTGTTCATGTTAATTCTGACTTCTTTTGTCACGACAAGATCTTTCTTTTTTTTATACAGTGTGGAAATTTAGTGTTGTTTTATCATTCATTTTGGTTTAACATTCCTATAGTTGACATTTACAGGGGAGTTGCTACCCGAAACATATTTAGTTTTGGTAATTAATTGGGAATATGCTTATATCAGATCTTGGATGCATGCAATCTGTGATACTCATTAAGTTACATGGATGGATATAGGAAATAAAATTTTAAAAAATATAAACCTGATGTTTATTTAGGCCAACATAATGGTATGAGTATCTTAGAAAACTCATTAATTTTGTAAATTTTCACTTCCATGAAGTTAGAGACACAATATATTTAAATGATAAACAGGGATGCTCATCTATTAAATATGACCGTGTTGTATCCTTTGAAGGACTGAATTTAGAGAATGCAGCCATGCAAGATAATGGCATGAATTAACTAGAGTTAATGATTTGTTAATTTTGATGTCAGAAATCCAACATTTTTGTAAAATTCTTTTATGGTTAAAGCACAGTAAAGTGTGCAGTTTTATAATGTCCACTTGATATGGCACCATCTCGGGATTAACAGGAGACATGGGTCAGAAGCACAGGTGGAACCAAACAGTGGTAGGCATTGTGTAGGTTCAGGAAGCCTGCAAGTAAAGGACAAGCCCAACTCTAACCATCAAGGGACCCGACAAACCCTTCTCTGTTGCAAAATAGAACTTAGGTTGTTCATGTGAAAGTAATAATCAATTTAAAATTAATGAAAATAAACAGGTAAAGGATTACTGTTGTTAAATCACTCTGTGACCGGAATTCCTGCTTGCTGTATAGAATTGGCATGGTGTTGTACAGGGCTTGCCCTTAATTTATTGAAATCACATCCAAGCTGCCTTCAAGTTCATATGGAACTGAAGCTGCAGATCAGTTGAGCATAAGCACCCTAGGGAAAAAACACAAAAGACAGCTCTAAAGTCACTCAATTCGTTATAAAAAATGGAGTACATGAGGTATTTTTATCACCTAGGGTCCTATTTAGGATTTGCTGGTGCTTTTAGAATTTGGCTAAACTGCAAAATACTACAAAGAAGGAAAAATGAAATTTGGTTCAAACTTGACTATCTGACTAGAAGATTTGTGTCAGATTGGTCAAATGCAAGCCGAAAGGTAATAGATAGCCTTTTGACTCGTTTTTGGGGCTATGTTGCTGAAAATTCTGTTGATGTCATGTTGTTCCATACATGTCTGAGGGATTTATGGTGCATCTAATGCAAATAATTCATCCTTCGATACCAAGGCTGCTCTAAGTTTGGAATGTTGATGGCATTTGGAATAAAAATTTTAGTGTAGGATGCATTTCAAGCCGATATACTTTGGTTACTGAAAAGTGTGCAGCATGCTTTTTGGTACACTGATAACTATGTTGTATAATTTAGTAGTCATCCAAGGTGTGTATTCTGACCAAGATTTACCGTATCGGTTAGTACTATACCGTATCGATACTGAACTAGCATGTTGTCTCGTATCGTACTGAGACTCGGTACGCCTTGCCATCTCATATCGTACTGTATCCGGATACTGTAATAGGATAGTATCGGCCCAGTACTGAGATGGTGAACTTTGATTCCGACCCTCAGATTGCCCTTGACGCCAATCTCAACATAGAGGTGACTCTATTTAAGGTTGGTTGGACCGATACCGGAGGTTGAACTAGTTAGTGACTGGTTCGGTACAGTATCGATACATAACGTATTGATCTAAGGTGTACTGAACCAAGGGAAGGGAGAGGGAGAGGGGAGAGCAGGAGGAGAGAGAGGAAGAGATAGGAGGAGGGAGAGACGGATCTAAGGCGTGCCGAACCAAGGGAAGGGAGAGGGAGAGGGGAGAGAGGGAGGAGAGGGAGGAAGAGAGAGGGAAGGAGAGGAAGGGGGAGAGGGAGGTAGAGAGCGAGCGAGGGAGGGAGGGAGGGAGGGGGATGGGGAGAGAGAGGGGGGCACTTATGGAGGGGGGGAGAGGGAGGAAGAGAAGGAGGGATGGAGGGAGAGGGAGAGGGGGGAGAGAGGGGCTTACCTCATCAGCAGCGGCAGCTGGAAGCCTCAAATCCTTACCCTAAACTGACAATCGGAGTTGGAGATGTTGGCAAAGGCTTCAGTGGTGTCGATTGGGGGCGATAGCATCATAATTTGTGTTGATTGTGGGCGATTGCATCATCTTTGGCATTAATCGAGAGCAAGGGTTTCATCTTCAATATCGTTCGAGGGTGAAGGAGTCGGTTGGCATCAGTCAGCATCTAAGAGGAGAGAGAGAAGGAGAGTAATCAAGCCTTTGGCGAAAATTGGGCAGTGTTTTATAAGCCGAACCAATTCGAATGGCGCAGAGCCATCCCGATTTCATGTCTGCTCAGTCGGGGTCCGGTGCGGACTGAATCGCTCTGTTTGGTTTGGTTCGGCAAACACTAATTCCATTCCATGTTGCCACCGGGTACATAAGATAAATTGATCCAAAATAGTTGCAAACATATAACTACTCTGCTCTTTGGTGTAGAATTGACTTGCAAACCGATGACCTTAAGTATATACTTTTGAGAATGCACTGTAGTTAGATTTATTGTCAGATGTTAATACAAAGATTGAAGGGCTTTTTACAAGATTCGAAAAAGGAATGCAATCAAAGGTCTGGCTGGGTCATGAAAGAGCTCAAAGCAAGAAAATTTTTTGCTTGCTTCAGGGAAATGTATTGCTTTTATGTATAGGATGTCTCTTTTATTGGAGTTTTTGGTTTGCAACTTACTGGACAATTTGGCAATATTGAAGTGGCATAATTGTTTGAACTTTTCTATTGAAGTGGCATGATTTTTTGACTTTATTTGATGTTACACCCAGATATCCTAGCTGCTGAAGGTTATGTCCCTGAAGAAGAGATACTCTCCGTGCTAAATGTTCCTCCAGGGAAAATGGGACGAGTTATTGGGAAAAAAGGTGCCTCTATTCGATCAGTAAAAGAATGTTGCAAGTAAGCTGATTATGCATGTAATGTGTTTGCAAAACTATTTATATCAATTCGGTTAGTGTTAATTTTTATTTTCTTTTATCCTTCTTGAGTTGAATGTTTCATTCTGTTTTGTATATTGCAGTGCAGAGATTCTCATTGGTGGTGCTAAGGGTCCTCCTGACAAGGTAAACTTGGTTGTGTTGGTATCTCGAAGGGGCTGTTCTGGCTATGCATGAGGCACTAACCTAAATTAATGATACAACACCTTGGTCGCATAATTGTAACATATCATGACTTGCAAGAAAGAATGCTAGCTGGTCCCTGAGTCCCCAGTGCCAAAAACTGCATAACATCTGTGGGAAAAGAGCATTTTCTAATCCACTGGGGTTGTATCTTTCGTGCGAAGGAATGATTCACCTTCTTTTGTGACCTCAACTGCTGGCTTGCGCAATGGCCACTTCAAGATCTGGGCAGGCGGATGAAAGAAAAGTTTGGAGTGCTTTGTGATCTGTGTGAGATGCGATCCAGTGGTTGACATTGCGAAAGAAGATCATTCTTTTGCACGAAATATACAACCCGAACCCTTTTCTAATGTTATTGGCATTAGGCCTATGATTTGAACTTTCTATTTTGATGAACTTTTATCCTCAAATTTATTAGTTATTTGAATTTGTGATGGCTCTGCACTGTCTCTAAAATCATAAATATAAACTGTTTGTTGCCTTTAATATCTCTTATAGTAGTCTGGGGTGTTTACCTTTTGACCATTATTTATGATATGAATTCCAGGCTAGTAACCTCCAATGCTTTCTGGAAGACCGACAAAATGATGATAAAGTTTTCTACTATAAACTATCAGACTTTCCATATGATGGTCATGTCATTAAAATGTTCAAGTTCCAGACCAGTAATGTTCGTCATCTGGTCTTTTTTATTTTTCCAACGATCCAAGTAAAGTCTTTATCTTTCTCCTTTTTCCTTACAGAGTCGGTGACTTGCTGCTTCTTCTAAAAATCATGTTATTATAAGTACAAGCGGTAATTATGTCATAGACAATGAAAAATGCTGAGCAGATGATTAGTATTTCAGCCTTACGAATGTGCAGATTCACATAGAAATCCCATTCTTTCATTGTTCAAATGCCCAAGAAATACCTTTAACAAGTACAGTAGAAGCAGTACAAGGTCTTATTTGAATCTTTCTGATAAAGTTCTCTGATCTAGACAAATGTGAATATGCATGCTATGCAATATCAAGTATGAGTCTTGCAAATTTTGGTATGTAATGTCTAGTTTCTTGTGTTTGTGGTTGTGGATAATTATTTTGATGATCATTGATCAAAATCAGTAATTCATTTAGTAAATGTCACTTTTTATTGGTCTCATACTGGGCATGCATGATGCAGTTAAAGAAGAAATGGGGTTTGTACAGCATGTAGTACTCTTGGTATTTCTTTAAATTGTGTTGATGAAACTTAATGTGTAATTGGTCCTTATATTAGGCATTTATAATATAGATAAAGAGAATGAAATATGTCCAAAGCTGGCTAACTACAAGTTCTCTTGTTTATTGAAAAAACATCGAATATGATTTCACAACCTTGAGGTTTACTCTTGGTACTCAAGTCTGTTGGCATGGGAGTCTTCTCATACCACATCGATTGAACAATGCATCTGGGGAACAAAAAGATATGCCCGGTTTCTTTATATTCTGCATTATAGCTTTTATGTAATCATTAATTATTTCTTGAAAACTATTCCCATTGATCCCATGCCTGTGGGTTTCATGTGCAACCAATGGATACCACTGCAGCAATGGACAAGAGTCTGTTAGTTTTATCAGAGGACTGAAGCTTATGGAGTCTTTTAGTTCATTTTATATGTTTGTCCTGGTAATAATTCATCTGACTGGTGCCATCCACATAGGTTTTCATCATTGGGCCTGTGATGGAGGTGAGGAAGGCTGAAGCTATTCTTCGTGGGCGGATGATAGACCTGTAGCGAATCCACTCTCTGTGAAAGCTCCAGATATCGTCTTTTACACCGCTGATACAGGATTTGACGTTGTGGTTCTCCTGACATGCCTTGTATGCTGTATTTCTCTAAATGCTGCAGTCATGGTGCCAGTTACCTTCCAATATGTCAGCTGTGGTCTGTCATCTGACACTGTTCCCTACTGTTGTATAAAAGAATGGCAGCTCCGTTCCAGAACCTAGTTCACACTTTATAAGATGAAACTAGGTTGTGGTATATGAAATGGAGGTATAACAGGTTTGCCATTGCTGTTGACAATCTTTGTAATCCATGATTGGATGGATCGCTACAGTGGATGGTCCAATTTTGGATCATGTCAAAAGAAAAATAGACAACTTAGCATTGTGCTCCAAAGCGTAGGTTATTTATCTATATTGTGGTACAAAAAAATATATATTGCAGTGCTATGAACTACAAAACGGATTACTGGTTGTAGTAGCTTTTAACTAGGAGTCATTACCGAGTAATGAAGTTTCGGTGCAGTCATGCTTATGGAGGGAAGTCAGGGATCCGTCGAGGTAAACATCTCTACCGATTGATCTATAGAACTTCTGAATGCTGGGCCCACATACATGTAATTGATCTGTTTTGCCCGAGTCCGTCGGTAACTGGGCATTGAAGGAGAGTCAAACCATCCTGCTGATCGGATGCGTTTCAAACCCCGCGTGGCCCCCAGCATCTGATGCAACCCCGGGGGGGGACCATCCTGGTTAATTTTACCTTCCCGTCGACCTCAGAGCTGCACTTTCATCTCCACCTTTTGGTCGCCTGATACAAGATAAGGAAGAACTGAAGTTTCAATTTGTGCTTGTTCTCAATATTCCCACCAGAGTAATTTGAGACGGGCAAGTTTACCACTATCTTTTTGCATTTTCAGTCTGTACTTTATTTGTGTATATATAAGAGGACAACGGAGATGTGAATTTAATCAGAAGGGAAGCAATAGCATAAATTGGGTATGCTGGTGCGTTTAGACCTTGATGTTCCTATGAAACAGTGGAACATTGTGTCTGTACGCCTGTGGTCGATAGTGTGGGTCTCGAGGCAAAGCTCCGTCAGGGTTGCATCACGTTGGTTGGCGGATCAATTCAGGCTGGATGGGGATGTTTGTTGGGTCGAGGGAGAGTGTTGATAGGACCTCCCTCCCCCTCCTGTCCTGAATGCAGCCAATGGATGTGACAAAATGGTTCGGAGGGTTTTGGGGGTGGACGATGCATGAACCAATTCCGGTGGATAAGCATTCAATTGACCAGAAGGAAGCCTGCTGAAAGCCATGGCCGCGTGTGATGGCGATGGGGATGAGGTGGTCCGCTGGAAGCTGCTTCTTGATCAGAGGGATCTCTCTCTCCCTCACTCAAGGCTGCAGCTGCACTGCCGTCAAGAAGGGGGAAAAAAAAATAAAAGGGCGCAGTGGTGCGTGGCATCCAGACTCGAGGCTTTCCTCGGATGTTAAAAGGTAGGATCGAGTCTCCTATCCATCATGCTATGCCCTCTGCCATTCATTTGGTTCGGTGCTGAAACAGGAAAAGGAAATCAGAGCGCCAAGTGGTTGCACGGAGCTATACCATCCATTTGTTGGTAATAGGTCAACGTGCATGCGGGGCATGCAAGCAAAATCGCGAAAAGTGTCTGATAGAAATAATATGTTAGAGGCCTAATTCGAAGAGTTTCCGTTCGACTTCCACAGTGGTAAAGCACTTCCACTCTAGATGTGATGCCTGTCGATTACTGACGTATTAGAAAATAAATTTGTGAACTGATGTGAAGCATCATCTAGCAGAAAAGCCTGCATAATAATGCAATTTGCACTAGGGATGTGGATGCCTTCTCGTTCCCTTCTTCTTAGGGAGGTCCCCTACCTTGTCTCTCCACAACAGATCATAATGACAAGATAGATTTCCACACGGTTTGGATTCCACTAGATGATCGATGATCACTGTATCACGGATATGTGCAAGACAGTCAGCAGTGCCGCAAGGACGTGCAACCAAACAATTTCCCCAGGACCACTGTGGGAAACAACTAGATCCCAAGAGATTCCCGGCTCCAAACAATAGCCATGCTATGAGGTGAACTCAAGTCCCTTGCAACTTTAGTAACATCATAAAGTTAGAAAAGAAAATTCATGCCAACTAAAAGGTATAAAATGTTTGCGCAAACCGTCTAATATTTCAATTTTCTTTTTTATGGAAAAAAAAGAAAGTTACCTTTTTGATATTTTTATGTAACTAACGCAGCAAACAATTAAGAATGGAATAAAATATTATTTAATATGTTTAACTTGTTTCAACTTATTATAAATTAATATGTTTAAGTTATTTTAATTCATTATCAATTGAATTAGATTATTTATTATTTATTGATCGGTTTAATAAATATACCGGATTTAAGTTGATAAATTTTTTGTCAATCTTATATCCAATCATAATTGTATATGAATTTAACTCAAAACTATTATAGCAATTTATGAATGCGATCCAATTGAGGATCTACACCTGCTGGCTGGTCCCGACTGCTTTGATCCCCATGTGCGAGCAGGGGATCGGCCGGGGCCTCCCCCAATCGGACAGCTCCACGTCCACCGAAGCGATGTCACCCCCACGAGCTTATAGCGGGGCGGGGACCCACCAGAAAAATCTCAGGCTCGGACTAGCGACGCCACACGTCAGCGCGGGCGGGAAGCCTGAGCAACAGAAATAACTCATCGACCGCGAACGTAACACCCGGGCCGGTCCCCGCCCATGGGGAGAGAAAAGAGGATGGAGATCCAATGATTGTTGAGCGGGGCCCAGCGCCTGCACGCGCTCGAATTGCTGGTCCCTGAAAAAATTTCGCTTTCCCCCTCTTCCTCTCAATCATTCTAATTTCAACAGTATCTTCTCAGAAACTGTGGCATTCTGTAACCCAAAGGCCAGTAGAATAGTTGATGCAATTACTGCGATCACATAAATGGTTTCCAGTAACTGAATTGGTTATTAAAAACATCAAGACTACGAATTTCTATCAGAAAAACATCGAGACAGATTTCATCATGCCAAAGGCCAGTAGAATAGTTGATGCAATTACTGCGATCACATAAATGGTTTCCAGTAATTGAATTGGTTATTAAAAACATCAAGACTAAGAATTCCTATCAAAAACATATCGAGAGAGATTTCATCACGAGCTTCATGCCATGCCTGTGGGCGCATGCTTGTGGCCCAATCTTATCTCTGGCCTTGTTTGTTTCCTGCATAATTTGAGCCAAGTTGTTGTATAACTCGGGAAGAAAAAGATTGGAGGCGTAGGCTTGAGCAAAATTATTCAACTATTTCGGCCAGATAGATTTATTCAATAAATTGTTGCTTGCATTGCAAATCTTTATGTTGGTGAATTGCCGATTAAGAAAAACTTGAATGAAGCCTCGTTCCTTTTCAACTTTTCTGAAGTTTCAAAAGTACCTTTCCTTCGATTTGCTTTATTCTGGTGCTGAAACGATTGTTCGACGGAATAAAGCTAGATAAATTGGTTTTATTCATGTTTATTCCAGATTGTTCATGAAGCAGCTTGGGCCTTGATCATTTCCGGGTCATAGCTCTGCGTGACATAAATTTTCTGTTAATACTTGCATTCCATTCAGTGCCTCATCAATTACCTGCATTTGTTATATTAATAATGTTAGAATTGATTCTTGCATCCTTTTCATCGGTTCATGATCCCAGTCGAAGCTACACTACTCATTTCATTATGAAGGATTGGACGGTGAGATTTGGGTGAAAAACAATGGAGAAAAGCTGAAAAAATTGACAACCAATCCAAAAAAAATTGAGCAAAGAGAAGGCAAACTTCTCTATCCATGGTGTTGAAGAGAAGGGAAGACAAATATTAAATAGTAGAAATAAGACTTTGAAAGTGATACGCTTCGGAACTGACCACAACCCATGTGAAGGACCGGCCAATTATATCCTTCCATGAGACCCTTAATATACCAACTAAGACCGGCTACGTGGCAAGTCTAGAAGCATGCAAGGAACTCTTTGAATTTCAAAATCTCTCCTCAGCTGGTAACATCTCAACCACGATCATGGATGAGTTCCTAAACTGCATTTGCAAGATGCATGGGGCAAAACGCGAGTACAAAACAGTGGCACATGATCTCTAATTCTAAATAGAATCTTTTTTTTCCTTGTAATATTCCTTTGCCCTTAGAAATAGCGCGCATATTAAGATATTCCAACATACTCTAGTTGTTTTGCTATTCATTTTAACAAGTGCAGCAAAAATGTTTGTTAGTATTATTTAATGCATAGCCCAAAATAGTTTGTTTGCTCTCTCTCTCTCTCTCCCTATCTATCTATCTATCTATCTACCGAGAGACACACACATCCTCTAGTCTCATCTTTTTCAGCATATTCTTGTTGCTTTACTGATTCTTCAATTTAAAACCACTATAGTTATACCACTTGAACCTAATCCAAAATATCCTCTCACTCTCTCTATTATATATTATCGCCTATTTATGTTTGAAACATCCTCTTGTTGCTTTTGTTTGTTATTTTTCTGAAAATTATTATTTTATTATAGGTACTATTTGAATCTTCTCAAAAAAAAAAAAAAGAAAACCTATTTGAACATAGTCCAGAAGATTAGTAGGAGAAAGAGGGAAAAGGAGAGTCCAGAAAAGCTTATTGGGTCCTCTCTCTCTCTCCGTCTCTCTCTCTCTCTCTCTCTCGCGTCGATATGTGTGTTCATGAATACATTGTATAAAGGTCAAGACATTGAAGTGGACCTCTCTCTGAAGGTTCATACACGCATTCCATTTCTAATATTTTTTAATGCATATTTCTAATATATTAATCTGTCGGTAGGAACGTTACATCAACCAAACCAAGAAGGATAGAGACGTTTAGAGTTACCAATATCAATTACCATGACCTTTAATTACAACTATAAGCACCATAAGGCCAATTTGTAGGTTTGATTAGATCTTTAATACTATAGTTTCTCTAGACAAGAGAGTGTGGTGCTCAAACTCTTACTGCAGCCTACTGAAAGTTGGCAGAGCGCATGGAATAAGCACAAGCCACCAAAAGAGGTGAAGGCCTTTTCCCAGCTTGAATCCATTTTTAAATCCTTCTTCAGAAGCCTCATATGCTGCCCATCTGCTCTCAAGTCCTCCCCTCCCCCCCCAAACTGACAGCCCTCAAAAAGCCTCCATCTTTCTTTTAAAAATCCAATACAGCAAACCTTTTTTTTTTTTTTAAAAAAAAGAGCTCATGTACAACTATCAGTGAGGACCATTTCTGCATGCCTCCTCTTTATAAGCTCACCTTCTAGGAACAGATCACAGAACAGAGAGCATCACCTTCTTCATGGAAATCCAAAGGTAGAGAAGAAAACATCTCTATACAATCTCCTTCGTTGATTTTTTCCTTTCTTGTTGTTTGGTTACTTGTCTCTGCGGCCTTGTAGTTTTGGTGCGTCTTATCGTAAAATCATGGAGTTTTAATGCCTTGTCTCTTAGTACACAGTTGGCTACAAGATTTCAGTTGCTAAAACTGACGTTAGCAAACGCTTGCTTTCTTCCTCCTTGCAGCATATGTCGTCATGACTGATTCCTGATATCACTGCCACATTATATAAAAGGGCAGCACCGATAAAATTCAGCTAGCGGTTGTTCTCTTCGAGCCTGTGAGAGAGGTCTGGAGATAAAAAGTCCTCTGTTCAAAGGCAAAAGTCAGTCCAGATTTCTAGCTTTGGTGGTACGTTACTCGATCTTCAGAAGGTAGGAGTCATGACTGATGAAACAATTTTTCTGCTAATTATTTATCCCTCAGATTCCCATAAAAGTTTTTTGATAGCGCATTCGAAAATGATAATAGAATATTCAAAATGTTGTCTAGGACTTCAAATTAGATGTTGCATATGAATATTGTGTTTATTTTCTCTCCTGTAGCATGTGCATGTGATTAAAACTTTGTTCCTATTGGCATTCAGGCATCATACCATAAGAGAACCAACTCGGGAGATGGATAGTTTGGGCTGGGATAATTCAGCAAACATCGCAAGTGATATCTCTTCAATTCCATCATGCTTATGGAGCAACCAGTATGACAATTTTTCAGAATCCAATGAAGAATACAGTAATACGAGCGACCAGGCTGAACTAGATCGAGCTTTCTACGCTTCAGGATTAAAGCTCCAAGGGGTTCAGGCTAGCGAAATGAGTTCGTTCGATAGAGTTGATGAGATGGTAGAAATGTTAGCTCCCGCCTTGGATTCGGTAAGCAATAATTTGGATCTGGATTTCCTGCAGCGCCACGAAGCGATAAGTTTAGCAGCGGCCGATTCTATTCCTGAGAAATCAGGAATCAGTTCCACTTGGGGAGATGTTTTATCTTCTGATCAATTACGTTCTTCTCTTCCGCCCATCACCAGCTCCGAAGCTGTCGATCCATTCGATAGCCTCGCCGAAAACTTCAGCTCTTCGGAGGAATTACGAGTCCTCGGCGACATTGCAAACGACGAGGAAGGCATCTCGACAATCTTTTCGAGCAGCGAAAACATTCGTAATTTGAGCTGCTGTGGTAATACCTCTTCAGGTGAGTCCGAGAACCATGGCTCCTTCGATCACCGTCGGCCGAATCGAGAGGAGATGGCCTCGGTCTCACAAGGCTCTTCGAAACCAGACCGAACTCGGTCTGGCATTTCAAACCCTGACCAAGCTCGCGACGAACAAGCCAGAAGAAGCAAGCCCATCTCTACTAAGAGAAAACTGGAGGAGAACCATTTCACTGGCTTTCATATTAGCTTTGGGAATGGGCGCAAACCGAAGAAATCGAGATCTGAGAAGCATTTGGGGTCTTCTTCAGGCATCTACTTCGATGGTGAGAGCAGATACGAGCCTGACACCGAGGCAATGGCACAAGTGAAGGAGATGATCTACAGGGCTGCAGCTCTCAGGCCAGTGAACTTTGGAGTGGAGGAGGCAGTAGAGAAGCCAAAGAGGAAGAATGTGAGGATCTCCAGTGATCCCCAGACTGTGGCTGCCAGGCACAGAAGAGAAAGGATCAGTGAGAAGCTAAGGGTGCTGCAGAGGCTGGTCCCTGGGGGGAGCAAGATGGATACTGCCTCAATGCTTGATGAGGCTGCCAACTATCTCAAGTTCCTCAAGTCTCAAGTCAAGACCTTGGAAGCCCTAGGTTACAGACTCGACAACATGAACAGTGCCGCACTTCCCTTTCCAACACCTTTCAACCAGACCTATCCCATGCACGCTCTTTTCACCCAACCAAAACCCTAACCCAAAAAGTTAGGGAAAAAAAAGAACCACAAGTCAGTTCCTAACTTGTGGTTAGGGATCTTCCTTTTCCTTCACCCAGCGATACTTTTCCTGACCAAAATCCTAATTCCAAACACCAGAAGGATTAAAGGTTCACCTTTTTGATCGATATGGTAGTGTTGTTCCTCCTTTTTATCCCAATCCACCTTTTCACTGCGTCCATAAAGCAGCCTTGGTCCAATACCATTATCATTCTCCATGCAAACCCTAACCCCAAACACCCATATGATAGTCTTCATGATTGCTTCCTTTATGTGTTTAAGAGAACATGGCAAATACCCTTTGATCCTTTATCTTCTTGACTCTACAGCCAAAGCTTTCTTGAACATAAAAGTTAAGGAATCATGACTCCTATGATTAGGCGCCCGAGGCTTGAGAGCTTGGAAGTACTCACCACCTCAAAATGTGTCTCATGCGAGCCTCTTTTTCTCTTGGGTTGTCAACCCTAATCTTAGTGCTTTCTTTTAATTTAGTGTTGGTACTTTGGAAAGCCCAAGGCCAGAGACATTCCCTTTGGGTCTGATACCAAGTCTGGCAGAGGACACTGTCCCCTTGATTCGACCCAAGCGTGCCCTTGAGAAGACCACCAGCCATGTTGCTTAGCACGTGATGGAGGCAAAAAGAAAAGAAAAAAGAAAGAAAGAAAGAAAGAGGATGCCGCCACCCCTTCTTCTCTTCTCTCTCACCTCACCCTTAGCCTTGCAACAAACTTCTTATGTCATTCAATGAGGAAAAAAAAGGAAAAAATAGATTCCACCGTAACAAACTTGGGTGTTTGATGATGTGGGTTGGCAAGTTGCAGTGGCCTTTTGTAGGCACTATGTATGTCATATGCTCCTTTTCTTTTCCTTTACTCAAAAAGGATCTAGAATTTGAAATTGAAGGTGGTTATTTAATTAGTTGCTGAAATTAGAAGTTCCCAAAGTTTTGAAAGTCTTTTTCCATGTGTTTGTACTTTGTTCTTCATGCATATATTCCTTCCTGGAAAGTACAACATCCTTGGGTCCCTGCAAATTTTGAACAGCCCTCCAAGATCCAACTCAAGCTAATAGAAACATATGGATTTAAAGCTGGCTGCAAGTCAATCGAATTAGGCCCATGGCACGTGAGCAGTCCGTTTTGGTAGTAGGCCCATTCTTGTGGTCACCATATCGTGGGGAGCCACCGATTTTGTCGAAGGGAAGTTAGTGGGCTTTGGGAAAGGGTCGAATGAGCGGTGACGCGACCACTCTAACAAAAGCAATAACGGATGCGGGATCGCTTTTTCTTCTTTCTTTTTTCTTTTCTTCTTCTTTCTTTATTTATTTATTTATTTATTTATTTATTTTTTTTTGCATCATCAACTGCTTATACTGTTCTAACATGAGCACAATCAGCTACATCAGAATCTGAGATGATTTTACAGACGATGCATATGTATAAAGAGGCCAACAGAACAGCTGGTTAGGTGGCCTCTTATGGCCAGATATCTTTTGTGGGCTTCGGGATCTATTATTGTTAGATTTTTTTTAACCATATCGATAATATATGATGCATCCACTTTATCAAAAGAATAATAAAAAAAGAATGGATCCCATCTTTGAAATCTGGCAATTATAACAGGGTCGGTGGGTGGTGTGCTTTTGTACAAAGGTGGTTTCAAGGCCCAGGCTACGAGTCTAGCACGAAGTAATTGCGTTGTACTTGGGCTAAGTCGAGCCCTTCCTGAATGCGTCATTAGCAAATGAGAGTATTCAATTCCCTCCCCCGGAAATGCATGCCTTTTATTAAATCGCCTGGAGGTACATCCTCTGTATTGGAAATAATGAGCAGGGATCTAGTGACCATTTCAGCAGGAGTAAGGGTTGGCCATAAGTTTTCTGAGTGTTCGAACTCGCACTTCAGCTGATTACTGTTTTGGAATCTCCTTTCAAGCTAATATCAGTAGCCCTTAAAAATAGTGATGGCATATTCGGTACCTCATTTAGCTCCGCTCAATGTTCTATTGTATCATAAAGATAGGCATCACCAAAAAAGATGAGTCAGGAACTCTGATCACAAACCTTGCACCTCCACCAACTCTTCCGTCCATAACATTGCCATCAAAGTTGGTCTTGAGGTGGCTCCCAGGTGGATTGAATCACGACAAATGGGGTACAAATGGTTGGATGGAAGCTCCCAGGCTTTTCCATGGTTAGGTGGGACATGAGCGCTGCACTAACCATCTCAACCATGGAATTGCTGGGAGCTTGAGGCTTAAGTCATGGGTTTGTATCATGATTCTAGTAAGGGCCATCATTATGAAACTTACAACCTCTTTATTACAGTATACATATATTTTTACAGTAGCCTCTAAATAATGGCCAAGTTATATAGATCTTGTGATCGTATATTTCGTTGTTTCCAGGTCGTTACCTAGTGTAAAAAACAATTAGCAGCTAATAACAGACATGATATCAAATAATAAATAATAAGATGACAAAAAGTTATTCTCTAAATTTTTGCTTAAAGACCATGTGTTTGTAGGTGGCTACAAAAGATATTGGCAACAGTCATTTGAGAAAAATTGGTGACTCGATAATTGATTCAAACTCTATATGCGTAAACTAGAGATTTTTTTTTTTTTGGGTACAACGGCGGCTCACACAGCTCTAGTGTGAGTATAGCCAGAAGAGTCTAGAGAAAGGATGTGATGCAAGGGTGGTGGAGAGAAAGAAACATTTCAAGGTTTACTTCCCAAAAGGCAGCGAAGTAGGTTTGCGAATTTGGAGAAGCCAAACATGGAACCTTTAAACCCAAACCAATTGTTTCGGGTTTTGATCGTGTCCCTTTGGTTCGGCCTAGAACTGTCAGGTTGGGTTGGGCTTGGGCTTATTACTACCTCTTTCAAATAAACGAATCGAACCAGAACCCGGACCGGGGGTTGGACTTTGGGTTTCTCGGTGGAAGTGGTTGGAGTTTGCTGCTGCTGAGCCCAAGTTCAAAAAGGAGCTTCTTCAGTATCTGGACGAGAGCAAACTGCGGACCGGACCGTGTCCAAATCAGACTGGGTTCAGTGTAGCGGGCCTGTTCTAAGCCGGGCTGGGCTTTTTTCCTGTTCGTCGAGGTTTAGTAAGAGACTACCGTTCCCTTCTCTATCACTGGAATAGGAGGGAGTGGTAATGGTCCATCACCATGCTCTTCCATGCCAACAAAGCT
The DNA here is from genome assembly GCF_051530095.1 of Phoenix dactylifera. Classification (NCBI taxonomy): domain Eukaryota; kingdom Viridiplantae; phylum Streptophyta; class Magnoliopsida; order Arecales; family Arecaceae; genus Phoenix; species Phoenix dactylifera. The sequence goes on along the minus strand of NC_143190.1, from coordinate 65,820,646 downwards.
ATCCATTGACTTCCATTTCAAATCAGTGATGGAAGAACGATCTGTATCACTGGAATAGCCGCTTCAAGACCTGCAAAGGCAGATAGAAGAATTATGTAGCTAGTTATTTCGGTAGTACCTTATGTGCTGGAGATAGAGAGTTGCCCCTGATACTCCGAGGTATTTTATTTTTGATTTTATTGGGTGCATCCGTACTCGTCAGGTCTGATCCACCCGTCTTAGCGGAAAAAAAAAAAATTGCTTTGAGATTTGTGCAAGATGCGAACCAAAGATTGAGGTAATAAAAGATGCAACCCGGACTTTTTAGATTTGTGCCATCCCCATCTGCATTAAATGGGAAGGAAGCTATTAATTTTAGCCTCATGGGCCCATCATGTCTAGCCATTGTAAATGGTCAATTAAGCTGCAACTTGGAGAAGCTGGGCCGGTCCAAAATGAACCCAAGCTTAGGTTGTTTTTTTTTTCCCTCAATACACAATAATCTGACCCCATCTTAAACCATACTCTGATTAGATAAAATTAAGTCAGGCCAAGTTGTAGAAATGAATTACAAAAATATTTTATTTGAAATATAAATGTAAGTCTGTTTGTTCGATTGAGATTGAGTTGCTTTAGAACCGAGTTTAGGTTCGACTAGAACCCCAACCTAGTACGACTCAAGGATTCCTAATCTCAAACTAATCCAAGTTCACGAAACTATGTCTAATTTACCCGTCCAAATAAATTAGAGTTGGACTTATTAGATCTTAACAATTCATACAAGGATTTGGTGTCGCCAATGAACAAATTGGGCTAGTTGTGCTCGAGTTGAGCCTGACTTGGCTTGCAACTGCGAGTGCTTTTTTTTTTTTTTTTTTGGTATAACGACAGCTCATATGCGATGAATGTAGATGCAGCCAACAAAATCAAAAAAAAAAAAGATAATATAGAGGATAAGGCATTGACATGTAGTCTTTCTAAATAAAATCATCAGAGTGGTGAGCCACAAAGGAGGCCAACCAATCAGCAGCGCTATTCGTCTTCCTATAGATATGTGTGGCTCGATAGATATCACACTCATTTAATAGCCTACGGATATTGTGGAGCAACAGTTTAGTATTAGTAATCCATTTTTGATTTTGAATTTATTCGATCACCGTGGCCTAGTCTCGCCTCGAGCTTCTAATGCTTTAAGGGGCGTTTGGTATGAGGTGATCGTCCCAGAATCAAAGGTGATGTGGGTGGAGGTGATGAGATCACCGCATCTGGTTACACCACGGTGATCCTACGTGGAGGTGATCCTAAATCACCTTCACTCCTCAAATCACCACCCAACTCAGTGATGGGATACCCCATGGCAGTAATCCTGGGTTAAAAGTTAAAGACCAAAATACCTCTCAATTTAGCAGAAAAATTGATATATCAATATACCATCGATATATTATGTCAATGTTATATATATATATATATATATATAATATTATGTTGATATTATATATTATATTAATGATATATATATCATATTATAATATATTACTAATCATATTATTATCCTATTATTATTGAAGGATAATTTTAAATTATAGTAGAAATATATTATTATATGTTATATTTATATAATGAAAATATTTAATATATTACTCCTATTTACTTTATTTTTCTAATCAAAATAATTATTAGTATTAAAAAATCTATTATAAGTATAAATAAAAATATCAATTCTATAATGAAAATAACATATTTTTATAAGATTAATAATTTATAGGAGTAATAAATATATATTTTATAGAATATATTAATAATTAATATATTGATAAATATATTAATATTTTATTATAATATATTTTATATGATTAATAAATATATAATAAGGGCTACTAAAAGTAAAATATGTGACAAAATTATGAAGATATTATAGGAATTAGCATATTGACTTACATTTTTGATTTATGAGAATTAAAAATACATAAAAAATTCATCTAAGATATATTAAGGGTATTTATGGTATTATGTGGTCGGTGATCTTAGATCTCCGTACCATACCAAATAAATTACTCTTGGATACTCAGAAATTTTTAATCACTGGATCATGGTCTACTAAATATATTGATCATGGATCATTGAGGATTAAATCATTCCAGCATTTGAATCAGCGAAGATTTAAATGGCTATGGTGATACTATTGGGGTCACCAAATGCCCCCCATTGAGTCAAAGCAACCATGACGCTGCAACCCCTCGGGAGGCGCAAGGGTCGCCCAATCACCTAACCAGATGTCGTTCATATGGCTAAGGCGTGTTCGAATTTGAAACTGGACCTCGAAAAACTAGTGCGAAGCCATATTTACCTAGCGGACGTCTCCATCCACATGCAGTGATAAGACCGGCGGAGTCTCCTATCACATCATCGGTGCCTTTTGGCGTCTGCTCTTTTTCTTTATGGGCTCGTGCGGTCCTTCAGAATTCCGCTTCATTTCTTTCAGCCCTTTCTTTTCTGATGGGAAGATAAAGCGAGGTTCGCGAGCCATGCAAGCAGACCACGAGAAGATAGGGAAGTGGTCACGTAGAATCTAACGTAACGTTTTGTCTACTTGTCTTCCAATTGTGGCCTCATGTTTCAACGGGGAAGGGGAAAGGGGCATTAGAGATCTAAAAATATCGAGGAAAGCACATGGTGGGATATTGAGATCAATGATTCACACCATTCCCTGGAATTTGGGTTGTGCCAACTCATTTGCCCCCCTCCGTAAGCTGAGATCGACCTTATCCTTATCATGAGACACGGTTGGTGGAACTAGTTTTTAATCCAAGAAAGGGAGATGTGTACAATAACCTATACCATTACCATCAGCAGTGCTGTTGACTATGAAACCTAAAACAAATACCAAGTAAATGCCTGCCCATCTAATCGTGGGCGATTTTGAATTTGAACTATAAAACCCAAATACAACCAAATTAATCATCTTAGTTGCAAGCTTAATTACATCGGAGAAAAGCGGACTTAGGGATGTTAATTCATATCCAAATCTCAAGATCCAGGTAGCATGTCTAATTTGTGGGGGAGGCAAAGGGTCATGCATACTCTAACTTGGATGAGTGTATTCGAGTCAATTTGGCTCGCAAGTTTTATCGAACTAGATTCAAGTAAATTTAGGTCTGGCGATTCTGTTGGGGGCAGGCCATAGTCGCTTTCAAAATTCAGTTTAGCTGGGTTAAGATATTCGACCAGAATTTGGTCTAGATTTAAGCATGACAGGTTATGTTAGATGACAAATTTGGATTGTTTACTTACATAAGATTCTGGCGAGTCTCTATCTAATGAGCTTAACTAAATCCCACATACTAATAGCTCAACTACTTGGCATGAATCATGAATCTACCAAGCTTAAACATGCAAGTGAAAAAATACGTAGTTGATGACAATGGAACTGATTTTTTTTTGCAGTGCACGATTTGCACCATAAAAAATTGTACAGTTCTAAACGACGAGTATATCATTTGATCATAAAGATAGAGGGCTAGTATTACATGCTATACGTGATGTGTTTTGCACGTTGTATACCATACCTTAGTTAATAGCTATCTAGGGTTGAACACTCTTTGCAGTGCAAATCATGCACCACAAAGGACCATAGGGCTGATGACTAGACCTAGCCCCAAAGCCACACCCACCTGATCCATTGCCAAGAATGGGAGTGGACCAAGGATGGTGTCATTTGGCACAAAGGTTTATCCAAGACCCTAATATTTTGCTTAAGACAAACCCTAATGCCAAGCCCCCTCGTGGGCCCGCCGCGACTGGCACTTTTTCCATTTCCTTCAGATATCAGGATCCTCGGTGGCATCTTTTCCCCACTCCAGATATTTCCTTTCCATTTTTCGATTCCCACCTCCTCCCCTTCCTCCACTCCCGGCCTCCTCACCCCCAATATTCTCGACGGCGATCCGATTGGGGAAGGGTTCTGGCCTGAGAGTATTGCGTGCCGTGCGGGATCCGTCGCTGTTTTCTTCGAAAGATCGGATTTGGGCTGCTGAGTTGTGCTCCCAGAGGTCTTTTCCATCAAATTTCGTCTCGATTTCGGCAAAAAGATTGGATTTTTATTCAGGGACTCACTGTAAGAGGTTTTGCTGTGAGCGGAGGTTTGGATTTTCCCCCCTTTCTCTTTAGGCTTAAATCTGAAGGATTTTCTCCAGATTTCGTCTCGACTTCGGCGAAAAGACTGGATTTTGCTATCTGGGGTTCGCTGTAAGGGTGCTCAACCTCTGTTTTTGCCGTGGTTCTGCGACTGTTGGTGAAAGGAGGTTTGGATTTTTATTTATTTATTTTCGCTCTAGTGTGAAGACGGAAGAAATTTCGTCGAATTTTGCTTCGATCTCGGCGAAAAAAGGGGGTTTTCTATCTGGGATTCACTGCGAGACTGTTCGACCTCTGGTGTGATCTTTCTATCTCGGATGCACTGTGCCACCGGTGCTAGAAGGTTTGGATTCTTTTGTTTTGCTCTAGTTTGAAAATTGCAAGGAAGAATTCGTTTTCTTTCTCCTCGGTTTCGGTTCATATGCTTGGCATCTTCTGACCTTTGTCCGATTTGGAAGAAACCCCTTTTCTCAGTCGGGACGATCGGAGCTCGAGATTTTCGGAGGATCTATTAGGGATTAGCAGTTGTGGATGGGAGTTGGGGAGTATTTCTTTAAGTTTCGTCGGCTTTCTGGGTTTGCTGATACGGCTTTGTGGTAAGTCGGTGAAGTTGAACGCAATGAAAGGGGGGAAAGAGAAGGATAGGATCATGGGGCCTCTGTTTCCAAGGCTCCATGTGAATGATACAGATAAAGGAGGTCCCAGAGCACCTCCGAGGAACAAAATGGCACTCTACGAGCAGCTCAGTATACCTTCACAAAGGTTCAATTCAGCTGCTTCTTCAATGCCTCTTCCTCCTCCCAACGCCAGCACCTTAGTTCCTTCGGCTTCGTCAAGCCAGGTATTCAATCCTCTCACAGGCATCTACTCTAGTTCGATATTAGTCAAGTTTTTGGAACTGTTTTTTTATCATGCTATTATCAAAGAAGCTGTTCCAGTTTAATGAACACAAGGGGCATGCTGTAATTGGTCATATAAGGGACTCTTGATGAGTGTCAAGTTGGTTTGATAGGTTTGTTGTGTGTGTGTGCGTGTTTGCTACTCGTGATGTTATGTTAACGCTTGCTATGGCTTGTGCTCATACATATATAGCCGTTCACTGCTTTGGTTAAGTGGCCAAATCGTAAAACATAATTGCTTTTGACTTCCCAACATTCCCCTATTCCTCACATTTGCAAGCTTCTTATGGAGAACCTGATGGTATAATATTGTTACATTGGTTATCAAACACATAGCATAGTGAGGATTTATTTGAATGATGCAAAGCTATGTTATTAGATGCCTTACAAGAATATATTGAAATCATGGGGGTTCATGCCTGCCTTCTGTGATTACTCTATTGAGCATAACAGTTGCTTAATAAGAGTAAATCTGTTGGGGAAGGGCTTCATAACTACTAATACAGCTTCCTCCATAGACGAGCGCCTGGCTTTATGCGGGTCAATGATGTTCATCCATGACAAAATGAATGCTAAGGTCATTTTTCTCACTATCGACAAGACAATGACATATCATAAGTTATTTCTCGTTGAAGTGCTGCTTAAGGAACATTTGATTGCATTGTATTCTTTGAGTAATGCAGTTGACATTCCTGGTAACTTTTTACAATACAATCAGTATAATTTTTCTTTAAACTAAGGCAGTGCATGGCATTGTTTCCATCTATCTTATTTCTCGAAACATGAAATAAATTGGTTGTTTATGTTTTCTTTCCAGTTTATTGAAAGCATGAAACATGTGTGTTTGTCACTGTTGTTTAACATTTATTTAAACAAAGGAAAACATCAGGTGGTGGTGACATGTCTGTTGTGCATGGAAGTGGTGGTGTCAGTGGTGGAGGGCTGGTTGTGGTCTAGAGGATGGTAGGTTCGTGGTGGCAGTAGTGGCGGCATGCAGTTGGTTGTGAGCATAGGCAATGAGCGAATATTGATATGCTTGCTTTGGATGCTGAATAACTGAAAGTGCAGATATTGTCGCCCTCTGCCTTGCAAATCCAGTTATTGCTGTCCATGAATATCAAAACCCTGTTTGTCTGTTTCATGCTCGATATTACCCATATGCTGTGCAGGACCAATATATTGAAAATGTAATGCCCAGGTGACAATAATTTGCATGCTATCATAATAAATAAGCTGGAAAGCTAGTAAATTAGTGGCTCCCATGTTGGAAAATCAGTGTACCGTTGATGCTAAATACAGAAAGACTGATGAGTTTGAAGGCTCAGGTATTGTTTGGCATTTTTTCCAGTTTTCATTTTTCAGTTTTTGTCCAACTGAAACCCAATTTCTATTTTTTCTTTCTGAAAACTGAAAAAGTTGAAACCTGTTGGATGGTCACTTAGTTGGGTTTGGTGGCTGTAGTGGTGGGCAGCTTTGATCTTCAGAAAATTTAGAAAACAAAACTTTTCAGCTTCCAAATTTTGTGAAACTAAGATATATTTTTTTTAAAAAAAATAAAAATAGAAGTGAGATTAGCAAACTCCATTTCTCCCTTGGTTTCCATGTTTTTGAGAAGGAAAAAAAAACTAAAAACTGGAATCTGGAAGTGATGCCAAAGAGGGTTTTATTTCCTAAATTAATTGAAAGATTTGTTTTCTTCTAAAAGTCAATAAATAGGAAGTTAGTTTAGCTTTAATGTTATCAGCAATCAGTTATTTGCAAATTCTATGGCTTCTTCGTAGTGCTTAAGTTGTTGTACGATGTCATCTGTTCTCATCTTGATGTTTTCTGCATTTGTCATCCTTAGTTTCCCATCATGATGTTGATTTTTTCAATCACAAACCACATGTGATCGCATTGAACAATACCATTTATTATACATTCTATTTTAAGAGTTGTCACTTTGAAGCAATTGCCTGAATCTTAATTGTTATAACTTTGGGAGAAAGTCTTCCAAACTTTATAATGCTTTTTTTTCCCCATGATACATTGTTTTAAACCTCATTTTCCTGCATTTCTTGCTAGTAGGTTATTCTTTTTACAAATTATTTTGATGGTATATCTATATATCGATTTCTGAACCAGTGAAAAGAAATACTTTTACCTTCAGTGAATTATGTTGCTTCTACATATCAGCTCGTACATGTATGTAGTTTACTAGTCCATTTTAGCTCAGTAAAATGATACTAACATGAAGAAAACCAAGGCCATTTAACAATGACCTATCATGTTCTTATTTTTGGGATGAGTTCTTTGATGCTAACTGCTTTTCATGCTTCAACCTCTATAAACCAGCAAGAAGAAAGTTAAAAGCCTTTATACTCTCGTTGTCAAATATGAGCTAATTCCACTTTTAGCTTGTCATTTGGTTAAAGTTTTCGCCCTAAACATCCATCAATTATGTGCTTCTGCATTCCATTTCTGGTTCCCTGATTCATGTTTTGATTTTCTGCTTTCTGTCAAGATACGTGCAACTGGCACTTTTGGTGGCTTGTTCTAACCATGATATGCATACAGTGTTAAAGATTACCTGCAGTTATCTTCATGGTCTTTATAGCTCATGCTGCAAACCTTTTCTCCATAGCAGTCCAGATTAGATATGCCTTGTTAGCCTGAGAAATGTGCTCTTTGTCGAAGAACTATATACTTGATTTGGAAAAAGCTCTGTCATTCCATTTATTTTCTTACATTAACATTAATTGATTGCTAACAAGTGTATTACTGACTGTAGGGGTGTGGGCATGAGAGGAATGTTTACTCTCCATTTTATATGCCTGCTCATACACCAGCTCATTCATCTGAGAGAGTTAACTCCTGTTCCTTTGATGGAATGAATCTCAATGCCACAAGGATGGAATTTGCACGAAGATCCATAAAGCATACGAGTAATAGATCTTTGAATGCTGCAGGATCGGTTGCTGAACGTAGTTCACTACGTCAACATGACTCCAATGGAAAGAACTCTTGTGAGAAGAAGTTGGATGATGAGGATGATTTTAGGGTTCCAACCTTTGTTCAGTCAGGAATTGGTGCATGCTCAGATAGAGACGCACCTTTGATGGGCCCAGAAAAATTAGCTCTCATTTCCAAAAGTCCACAGAAAAATACCTCTACCACATTCATCTCTTCACTTCAATGCCCAAATGCTAATGACAAACCCTCTGAACAAACCAATACTTCTGATAAGTCGATAGATTTTGATAGAAACAATGGTGGGAAGAAACCTAAAGAAACTTTAGTGATTGAAGATCTCAAAGAAAGGTCTGTACCTCACCAGGAATCGGGAGAAAATTTTGGAGAACCATCAAATGTTTCCAAAGTGCCTCTAGATAGAGATCACCAGAGTACCATAAATGTTCTTGAGAAGTCACGCCATGGAAGTACAGGATTTTCTCGAGATTCTTGTGGTAATGGAGTTTTAGGTGGACCGAAGAACATGAATGACATCAATTTAGTAGAAAGTAGGGATGCTTCAAGGGCAAGAAATAAATCAATGTCCAAACCATCACTTGAGAACAGTCATGGAACTTCAAGTACGGCTGACAAGTGCAACGGAGAATGCGGTGATAAGGAAAATGGCAGATTGGAAATGAAAGATGGGGAGAAAAAAGACGAAGTATCTGAGGCTTCAATGGTGGACTCTATTTCAGGCTGGGAGATATCTCCAGATGATATTGTTGGTGTAATCGGTCCAAAACACTTCTGGAAAGCGAGAAGAGCTATTGTCAAGTAAGCACCATGTTATTTCTAGTCGTTTGCATTGTCTATCATTTGCAGTGTTGCAATCTAAATATTTTCCTGCTGTCCTTAGTGCTCTAGTTGGTGTTTTATAACAGTTGATAAATGCTTAAACATCTGTTATAACATATGCGATCGGTTGCATGTTAGTCTGGTTGAGTATTGGTAATATTGAAGTATGATTATAACCAACTTCTCACCTTCCTGTTATGACTAATTCTTCTACCTGATATTCATAGAGAAAGGTTATCAGGCCTTTCCAAGATGTTGGTGTCTCCATTAAGAACTTCCTTTGTGCAGGGAGGAAAATCGACTCTTTTCCTCGCCCAAATCCGGATTTGGGTAGTCTCTTTTGAGGACCTGCAAGGTAGCTTAAGCCATGACAGATTGGTTGCAAAACCCTGTTCAGATTGGTTGTAAAACCCTGTTCAATCCTTAGCTGAACCCATTTGCTATGACAATTCATGAATGACCATGACAATGATAAAATCATCTATTGTTACAGTACTCAGATACAAAATTGATCCGTCGATAGTCAGTAGATGGTCTGTTCTGATAAAATAGCAAATGCAAGTCTGGTTCCAGAGCTTTCCAATTTCCAAGATCACCCGATTTGGATGTATAGGTGATAAAATATACTGCAGTACCATTGTTGAGCATACTGTAAGTTACACAACTTGATGTTCACCCATTCGACGTATCATATTACAAAGTCTTCACATGCTTCACAGCCGGCCTTTCTTTCTATTCAAGTCCAGAAAACACTATTGTGTTCTCCTTTCAGGTACAGCTCTGACACATTTTATCATCTTTTTTTCCCAAGTTCTGGATAATGAGACATGCTCTACCTTGCTACTCTTTTCATTTTTTTGTGTCTTATTGTTTCCCACTTTCCATCAAATGTCATACATCTTGTCATGGACATAATTAGATTCATAAAGGTAGTAATAGGTGATTATCCAGAACTAATTCATAAAAGTTCTGCTGTTGTGCTAAGTTATATATTATTTTTTGATGAGGAAGTAATAGGTGGTCATAAAGGAACACTTGCCAAAACTATGCCGTCCTTCTGATTAAATGATCATCGTCCTTCTGATTAAATGATTATCGTCCTTCTGATTAAATGATTATCGATCTCTGGCGTTTACTTTCTGGGGATGCTATTTGCTTATCATTGTTGCTGGCTTCTCTCTCTCCCCCTCTCTCTCTCTGTCTCTCTCTCTGTTTTTCTTTTAAGTGCTTGTTCTTAATTTCTTGCAGTCAACAGAGAGTTTTTGCACTCCAAGTTTTTGAGCTGCATAGATTAATAAAGGTTAGTCAGCCTCAAGACCAGTTAAATAACTAGAAAACAGTCTATCATGCTCATAGAACACGGGTTTAGCCTAAGTTTGTGTCAAACTGACCTCAAAATATGACCTCAAACAGGTTCAAAAGTTGATTGCAGCATCACCACATCTACTTCTTGAAGGCAATCCTTATTTAAACAAATTTTCAGCAAAGGTACCAAGTAAAAGTCTACCACCTGAAGGAAACACAGAATCTCTGCTACAGACTGTTAAACACAAAGATAGTTTCCAGAAGCCAAACCAGAATGCAGAGTGTCCATCAGAGAACGCTGCAGGAGCTCCAACTTTTCCTTCTTGTGAAGACGAAGTTAACCAAGGTCTTCATGATCAGGTTCCGAGAAATGAACCGTACTCTGGGACCCCCTCACCTATGTCCATGGCTCCGGAGAATAATCCAAGTGCCTGGTGTTTCCATCTGCCTGCAAATCAATGGCTGGTCCCAGTTATGTCACCTTCAGAAGGACTTGTTTATAAGCCCTATACTGGACCTTGCCCTCCAACTGGTGGTTTCATGGGCCCTGTTTATGGAAGCTGCACACCTTTGAGTCTACCACCAGCAGCTGGAGATTTCATGAACCCAGCTTATGGTGTTCCAGCTTCTCATCAGCCACAAAATATGGGTGTTCCCTCCGGTGCTCCTCCTGTTGCTCCAAACTACTTTCCTGCTCCTTATGGCCTTCCAGTTGTGAACCCAGTTATCTCATCCTCAGCAGTTGAACAAGTAAACCCATGGCCTGGCTTAGGGCCTCATGGACAAATTGACCAGCACTCACGGGGCTCGTGTAACATGTCACATCCAAAGAGTGAAGCATTTTCATGTTTTTGGAAGTTTCAGGCATCTAAAGACAGTGAGTTGCAAGGGAGTACAGCAAGCAGTCCTTGTATGAAAGCACAAGAAGAAAGCGATGCATTGCCCCTCTTTCCTATGGCCCCAGCTACAGACGGTCCAAACCGACCTTCACAGTCTAGTGGCAGAGAAAATCAGACTCGTGTGATTAAGGTTGTGCCTCACAATGCCAGATCCGCAACAGAGTCAGCAGCACGGATTTTCAGGTCTATACAGAAAGAGAGAATAACATGATTTATAATTCATATACATGTATCTCCAATTGTGTGCTTCCCCAACTTTATGTGGATCTACCTGTGGGCTCAACTGCAGTCACCTTGGTGCCTGATGGTGTTTCCTTGCCATAGTTCAGAGTATTTTGGTATACTATAAATAGGTTACTGGTGTCTGATCTATTTTGTTTACATGTAAATATGATCCTCTGAAATCTACAAAAATCAACATTTTGTAGCTTTTCTTTTCTGCATTTTGTGCTGAGCAGACTTCTCAATGTTATCATTTTAGAGAATCAATCTTAGATATAAGCTTTGTTTTACAAGAGTACAAATTGAGCTGTACAACAACTCTTCTCTTGGTAGGGAGGATATTTTGTTTCTGGAGAAAAGGGATTCTTAGTTCTTGCTGCCTGTACAGGTAACTGAGTGTGAGATTCTTTTGTATATGATGTTTCCCACTGACATACTTTTTTATTATTCTTGTACACTGTTCCTTTTAACACAACTTCTTTAAAATATATGTGGATATATGTGTGCCAGTATTTAAAATGCTAACTCTATGTTCTCTCCACTCATCTCATGTAGAGTTTCCATATTTCATGGCCAGATGGCTTGAAGTCTTCTCTATGATGCATTTGCAGTTTCTTTTTAGAAGCGACCTCAACACTTTGCAGATAACCTTGTTAACCAGCTGAGAAATGGATCTAAATCTGAGTGCGTCTTCTAGCTTCATGCTTTTTATGGAAACCTGAACTTGTGCTTACATATTATATTACTTGTACTAAGCTTAAAATTCTTTCTGATGATCTCTTGATCTATGGTAAAGTTTTGTTCAATTTTTCCATGGTTGCATGTTATCATCAGTATTTCTATATTCAAGAGCTAGCTACATGGTATTATAAGTATTCTGTATTGAAAGACTCTTTACATGGCATCTCATGCTTAACTATTCTTCTGTCTGTTCTTTTTTTTTTTTTTTTTTCCTTCTTTCTTTTAAAGAAAAAAATTGCCTCCCTTAAAATCTGTTACCATTCTGCCAATATTGCCTGAGATTGCTCATCAGTTGATATACGCTCCAAAAGCTTCATGCTTCTGTAAAGCCCTGTAGTTCAAGTACTTGCAATAGTTAACACAAATAGTATTAAGTTGGCAATCGGTTCTAAGATTCTCCAGAGGTAAACTTCTTCCTTTCAAACGTAGATGGTGAAGGAATAGATGGAAAAGAAACTGTAAAGAGTGTTTGGTAGTGTTGCTGGAAATTGGACCCGGGGGCCGCCGCGAAACCAGGGAAGGAGGAGCTCCGCTGCCGGGAGGGCGGACGGCGGTGCGCCGGCCGATTGCGTCCTCCGTGGGGATGAGAGAGCGGAGAAGAGTGCGTCCTGTTCTGTCCTGCAAAAAAGCCGGTGGCCGGGCTCTCCGGCGCCGGCCCTCCGATGCTTAAGTCAGAGGGGGCTAGTATGTGGAGAGAGCAAGGAAGAGATATGTGGAGAAGATGAAGAGAATATTTGGATAAGATAAAGAGGATCTTTTCCTCAATTGTGTCTGTGCCGTTTTTTTCTCTCCTCCGGTCCCCCTCCTCCTTTCCCCCAGGTTTCCTTTTATAGAGGGATATTGTGTTACCAGGGAGGTGACAGGGAAATTTTGTCCTCTTTTGTGATAATTGGACACGATTTGACCCATTAATGGCGTAGTGGAGAATAAGGCCGAATCAGACCGGAACCAGGGAGTTGTCACGGTCGATCGGACCTGTTGGAGTGGTTGAACCGCCGGCCGTGGTGGGCCTGGGGTCCGTGGATGGTAAGTGCATTTATTGCCGAATGAACCGGCGGTCAGGGAGAGCCATACGCTTTGATGGTTCAGTGATCCGGAGATCGCCTTGAGCCGTGTTCATTAAATGACTGAGTGCATCGGAGACTTGGGAGGGTCTCATGCATTAATGGCAGGTCGTGCCGAATACCTGCGGAGATCTTATGCCTTGATGGCTTGGAGATAGCGGCAGGTTGTAGTGGAGTTGTCAGGTCCCTCAGGCTTAGAGGGTTAGGCGGAAGTTGAACATTTGGTTAAGGCATCGGCTCGGCAGGGGTGCCGAGCCGAGCCGGTCGCCCGACGGGGCGCCCTGTGGCGGGGTCGCTTCTAGTCAGTATTTCTGGTCGGCGCCCTTTGGGCGAGCGTTTTCCTGATTGGCGTCCTTTGGTCGGCCTTTTCTTAGCCGAGCGTCCCTACCTGGTGCTTTGGTTGGTCCTTTTCGGATCGGCGCTCTCTAGCCGAGCACCCTTCTGGTTGGTGCCCTTTGGTCGAGCGCCTCTTCTTGGCGCTCTCTCTGGTCGGTGCTCTCTAGTCGGGCGCCTTCCTGGTCGGCGCTTTTTGGCCGAACATCTTTCTGGTCGGCGCTCTTTGGCCGAGCGCCTTTCCGGTCGGCGCTCTTTGGCCGAGCGCCTCCGTGGCGGTATGACTTGGGGTTTTTCCCCCAACACTACCCCCCGACTTCCGAGTTCCAGTTGGCTACCAGCTGGAGCGCGGGAAGTAGCTTTAGTTGGGTCATTACGGATTTCGAAAATTTTAATTTATTGCGCATTTTGAATTATCGGACGCTTCGAGATGTCTTTAATAGGCGGCGTCTCTTCTTTCCCGAAAAGCCTCATTATTGGGACACCTTTTGCGAAGCGTCCTCGCGTCGTGGGTTCATGATGGGGCCGCACGATCCGATGGGGCGCTTCGGCGTTCGAAGCGCTAGCCCTAATTAAATGCGTCGTTCTGTCTTTTGGACCGACACGTGTGGTCATCTCAACGGGATGCGGCTTTTCTTTTTGCCGATCGGGGCTGTTGGGGAGGTTTATATAAACCCTCCCCTGGCCCTCTGTCCCCTTCTTATTGCCTTCTTCTTCCAGCTTTTCTTCCTTCAGCCTTTCACAGTCCGAAGTTCTTTTTCTCCGGCGTCTTCCTCAGGTCCCCCTTTTTCTTTCTTAACCTCTTTTTTCCTCGTAATGGGTTCTATCCCTAGTGAGGTTGAGTCTACCATGAGCGTTCTGGAGGTCGAAATGACCGAAGAGTGGTTTTTCCCTCTTCACGGGTTCCGTTTGGAACCCGCCAGGCGAAGGGATCGGGTAACCGATCCTCCGGTAGGCCGGATTGGAGTGTATCTGGAATCACTCTGGGCCGGCCTCCGATTTCCTCTTCACGGCTTCGTGAATGAGTTGCTGACGGTATGCCAGCTGGTTCCGGCGCAACTCGCTCCGAATGCTTGGAGGACAGTGATCGGTTTCCTGTCACTGTGCTTACTGCACGGGATTCCAACTTCTGTCAACGTTTTCCGGCGACTTTTTATCTTTAAGTCGAATTCGGGAGACAGAGAGTGGCTCTATATCGCCCTTCGGGCGGGTCGGCCACTTTTTCATGGTGCCCCCTCGTCCATTCATGACTGGAAGAAGAAATTCTTCTTCCTAAGTTCTGAACGGTCCTGGGGGTTTGACCCCAGGTGGGGGCCGGCCCAGCTCAGGTCTATCAACAAACCCCTCCAGCTTTCTCCACGTGAGTAGGGGATCATCGACACCATCCGCGGCCTCGGGGACGGCATTTTGCTGAACGGCCTCATATGTGAGGACGCTTTAGTGAACGTGGGCCTGAGCTCGGCACGTCCTCACGGTAAGGATAGTTTCAGTGTCTTTTTCGTTTTATTACTGTTCTAATGTTCTAATCCTGCTCGCCCTTGCAGATATTGCAAAGATGGTGACCAAGAGCGAGGTCCTCTACGCCCGTTTCCAAAAGAGGGCGGCTGAGCTCTCGGGCGAGCCTACCGAGCCGAGGAAGAAGCAGAAGGTCTCGGCGACCCCAGCGACCCCGGCGACAGCAGTGGCCGAGGCGGGTCCTTCTCGCCCCGCACACTCCGAGGCGGGCCCTTCTCGCCCCGCGCACCCCGATGCTGGTCAGAGGGAGGGCGCGGATTCCAGGGGCTCGGGCTCCCGGGGAGCTTCGGTGGTGCTCCCATGCCCGGTGCCCTTGGCGCAAGTTCCTGGTCGGCAGGATGCTTCAGTTGCCGACCAGGGGAGAAGTCCTGCGGGTCTCGCGCTTGCGCGCCCCGCTTCAGCGATGCGGCAGTCAGATCGGCCGCTTGTCCGACCCCAGCCCCCTAGCTCCGAGCCGGGGAGCAGTCAGGGAGCCTCGGGGTCGGCTCCGCCTAGGCCAGCCGATGCTGACCTTCTGGGCCCATCAGGCTCGGAGGAACGGGTGCCCCTTGCACCCGTCTGGTCGGTATACGAGGGCGATTCAGCCCTCGACAATCCTCGAGTGGCGCGCGAAGTTTTTCGAGTCGCGCTGCTCCCGGCCGACCGGGCCAGGATACAGTCCATGAGCTATAATGCTTTCATGGACGCTACCCGCTGCAACGCCGTCCGGGTAAGTAAAATTTTTCATCTGTGTAATTTGTAAAAAATTTTTACTCGTAGCGCCTTATGTTTTTCTTTTCGTCTCTTTTACAGCATTTGCACGAGACGGAAATGCTGATGCACATAGTCCAAGACTACCGGGAGCGGGCCCGGAGGTGCCAGCGTGGTTATGAGGAGGCCCAGGCGAGGTATCTGGCCGCCGAGGCGAGGTACCGGGCCTCCGAGGCCGAACGTCAGGTGCTCCAAGAAAGAATTGGAGCATCCGAGGAAGGAATTCGAGCTCTGACCGCCGAGCTCGATGAAGAAAAGGGCGCGCATACGTTGGCGAGGTCCGAACTGCGCGCCGTAGAAGCTCGTCTGGCTGGAGCCGAGCTGGCGCTGGCCTCTCGCGAGCAGGAGGTGGGGAATGCCCGCCTTCGCCACTTAGAGCTCGAGCGGGAATTAAGAAACCTCGAGCGGAAGGCCGCATATCATGAGGCTCGGGAGCTCGAGGCTCGGGAGCAGGCCCAGAGCGCGGTGAAGCTTTTCCGCGAGTCGGAGGAGTTTCACGACCTCCTAGCAGAGGAGGGTGTGAACGGGCTGATTCAGGGCTTCCGGGATTTCCGCAACCAATTGCGGCGGCTCCTCCCGGATTTTGATGTGAACCTGCTCCAACCGGGAGCAGGGGTCGAGAGGCCGAAGGCGGAGGCAGAAATTCCGGGGGCCGACCAGGGAGGTCTGGCCGAGGCGGCCGTAGCCGTCCCCGAAGTGACCGAGGTCGCCTCCGAGGCTGCTCCTGTTGCTGCCGAGGCCATTGAGGAGGTCCCGACTACTGAGCCAGCCGCTCCTGACACCGCCGGAGCCGAAGTAGTCGAGCTCGAGTCTTAGTGTAATTTTCGTTGTTTTTTAAATCGGGATGGTCCCCACATTTGTAAGGGCCGAGCCCGAATTTTTGTACTTAGCCTGCGGGCTTTTTGAAATGAATATACGTTTTTGGAAACTCGTCTTTTGCAGACTTAAAGTTTCTCTGCTCGGATCCATTTTAGGTTCCGAGGATATGGGCTCTATGGCCTCAACTTCGCCCGCCACAGGGTTCGGGTTTAGGTTCGGCTTGCCGAGCTTCATTGCTCGGTCCTTCGGCCAGCTGTACAGTAATATTTTTGCCTAAGGGATTTGGGCTCGGAGAGTCTTTCTGAGCCTAGTCCAAAATATGACCAAGTCCTAGGGCGGTCATTTCGAACTTCGAAGTTAGTGAACTTCGAGCCTCGCGTTGCCGGGGCGGACCGGATTCTTTTTCAACGAATGGGTCGAATGCTCGTCAGTTCGTGACGAGGATTCAACAGACTTGGTTTATACCAAGTTTGTTGGTATCGTGAGCGTTTTCACGCCGAGGCGATTAAAAATGCTTCTCTGCTCGGGGTCCGTTCTTTGAGAACGTCGGCAGAGATCCAAGAATAGATAAGATAATGTAAAAACATTAAATAAATGGGTACCTTGTACCGTGTGCGTCCTTGCGCCGAGGCGACTGAAGACGCTCCTCTGCTCGGGGTCCGTTCTTTGAGGAAGTCGGCAGAGATCCAAGAATAGATAAGATAATGTAAACATTAAATAAATGGGTACCTTGTACCGTGTGCGTCCTTACGCCGAGGCGACTGAAGACGCTCCTCTGCTCGGGGTCCGTTCTTTGAGGACGTCGGCAGAGAAATCCAAAAGCAGATAAGATAATGTAGAAACATTAAATAAATGGGTACCTTATACCGTGTGCGTCCTTGCGCCGAGGCGACTGAAGACGCTCCTCTGCTCGGGGTCCGTTCTTTGAGGACGTCGGCAGAGAAATCCAAAAGCAGATAAGATAATGTAGAAACATTAAATAAATGGGTACCTTGTACCGTGTGCGTCCTTGCGCCGAGGCGACTGAAGACGCTCCTCTGCTCGGGGTCCGTTCTTTGAGGACGTCGGCAGAGAAATCCAAAAGCAGATAAGATAATGTAGAAACATTAAATAAATGGGTACCTTGTACCGTGTGCGTCCTTGCGCCGAGGCGACTGAAGACGCTCCTCTACTCGGGGTCCGTTCTTTGAGGACGTTGGCAGAGAAATCCAAAAGCAGATAAGATAATGTAGAAACATTAAATAAATGGGTAGCTTGTACCGTGTGCGTCCTTGCGCCGAGGCGACTGAAGACGCTCCTCTGCTCGGGATCCGTTCTTTGAGGACGTCGGCAGAGAAATCCAAAAGCAGATAAGATAATGTAGAAACATTAAACAAATGGGTACCTTGTACCGTGTGCGTCCTTGCGCCGAGGCGACTGAAGACGCTCCTCTGCTCGAGGTCCGTTCTTTGAGGACGTCGGCAGAGATCCAAGAATAGATAAGATAATGTAAATATTAAATAAATGGGTACCTTGTACCGTGTGCGTCCTTGCGCCGAGGCGACTGAAGACGCTCCTCTGCTCGGGGTCCGTTCTTTGAGGACGTCGGCAGAGAAATCCAAAAGCAGATAAGATAATGTAGAAACATTAAACAAATGGGTACCTTGTACCGTGTGCGTCCTTGCGCCGAGGCGACTGAAGACGCTCCTCTGCTCGGGGTCCGTTCTTTGAGGACGTCGGCAGAGATCCAAGAATAGATAAGATAATGTAAACATTAAATAAATGGGTACCTTGTACCGTGTGCGTCCTTACGCCGAGGCGACTGAAGACGCTCCTCTGCTCGGGGTCCGTTCTTTGAGGACGTCGGCAGAGATCCAGCGATGAAGAACGAGCCGAGCTCGTTGGCTGAAGCCGATGGAGAACGAGCCGAGCTCGTCTGGTCACTTAAGACCGCATCTCGACGTCTCGAGCCATCCCGACGGATCGGGGCATCCCGACCGTGGTCAGGGTAGGAGAACGAGCCGAGCTCGTTGGCCGATGGAGCACGAGCCGAGCTCGTCGGTGGAAGTCGATGGAGAACGAGCCGAGCTCGTCTGGTCACTTAAGACCGCATCTCGACGTCTCAAGCCATCCCGACGAATCGGGGCATCCCGACGTCTCGGGGCATCCTGACCGTGGTCAGGGTAGGAGAACGAGCCGAGCTCGTTGGCCGATGGAGCACGAGCCGAGCTCGTCGGTGGAAGTCGATGGAGAACGAGCCGAGCTCGTCTGGTCACTTAAGACCGCATCTCGACGTCTCGAGCCATCCCGACGTCTCGAGCCATCCCGACGGATCGGGGCATCCCGACCGTGGTCAGGGTAGGAGAACGAGCCGAGCTCGTTGGCCGATGGAGCACGAGCCGAGCTCGTCGGTGGAAGTCGATGGAGAACGAGCCGAGCTCGTCTGGTCACTTAAGACCGCATCTCGACGTCTCGAGCCATCCCGACGGATCGGGGCATCCCGACGTCTCGGGGCATCCTGACCGTGGTCAGGGTAGGAGAACGAGCCGAGCTCGTTGGCCGATGGAGCACGAGCCGAGCTCGTCTGTGGAAGTCGATGGAGAACGAGCCGAGCTCGTCTGGTCACTTAAGACCGCATCTCGACGTCTCGAGCCATCCCGACGGATCGGGGCATCCCGACGTCTCGGGGCATCCTGACCGCGGTCAGGGTAGAAGAACGAGCCGAGCTCGTTGGCCGATGGAGCACGAGCCGAGCTCGTCTGTGGAAGTCGATGGAGAACGAGCCGAGCTCGTCTGGTCACTTAAGACCGCATCTCGACGTCTCGAGCCATCCCGACGGATCGGGGCATCCCGACGTCTCGGGGCATCCTGACCGTGGTCAGGGTAGGAGAACGAGCCGAGCTCGTTGGCCGATGGAGCACGAGCCGAGCTCGTCGGTGGAAGTCGATGGAGAACGAGCCGAGCTCGTCTGGTCACTTAAGACCGCATCTCGACGTCTCGAGCCATCCCGACGGATCGGGGCATCCCGACGTCTCGGGGCATCCTGACCGTGGTCAGGGTAGGAGAACGAGCCGAGCTCGTTGGCCGATGGAGCACGAGCCGAGCTCGTCTGTGGAAGTCGATGGAGAACGAGCCGAGCTCGTCTGGTCACTTAAGACCGCATCCCGACGGATCGGGGCATCCCGACGTCTCGGGGCATCCTGACCGTGGTCAGGGTAGGAGAACGAGCCGAGCTCGTTGGCCGATGGAGCACGAGCCGAGCTCGTCGGTGGAAGTCGATGGAGAACGAGCCGAGCTCGTCTGGTCACTTAAGACCGCATCTCGACGTCTCGAGCCATCCCGACGGATCGGGGCATCCCGTTGTGTCGGGGCATCTCGACCGTGGTCGGGGTAGGAGAACGAGCCGAGCTCATTGGTCGATGGAGAACGCGTCACGAACTCACGAACATCTTCAGGGAGTCCTCGTAAGTCCCCCATCATCCCGAGACATCGGGGCATCCCAACCGTGGTCAGGGGAGGAGAATAAACCTGGTACCAGGAGAATCGGTGAGCTTGAAATGAGTATGCAGACCATAAGTTTATTATGAAATGAAATTCGTAGAATGAAATTCAATAGTTGAATAATGAGGGACCCATTGGGGTTCTACTGGTGGTACACGCGGAGATTTTCAGAGCTCCAGCTCCGCGGAATGGGAATCCCATCTAGAGACTCCAATTTATAAGCTCCGGGTCGGCGGACGCGCGTGACTCGGTATGGTCCTTCCCAATTCGGGGCCAGCTTCCCTTGCTCAGTTGGTCGGGAGGCTTCAGCTCTTCTGAGGACGAGGTCCCCTGGTCTGAAAGATCTGACTTTGACCCTGGCGTTGTAGTACTGAGCTGTCTTTTGCTGGTACCTCGCCATACGAACTCGGGCGGCCTCCCTTGTTTCCTCGACTAGGTCAAGGTTGCTTCTGAGCTGCAAAGAGTTGGAGCTGGCATCGTGATGCTCGACTCTTGGAGAAGGAAGCCCAATCTCCAGTGGGATGACAGCCTCCGTCCCATATGTCAGGTTGAAGGGAGTCTCGCCGGTGGGGACGCGGAACGTCGTCCGGTAAGCCCACAGGACATTGTATAGGTCTTCGACCCACTGTCCTTTGGATTTGTCGAGCCTGGCTTTGAGACCCTGCAAAATAGTACGGTTTGTTACCTCGGTTTCTCCATTTGTCTGCGGGTGCGCGACCGAGGTGAAGCGGTGGTCGATGCCAAGCTCGGAGCAGAATTCTCTGAAGTGAATGTTGTCAAACTGGCGACCGTTGTCAGAGATAAGGATGCGGGGAAGCCCGAATCTGCAGATTATGGACTTCCAGACGAAATTCCGCATCTTCTGCTCGGTGATCCGGGCAAGGGGCTCGGCTTCCACCCACTTTGTAAAATAGTCGATGGAGACGACCAGGAACTTTCTTTGCCCGGTGGCCAGTGGAAATGGCCCTAGGATGTCAATTCCCCACTGGGCAAAAGGCCAAGGGGAGCTGATTGAAGTTAAGGGAGCCGAGGGCCGGCGTTGGACATTGGCGTTCCTCTGGCACCGGTCACATATTTGGACAAAGTCCATAGCGTCCTTCTGGAGCGTCGGCCAATAATATCCTTGGCGTAAAATTTTGTGGGCCAATGCTCGCCCTCCCAGATGATTTCCACAAATTCCTTCATGGACTTCGCGCATGGCGTAATCAGCCTCCGTTGGGCGGAGGCATCTGAGGAGGGGAGATGTGAAAGATCTCCGATAGAGCCTTCCCTCATACAATATGTACCGGGTGGCGGAGCGCTTGATTCGGCGAGCCTCTCGTTCATCAGTGGGGAGGACTTCATCTTGCAGATAGCTGATGAGTTCGTCCATCCAGCTCGGCTCGAACTCAGTGCAGAGGGTCTGCTCGGGCTCGTCTGTACTGGGCTTTTGGAGATACTCCAGTACTGCCTCCTTGGGAAGCTCGCTCATGCGAGAGGACGCCAGCTTTGACAGCTGGTCGGCCTTGAGATTCTCCGACCTGGCAATATGTTGAATGTGAAAAGAGTCCAGGGTCAAGGCGAGATCCCATACCTTCTGAAGATACTTTTGCATGGTCGGGTCTCTGGCTTCGAAGTCGCCCACGATTTGGTTGACGACGAGCTGAGAGTCACTGAAGGCCTTCAAGTCCTTCACTCCTAGCTCTTTGGCTAGCTTGAGCCCGGCGACGAGCGCTTCGTACTCCACCATGTTATTGGAAGCAGGAAACTCGAGGCGCAAGGCTTGCTCGGCGACCACCCCCTCCGGGCTAGTGAGGATGAGCCCTGCTCCGCTACCCCCCGAGTTTGAAGAGCCATCGACATGCAGAGTCCATGTCAAACTCGGGGTCTGCTCTATTGGTGGCTCAGGTTTGGGCTCCGCCTCGTCCGGTATGGTGCACTCGACTATAAAGTCTGCGAGCGCTTGTGCTTTGATCGCTGGTCTGGGTCGGTACTCGAGGTCGAATTCCCCGAGCTCGATGGCCCATTTCGTGATCCGGCCCGCACGGTCTGATCTTTGCAGGATTTGCTTGACCGGCTGGTCGGTCAGTACGGCCACTGTGTGGGCTTGGAAGTAGGGTCGGAGCCTCCGAGCTGAGATGACCAAAGCATAGACAGTCTTCTCCAGTTTGGAGTATCGGGTCTCGTTATCCCTCAAGACCCGGCTGGTGTAATATACTGGCTTTTGGAGCTTACCCTCCTCTCGGACCAGGACCGAGCTTACTGCTACAGGGGAGACAGCTAGATACAGGTAGAGGAGTTCACCCTGTTGAGGCTTTGTGAGCAGGGGAGGGGAAGCCAGAAGGCGCTTGAGCTCTTCAAAAGATTGCTGGCACTCGTCCGACCACAAAAAGTTCTTCGGCTTCTTGAGGGCTGCAAAGAATGGAAGGCAGCGCTCGGCCGAGCGGGAGATGAATCTCCCGAGAGCTGCAACTCGGCCCGTGAGCCGTTGTACCTCCTTGACCGTCCTAGGAGGTGTCATCCCCTGGAGGGCTCGGATCTTTTCAGGATTGGCCTCAATTCCTCGTTGTGTAATGATGAAGCCGAGGAATTTGCCGGAGGTGACTCCGAATGCACATTTGGCTGGATTGAGCTTCATCTGGTACTTTCGGAGTGTGGAGAATGCTTCATCAAGATCGGCCACATGATCTTGTGCAACCCTACTTTTCACCAGCATGTCATCTACATAGACCTCCATGTTTCGGCCTATTTGGTTTTTAAAGATCCGGCTGACCAGCCTTTGATAAGTTGCCCCGGCGTTTTTTAAGCCGAACGACATCACCTTGTAGCAGTAGGTTCCCCCGTCGGTGATGAAGGCTGTCTTTTCCTCATCTTCTGGCACCATGCGGATCTGGTTGTATCCGGAAAAGGCGTCCATGAATGCCAGCAGCTCGTGACCCGAGGTGGAGTCCACGAGCTGGTCGATGCTGGGAAGTGGGAAGCTGTCCTTTGGGCAGGCTTTATTCAGGTCGGTGTAGTCCACGCACATACGCCACTTCCCGCTGGCTTTCTTGACGAGGACCACGTTGGCGAGCCACTCCGGGTAGGATATCTCCCGGATGAAGCCAGCTTCAAGGAGATTGCTGACCTCCTCGGCTGCTGCTCGCTGTCGTTCAGGGGCGGCGCCTCGCTTCTTTTGTCGCACGGGCTTGCTGGTTGGCTTCACTTGGAGCCGGTGGACCATGACCTCCGGATCTATCCCTGGCATGTCCGCAGGCGACCATGCGAAGACGTCCATGTTGTCTCGTAGAAAATTAACGAGGCGACCCCTCTCATGCTCGTTGAGGCCAGAGCCGACCTGCACGGTTAGCCCGGGAGAGTTCTCTCGTAAAGGAACTTGAATTAATAACTCACCAGGCTCTACCCGCTCTTTCTGAGGGTTGACCCGTGCCTCCATAACCTTAGTTGAGGGTTGGTCAGTTGCTAGGGCAGGCACCTCGGCTGGCCGTTTTGCCTCGTGGGTTGCCAGGTAGCATCGCCTTGCCACCATTTGGTCCCCTCGGACTTCGCCGACTCCCTGGCTGGTGGGGAATCGCATAAGCAGGTGGCGGATCGAGACCACTGCTTGGAGGGCGTTGAGACCCGGCCTTCCGAGGATGGCATTGTAGACTGAGGGCAGGCGTATTACAAGGAAGCTCATCCCTACGGTACTTTCACGGGGGGCGAGCCCGGCTGTGACCAGGAGGTCGATTTCGCCTTCTACTGGGACTGAATCCCCAGTAAATCCAACTAACGGAGCATTCATCCTCCGTAGCTGCTCATTTGTCATCCCCATTTTACAATATGCACCAAAATACAAAACATTCGCCGAGCTTCCATTATCGACCAAGATGCGTTTTACATCAAATTTATTTATGATCATGGAGATGACCACGGCATCATCATGGGGAGTTTCGACTCCCTCTAGATCATCATCTGAAAAGGAGATGGCTTCAGAGGCGCGCAGGCGCTTTGAGGAGGTTTCTTCCCCCGAAGCTTCTCCAGCTGAGGGCCCGCCTCGGATGGTGTTGATGATGCCGGCGATGGGCCTGTTGGCATTTGGACCTTCAGGCTGTGCAGCTCCTTCGGCTGGCTTCTTCTCTTCACGCCGGCCTTGCACGAACCGATCGAGCATCCCTCGGCGGATGAGTGCTTCGATCTCATTTCGGAGCTGATAGCAATCCTCGGTATCATGGCCGTGATCCCGGTGGAAGCGGCAATACTTCCGGGGATCACGCCGGATTCTGGTATCTTGTTTTGGAGGTGGGAGCCGGATGCAATCCCGACCCTCAATCTTCATGAGGATTTCTGCCCGTGGAGCATTGAGGGGAGTGTATTTTTCATACCTCCCTTCTGGTGCATGGGCTCGCAGTGGGAACCTCGGGCGGAGTGGTGACCTCTGCTGTGGCGGTCCCCTCAACCGGGGTGGACTCTTCGGGCGGGGCGGATTCTTAGCTCGTCGCGGAGACGGGCTTCTGGGCTGGCCGCGCTCCTCGCGGCGTCTCTTCTTGGGGTTCTGCTCGGTCCCGCCCCGCCTAACTGCCACGGCCTCTTCCGCCTTGGCGTACTTCCGCGCCCGAGCGAACATTTCGGTGAGGTCCACGGGAAAATTCTTCTCGATCGAGAAGAGGAATCTATAGGACCGGGCTCCAGTCTTTAGCGCCGACATTGCGATTGACTGGTCAAGCTCCCGGACCTCCCATGTTGCGGCGGTGAACCGGTCCAAATACTCCTTGAAGGACTCTCCCTCCTTTTGCTTAATGTCCAGGAGGGAGTCGGATGTCCGTCGCTGGGGCTGGCTGGCGGCAAAGTTGCCAGCAAATTGTCTGCTGAGCTGCTCAAAGGAGGAGACAGTACTCGGCTTCAGCCCGGTAAACCACAGCCGGGCTGGTCCTCGGAGTGTCGCCGGAAAAGCCTTGCACATCATGGCCTCCGAGGCTCCTTGTAGGGCCATTAAGACCCGGTAACTCTCCAGGTGGTCAAGAGGATCAGCCTTGCCGTTGTAAGGCTCCACCTGGGGCATTTTGAACCGTAGCGGAACCGGTTCATCTTCGATCTCCGGGGAGAAGGGCGTCTTCGTAGTGAACTCGAAGTCGCCATCACGTCCTGATTTTCTTCCGTGGAGTGCCTGGATTTGGCACTCCAGCTTCTCGACCTTCTTGTCGAGTTCGTCATTCTGGAGGACCGCTGCAGCGGTTCGTTCGGGTGCAAGTTGCCCCGGAACCGACTCAGCTTCTGAAGGTTGTGGCCAGCCTCCGTGGCCTCTGACTGGGTGCTCTCTCCAGAGGGAGGCCTGGACTTGAGAGTCCTGACCTCGAAGGGGAAGTCCGCTTGTAGGGGGCTCCGGTTGGACTGGAGCCGGAGGAAGCGGTGCCGTTGGGATGCCCCTGGGTTGCAAGCTTTGGACAGCGGTAGCCAAGGCTTGCACCTGTTGCACCAGGGCATCAAACTGCTCCGGCCGAACTTGAGGGGTTGGCTCGGCCGGAGGCGGCGAGTTTTGGACAGAATGTTCAGGACTGAGTGGAGGACGTCGAGAGGCGTTGGAAGCCCCTTTACTTCTTAGCTTCATGGCAGCGACTCGGTCCCTTCCTCTAGCGCCAACTGTTGCTGGAAATTGGACCCGGGGGCCGCCGCGAAACCAGGGGAGGAGGAGCTCCGCTGCCGGGAGGGCGGACGGCGGTGCGCCGGCCGACTGCGTCCTCCGTGGGGATGAGAGAGCGGAGAAGAGTGCGTCCTGTCCTGTCTTGTAAAAAAGCCGGTGGCCGGGCTCTCCGGCGCCGGCCCTCCGATGCTTAAGTCAGAGGGGGCTAGTATGTGGAGAGAGCAAGGAAGAGATATGTGGAGAAGATGAAGAGAATATTTGGATAAGATAAAGAGGATCTTTTCCTCAATTGTGTCTATGCCGTTTTTTTCTCTCCTCCGGTCCCCCCCCTCCTTTCCCCCAGGTTCCCTTTTATAGAGGGATATTGTGTTACCTGGGAGGTGACAGGGGAATTTTGTCATCTTTTGTGATAATTGGGCACGATTTGGCCCATTAATGGCGTAGTGGAGAATAAGGCCGAATCAGACCGGAACCAGGGAGTTGTCACGGTCGATCGGACCTGTTGGAGTGGTTGAACCGCCGGCCGTGGTGGGCCTGGGGTCCGTGGATGGTAAGTGCATTTATTACCGAGTGAACCGGCGGTCAGGGAGAGCCATACGCTTTGATGGTTCAGTGATCCGGAGATCGCCTTGAGCCGTGTTCATTAAATGACTGAGTGCATCGGAGACTTGGGGGGGTCTCATGCATTAATGGCAGGTCGTGCCGAATACCTGCGGAGATCTTATGCCTTGATGGCTTGGAGATAGCGGCAGGTTGTAGTGGAGTTGTCAGGTCCCTCAGGCTTAGAGGGTTAGGCGGAAGTTGAACATTTGGTTAAGGCATCGGCTCGGCAGGGGTGCCGAGCCAAGCCGGTCGCCCGACGGGGCGCCCTGTGGCGAGGTCGCTTCTAGTCAGTATTTCTAGTCGGCGCCCTTTGGGCGAGCGTTTTCCTGATTGGCGTCCTTTGGTCGGCCTTTTCTTAGCCGAGCGTCCCTACCTGGTGCTTTGGTTGGTCCTTTTCGGATCGGCGCTGTAATAACCCCAAAATATTTTTTTATGTAAAAAAGGATAGAATAGTCCTTTAAAATTGATATGAGGGGTAAAATTGGAAGAAATGAAAAGATAATGGCATAGTTGTAGATGCGTTGAAGTGGTAAGGGTAAAATTGGAAAGAAATCAAAAGTTAATGGCATAACAGTAGATATGTTGAAGTGTTAGGGGCAAAATGGGAATTTAATAATATTAAAAAAAGGGTGAATAGTATTTTGATGTGATTTAATTGGAGGGTTTGAGCTGGTGAAACCGAGAGAAAGAGGGAGGGGGTTCTCAGGCGTGAAACAGAGGAAAGAAAGAAAGAAAAAGAGAAGAAGAAGAAGAAGAAAGAAGAAGAGGAAGGGGATTCAAGGAGGAAAGGGATCCCGGTTGCACTTCCAGCTGAAGGAAAAAACGTAGATCTCCTTCCCCTCTACGCAAGGACCTCGATTTCCAAAAAGAAAAAGGTAAATATCCATCCCTATCTAGTCTTTTGATGACATTAGGCTATACAAAGGGTGGATATAGTCTAGAGGGGTCGGATAAGGGTTGTAGAGGTGGTTAAAAGAAGAAGAATCGGATTTTGACAAATTTTTCCGGCACTACGGAAAAACTGTGTCGAAGTCCCAACGTCGGCAAATTATTTAGGGGGTCAAACGGCCTCCGATGATGATGCATGTTATCTCTTGGGAATCCTCTGTGAGTGTAGAATGTTAGGTAAAAATTTCATCAAATTTGGAGTCCTGAAAGTGGATCAAAACCGGGATGAAGTAACCCACTGTCAGTTCGGGTTACTGTTCATCCGGGTGGAAAATAGGGGATTTCATGCCATAATAGGGTATTAAGCCCAGATTAAGCTAAGGGAGACCTTGTACTCGTGCAAGGGAGTCCCTAATACACATAAATGATGAGTTAATTAATAGAAAAAGAAAAAGAGAAAGAAAAGAAAAGATTTAGGGAACGGGGGAGTTGAATCAATTAAAGTTCCCTATATTATAATTGGCACGTAGATTATGGCCCTTGATACAAGACTAAATGTATTGTAAATGCATGTCACAGTTGGGCAAGAAGCTAGGGAACAAGAGGAAGAAGTTCCCCACTGCCTGCTGTAGATTTTTGGAGGCGTATCAGGGCTGTGCCGGATTGACAGGTGAGTGGGAGTCATGTACTTTGCACCATGAGCACATTCCTTATTCATTTTCATAAATGTTGCCAAGTGTGACTTGATTCCACCTGAGCTTATTGATTAATTATTATAGTAGATTCCTCTATAATCTTGATTCTCTATGCTTGATTATTCTGTACATGCATTTGAGGGAACATTGAGAGGAATTACGAGGGGTTGATGAGTAATCAAATTGATTCCGAATTGTGAAATGATTTCTTTTGTAAATTGATTTCATTTCCTATATTTCAAAGACTTATGAGTGGTAGCCTTGATTATACTCCTTTATGAGTAGTTAAATTTGATCTGAATTGTGAAATGACTTCTTTTGTAAATTGATTCCATTTTCTCTATTTCAAAGATTTGTA
The DNA here is from genome assembly GCF_051530095.1 of Phoenix dactylifera. Taxonomy (NCBI): domain Eukaryota; kingdom Viridiplantae; phylum Streptophyta; class Magnoliopsida; order Arecales; family Arecaceae; genus Phoenix; species Phoenix dactylifera. Next base: position 65,792,574 of record NC_143190.1, on the reverse strand, counting down.
GAGCCCATTTCAGTGGTATATTGAGTTGCATTGCACACCCTTGACCCCTCACTCCCAACCCTAATGTTAGTTTATGATTGGGTCGGAGTCGAGTGAGTGGTAGTCTTAATTATGCTCCTTTTTAGTAGAGTATTGGGAGGGTGCATTATGGCATTTATGCATGGCTTGGCAGTATCTGCAGGACACTTATAGTCGATGGGGTTGAACATCGGCCTTTGTGCACATAGTAGCCTTCTGGGTGGGCGGAGCCCAGTCCCTTCCTAGGGGGGGCACGGCCCTAGGCGTAGGATCGGCCGGTCCTACGACTTATATTCTGCTTGCCGCCGGGCATAGTAAGACCCCGTGAGGTGCAGTATGGCTTTCCGCGGATGTAGAATTTCCGCGAGGTGCCGTTTAGTATGTAGATGTGAGATGGATTTCTGTTCTGGATACTGGCCAGCATTTATATGATCAGTGTGGTGTCTTATCCTGCATATGCATGTGACAGTAGGGAGTTGTTGCTGGTTCGCCTGGGGCGTAAAACCCACCTCCCGATAGCTGTCTAGCATTTATGTTATCGGTATGGTGTCTTATCCTGCATATGCATGTGACAGTAGGGAGTTGTTGCTGGTTCGCCTGGGGCGTAAAACCCACCTCCCGACAGCTGTCTAGCATTTATGTTATCGGTATGGTGTCTTATCCTGCATATGCATGTGACAGTAGGGAGTTGTTGCTGGTTCGCCTGGGGCGTAAAACCCACCTCCCGACAGCTGTCTAGTGATGATTTACATATTGGTGTGGTGTCATATTCGATGTATGCATATGGCAGTAGGGAGTTGTTGCTGGTTCGCCTGGGGCGTAAAACCCACCTCCCGATAGCTGTCTAGTGATGATTTCAGCATATTGACACCTGATTTGTATGTTCCAGCATTATGATCTGTTGAGCATATTCATGAGTAGCATATATGTTTACTTGATTATTCCATATATGCTTCAGATGAGTTGATATTGATTGTGGTGATATTGATGATTTACTCCATATTCTCTATGTTGAGATCATGTTCATCTTGTTATTGATCTTGAGATTTCATCTCGAGCCATGATTATATTCTGTCTCATGTGCATAGTACTCTCTACTCCACTCACTGAGTATTTATATACTCACTCCCCAGTTTGGTGTTTTTGATTGCAGGGCAGGTATTGTATAGAGAGGAGCAGGGTTAGAGATTGCCTGCTAGCTGTGCCGCTCCATAGTATAGTATAGTATAGTATAGTATAATGTAGATAGAGGTTTATTCCCTTTTGGTGTATTATAAACCTTCTGTTGTATTTAGTGTATAGTTACAGTCATAGATCCTGTTGTGGATATGGGTTTGACCATGGATAGAATGGGAACCAGATTTTTATACAGTTGAGTTATATGCCTGTGATGATGTATTGATATATATTGTCCAGGTTCGTTATGTGACAGGTTATGTGATTGCTGCTCTGACAGGTAGCGTTTTGTATGTAATGAGATAATCCTGACAGGTCACCATAGGAAAGGTGATCATTTTGTGCATGCATCATGCCAAAATTTTCAGAATTTATTGATGATTAATAGGTAGTAGGGTTCTACGTGGTGGCTGGTGGCCTTATGCCTACCCGCACCCTAGGACCGTCGCGGCGGCCCGCCGGGAACGGGGCGGGGGTCGTGACAGAGGTGGTATCAGAGCAAAGGTTAAACAAGAGTCCTGTCAGAGCAATAGGATGAGTCAGGATTAAGTATAGGATTATACTATGGAGCATAGGATTTTTCTGTATGTTATTTTATGAGTTATTTACAACTCAGTAAAATATATCATGACTCAGTGTGTAACGACCATCCTCTCTTTTTGACTTTTTTAGAGAGATATAAAGAATACCTCCAAGGAGAGGACCTGCTCGTCCTGGAAGGAGGATGGAGCCAGATATAGCATTGGATGCGGGTTCTGCACATGTCGAGCCCCAAAGAGAAAAACCTCCTCCTGCTGATAGACGGAGGGTTGATGATCAAGGAGATGTAGGAAGTAGAGATGCATTGATGGAACAGTTACTGGCGGAGAATCAGGCTCTGAGGGAGCAGATTGCTCGGGGGAAATCTCCTGCCCCGTCAGTAGTATCTATCCCACCTCCTGTACCTGTGCCAAGAAGTTTGGCCAGGCGGGCTCTAGATAATGAGGGGATTACTGTACAGGAGTTTCTGAGGCTCAGAACCCCGGAGTTTAAGGGGGAAGAAGGTGAAGATCCTCAGAGATTTCTGGAGGAGACTGAAAAGATGATACGGAGACTGCCCTGTTCTGATGCAAGAGCTATAGAACTTGTAGGGCTTACAATGAAGGAAGATGCCTGGGACTGGTACCAGAGGCATATGGAAGATAGATTGTACAGTAGGAATCCTCCAACCTGGGAAGAGTTCAGGCAAGCAGTGATGGATGAGTTCTTGTCTCCGGCTGAGAGGCAGAATTGGGCTCTTCAGTTTGAGAGGCTGAAGCAGATGCCCGGAATGAGCGTATCTGAGTACGCTCGTGAGTTCACTAGATTGGGGAAGTATGCTCCTTACATCATCCCCACTGAAGCTGCCAGGATAGAAAGGTTCAGACGAGGTCTGATTTCCCCGCTTTATAATGCAGTACTGGCAGTAGAGGTCCCCACCTTGTCTAGGCTGATAGATAAAGCAAAACAGTGGGAGACCAGAAATAAAGAGGAAAGAGCTGAAAGAGAACAGAGGAAAATGAGTGTGGGGAAGGAGCAAAACAGTAGAGGTAGATCTGAGGGAGTAGATCTCTCGGAGGGCCCGACGGAGCAGTCTGTACGCTCAGCTCCACCTGCCCCACGTAAGAGGAAATGGAGGGAAAGAGGTCAATCACAAGATACTTTTCTACCATCAGTACCTCGTCCTCCAGTCACTATAGCCAGAACTGAATCTGGGTTCCAATCATGGCCAGTGTGTGGCATATGTGGGAAGCAGCACCCTGGCAGATGCAGAATGGGCCAGGGAGTGTGCTACAGATGTGGACAGCCGGGTCATTTTGCCAGAGAATGCCTGCAGGGTGCCACCCAGCAGTTTGTGCCTTTGGCATCCTACCCTTCTGTGCAGATGGACAGGCCTAGTAGTAGGGGGCCTGTAGGCAGAGGCAGAGGTCAGACACCAGCATCACAGCAGAGTGTTGGACCATCTCAGCCATCAGCTCCAGTAGGTAGAGGGCAAGGAAGGGTGTTCACGGTAAATCCACAAGAGGCACAGGCATTAAATGTAGCTGTGACAGGTATGCTCCTCATTGATAAGATTAAAGCTAGAGTATTATTTAATTCTGGAGCTACCCATTCATTTGTGTCCCCTTATTTTGCTAAAAAGTTAGCTAAGGATAAGATATTAATGCGTATTCCCTTAGCTATTAATACACCTGTAGGGGATAATATAAAAGCGAAGTATGTATATCCTACCTATGTGGTAGAGATAGAAGGTAAAACACTCCTAATTTATTTGATTTCCAATACCACACTGAGCAGAATATGAAGAGCAGATACACTCACCCCTTTGAGTAATCAGGTAATTTACTCTTTTAAATTCGAGGACGAATTTTATATAAGGGGGAGGATGTAATAACCCCAAAATATTTTTTTATATAAAAAAGGATAGAATAGTCCTTTAAAATTGATATGAGGGGTAAAATTGGAAGAAATGAAAAGATAATGGCATAGTTGTAGATGCGTTGAAGTGGTAAGGGTAAAATTGGAAAGAAATCAAAAGTTAATGGCATAACAGTAGATATGTTGAAGTGTTAGGGGCAAAATGGGAATTTAATAATATTAAAAAAAGGGTGAATAGTATTTTGATGTGATTTAATTGGAGGGTTTGAGCTGGTGAAACCGAGAGAAAGAGGGAGGGGGTTCTCAGGCGTGAAACAGAGGAAAGAAAGAAAGAAAAAGAGAAGAAGAAGAAGAAGAAAGAAGAAGAGGAAGGGGATTCAAGGAGGAAAGGGATCCCGGTTGCACTTCCAGCTGAAGGAAAAAACGTAGATCTCCTTCCCCTCTACGCAAGGACCTCGATTTCCAAAAAGAAAAAGGTAAATATCCATCCCTATCTAGTCTTTTGATGACATTAGGCTATACAAAGGGTGGATATAGTCTAGAGGGGTCGGATAAGGGTTGTAGAGGTGGTTAAAAGAAGAAGAATCGGATTTTGACAAATTTTTCCGGCACTACGGAAAAACTGTGTCGAAGTCCCAACGTCGGCAAATTATTTAGGGGGTCAAACGGCCTCCGATGATGATGCATGTTATCTCTTGGGAATCCTCTGTGAGTGTAGAATGTTAGGTAAAAATTTCATCAAATTTGGAGTCCTGAAAGTGGATCAAAACCGGGATGAAGTAACCCACTGTCAGTTCGGGTTACTGTTCATCCGGGTGGAAAATAGGGGATTTCATGCCATAATAGGGTATTAAGCCCAGATTAAGCTAAGGGAGACCTTGTACTCGTGCAAGGGAGTCCCTAATACACATAAATGATGAGTTAATTAATAGAAAAAGAAAAAGAGAAAGAAAAGAAAAGATTTAGGGAACGGGGGAGTTGAATCAATTAAAGTTCCCTATATTATAATTGGCACGTAGATTATGGCCCTTGATACAAGACTAAATGTATTGTAAATGCATGTCACAGTTGGGCAAGAAGCTAGGGAACAAGAGGAAGAAGTTCCCCACTGCCTGCTGTAGATTTTTGGAGGCGTATCAGGGCTGTGCCGGATTGACAGGTGAGTGGGAGTCATGTACTTTGCACCATGAGCACATTCCTTATTCATTTTCATAAATGTTGCCAAGTGTGACTTGATTCCACCTGAGCTTATTGATTAATTGTTATAGTAGATTCCTCTATAATCTTGATTCTCTATGCTTGATTATTCTGTACATGCATTTGAGGGAACATTGAGAGGAATTACGAGGGGTTGATGAGTAATCAAATTGATTCCGAATTGTGAAATGATTTCTTTTGTAAATTGATTTCATTTCCTATATTTCAAAGACTTATGAGTGGTAGCCTTGATTATACTCCTTTATGAGTAGTTAAATTTGATCTGAATTGTGAAATGACTTCTTTTGTAAATTGATTCCATTTTCTCTATTTCAAAGATTTGTAGAGCCCATTTCAGTGGTATATTGAGTTGCATTGCACACCCTTGACCCCTCACTCCCAACCCTAATGTTAGTTTATGATTGGGTCGGAGTCGAGTGAGTGGTAGTCTTAATTATGCTCCTTTTTAGTAGAGTATTGGGAGGGTGCATTATGGCATTTATGCATGGCTTGGCAGTATCTGCAGGACACTTATAGTCGATGGGGTTGAACATCGGCCTTTGTGCACATAGTAGCCTTCTGGGTGGGCGGAGCCCAGTCCCTTCCTAGGGGGGGCACGGCCCTAGGCGTAGGATCGGCCGGTCCTACGACTTATATTCTGCTTGCCGCCGGGCATAGTAAGACCCCGTGAGGTGCAGTATGGCTTTCCGCGGATGTAGAATTTCCGCGAGGTGCCGTTTAGTACGTAGATGTGAGATGGATTTCTGTTCTGGATACTGGCCAGCATTTATATGATCAGTGTGGTGTCTTATCCTGCATATGCATGTGACAGTAGGGAGTTGTTGCTGGTTCGCCTGGGGCGTAAAACCCACCTCCCGATAGCTGTCTAGCATTTATGTTATCGGTATGGTGTCTTATCCTGCATATGCATGTGACAGTAGGGAGTTGTTGCTGGTTCGCCTGGGGCGTAAAACCCACCTCCCGACAGCTGTCTAGCATTTATGTTATCGGTATGGTGTCTTATCCTGCATATGCATGTGACAGTAGGGAGTTGTTGCTGGTTCGCCTGGGGCGTAAAACCCACCTCCCGACAGCTGTCTAGTGATGATTTACATATTGGTGTGGTGTCATATTCGATGTATGCATATGGCAGTAGGGAGTTGTTGCTGGTTCGCCTGGGGCGTAAAACCCACCTCCCGATAGCTGTCTAGTGATGATTTCAGCATATTGACACCTGATTTGTATGTTCCAGCATTATGATCTGTTGAGCATATTCATGAGTAGCATATATGTTTACTTGATTATTCCATATATGCTTCAGATGAGTTGATATTGATTGTGGTGATATTGATGATTTACTCCATATTCTCTATGTTGAGATCATGTTCATCTTGTTATTGATCTTGAGATTTCATCTCGAGCCATGATTATATTCTGTCTCATGTGCATAGTACTCTCTACTCCACTCACTGAGTATTTATATACTCACTCCCCAGTTTGGTGTTTTTGATTGCAGGGCAGGTATTGTATAGAGAGGAGCAGGGTTAGAGATTGCCTGCTAGCTGTGCCGCTCCATAGTATAGTATAGTATAGTATAGTATAATGTAGATAGAGGTTTATTCCCTTTTGGTGTATTATAAACCTTCTGTTGTATTTAGTGTATAGTTACAGTCATAGATCCTGTTGTGGATATGGGTTTGACCATGGATAGAATGGGAACCAGATTTTTATACAGTTGAGTTATATGCCTGTGATGATGTATTGATATATATTGTCCAGGTTCGTTATGTGACAGGTTATGTGATTGCTGCTCTGACAGGTAGCGTTTTGTATGTAATGAGATAATCCTGACAGGTCACCATAGGAAAGGTGATCATTTTGTGCATGCATCATGCCAAAATTTTCAGAATTTATTGATGATTAATAGGTAGTAGGGTTCTACGTGGTGGCTGGTGGCCTTATGCCTACCCGCACCCTAGGACCGTCGCGGCGGCCCGCCGGGAACGGGGCGGGGGTCGTGACAGGCGCTCTCTAGCCGAGCACCCTTCTGGTTGGTGCCCTTTGGTCGAGCGCCCCTTCTTGGCGCTCTCTCTGGTCGGTGCTCTCTGGTCGGGCGCCTTCCTGGTCGGCGCTTTTTGGCCGAACATCTTTCTGGTCGGCGCTCTTTGGCCGAGCGCCTTTCCGGTCGGCGCTCTTTGGCCGAGCGCCTCCGTGTCGGTATGACTTGGGGTTTTTCCCCCAACAAGTAGTGTCTCAGCAAAATACCATCTTGTCTAGGCTTGGCCTGACGGTCTCATTTCAAAACATAATACAAGAGCATCATGTACTTGTGCCTTTTTTTTTTTTGCTGCTTAGGAAAAGAGGAAGGGGGAGGAAGGGACAAGTTCATCCCCGCATAGCAGCCCCTACTGGGCCTCCACTTTGCTAGAAGAATGTTCGATGCGGGTATAACTGACTCGTGTGTTGGGCACGTCGGCCGTTTTTACTCATATTCTCTCCACCCGTGGCTCGGGTCAATTATCTCTCTGGGTCTCGATCCGAACATCCGTGTAAGTACGTCATATCCGGCACCATCGAGGCTACCAGCGGACCAATAAGCCCTCCTACCTCATATGTTCAAGCGGGGGGCATCCGGTCTCTGCATTTAATCGACGCCCGCACGTTTCAAACTCGGACCGCGCGAATGGAAGTAAAGGCTTAGTTCTACTGAGCTCACCTTAGTGGCCAGTTTGGTGTACTTGTTCATGTTTGGTGTATATTCATGTGCTATAAATTAATAATCCTATCTATTGCTAAATGAATTACTTGTGCTTGTCTGATGAATGTCTTGTGGATTTTAAATTGCCAATGACATACATTGTTAATGCCTCTAGCGATCATCTGCCCATTCTTGTCAGTACATGGTTTTAAAGTAGAAATAATAACCATCATTACATTATAGTGGGTTCCAAATACCCTCTATTAATAATTTATTACATATCTAATTAATTTTAATATATAATGGGCATTTAACTAACAACAGTTTACAGCTATTATCTTCCTGCCATTGTCCAGTGAAAACAACTCTGTTTTTTTTTTCAAAAAAAAACAAATTTCTGTGTCAATTTATAAAAAATACCTAACTCTGGGAACGGAATGTCCTCAACAGCTAGTTATTTGTTAATATAATAATAATCATTATATTAGATTAAAAGAATCGATCGAATCCATGGCTGGATTTGCAAAACAAACGACAATTAAGTAATTGATAGATCTTGACATAAATAGTTGGTAAAAAAGAGAGGTTTCCAGGACAGGATGCGGACCTTGATTAAAATCCTCCGAGCGCCGGAATGCCGAATCATTAAAGGCAGTGGTGTAATGTTCTGAGCCATTTTGATGGTGCTACTCGGCCAGCCTATTTAACCTCCCAATACCCCTCATATATAAAATTTGGACCCTGCCATTAATTCCACGATGGGTGATTATCATAGATCATGAGACCCATCTCATCTACAGTATGGCGCTGCACACAAAAAAATCTTGTGCGCACGGGCGGCGCTTTGGATTGATTCGGATTAGATACCAGTCAGGTTGGATGCAGATTGGGTCACAAATTCATTGACCCAAACCCGATCGGTTTATTAAACATGTTAAAGTTTTATATCTAAATCCGACCTATTTACTAAAAAAATAACCTGTCGTAACCCACATAATCTATTTATTTAACAAACCAAATAGAATTAAATAAATTTTTAATAAATTAAATAGATTTAAACAGGTTAAACATGTTAAGCTGGCCAAGTTAAACCAATCATAAATAGATTAAGCAGGTTTTAAATAGATTAAATAGTTTTTAAATAAAGTAAATGGGTCGAATAATGATCTGATCTAATTATTAAATGGATCAAAACAGATTAAACAAGTCAAAAGTCTAAATCTAAATTCAGCCTATTTAATAAGGAGGTTTAGACGATTAATTTGTTTATAACCGAAATCCATTTATATCAAATCTAAATCTGTTTAAAGTTGGTTGTTCATAGATCGGGTTGATAGGTCGGATTATAAATTGATATTCTTATACACCATAGGCCATGTGCCATGCATCATTCTGAGCACAAAGTTTTATGCATTAGTGGATGGCAGATGATGGCCATGAGCAGAAATTCCTATGTTCTGCCGTTGTGTTTTGCAGTTGGTTACTAATCACGACTATTACTAAAAGTCCCTCATTAGACCACTAATTCCGAGGTGCTCATCAATGGGCTCATCGTAAATCCTAACCATCCAAATCGTGGACCCAGAGACTAAGGCCCTGTTTGGAGAGCTTTTGAAGGGCCAAAAAGTACTTTCTGACCCTCCAAAAGTACTTTCAGATAAAAAATGGTGTTTGGTAAAATTTTCGGAAAGATGTTTTAGTTTTTACGGAAAGCTGAAAATAGCTTTTGGGGAGAAGCTCCAATTTGGAGCTTTCCGAAAACACTATTTTCAGCTTTGTCGGGAAGCTGTTTTTTGGACCAAAATACCCCATTTAAATCTCACTTTTTCTTCCAAAATCCTCATCTTGCCTCTTCCTCTCTCACCCATCCCCTTCCTCTCCCTCTCTATCTTCTTCTTCCTCTCAACACTGCCGTCAATGTTCCTTCTTCCTCTTCTTTTTTTTTTTTTGTTTTGGGAGCTCGTGGTTGCCCATGGTGGCAGCCACCATGCCGACCACCACCCATGACCGGCAACCCCTCTATATTTCAATGAAATAAAATAATAAATAAATAAAATAAATAAATAAAAAAGAAAATAATGAGTGAGTGGCAAATAATCTGATCTAAATAAATAAATAAATAAATAATATTAATAATTATTTAATCAATTTTATCACCTAGCTAGAAAATTGAATAGAGAGATAAATGGTTATTAGAAGGATGAAAAATTAATTTACACTAATAATTATAATATTTTATATATTTATTATTGTATTATACTATAAATATAATATTATATTACATTATATCATAATGCATTGATGTGTTATGTTAAATAATTTAATATTATATTAAATTATTATTCTATAATACATGATGTTATAGTACTATATTATAATAATATCATATTACATTATATTAATATTATACTATATAATATATTTATGTATTAATATATATTATATTTTATTATGCTCTGTTGTATAATATTGGTAATGTCCTTTATGGTCATTTTGTCACACAAAAAGTACTTTCTCAGTTTGTTTACCAAACACATGTTAAAGTGCCACAGCACTTTAGAAATGTAGTTACCAAACAGCAAACAACTTTTTATTAACGCTCTGCTTCAGACAACTCTACTTCCAACAGCTCTACTTCCAAAAGCTCTACTACTAACAGCTCCCCCAAACAGGGCCTAAGGTTCTGTTTGAAGGAGCTTTTGGAGGGCCAAAAAGCACTTTCTGGCCATCTAAAAGTACTTTTAGATAAAAAATTATGTTTGTTAAAATTTTCGGAAAGCTATTTCAGCTTTTGTGGGAAGCTGAAAATAGCTTTTGGAGAGAACCTCCAATTTGGAACTTTCCGAAAACGTTGTTTTTCAGTTTTTTCGGAAAGCTGTTTTTTGGACCAAAATACCCCCATTTAAATCATACTTTTCCCCCAAAATCCTCATCCTGCCTCTTCCTCTCTCACCCATCCTCTCCCTCTCCCTCTCTATCTTCTTCTTCCTCTCAACGTTGCCGCCTCTGTTCCTTCTTTCTCTTCTTTTTTTTTTTTTTTGTTTTGGGAGCTCGAGGCTGCCCACGGTGGCGGCCACCATGCTGGCCACCACCCATAGCCGGCGACCCCTCTATGTTTCAATGAAATAAAATAATAAAATAATAAATAAATAGAATAAAATAAATAAAAAGAAAAATAATGAGTGAGTGGCAAATAATCTAATCTAAATAAATAAATAAATAAATAAAAATAAATATTAGTAATTATTTAACCAATTTTATTACTTAGATAGAAAATTTGTTAGAGAGATAAATAGTCATTAGAAGTATGAAAAATTAATTTACACTAATAATTATAATATTTTATATATTTATTATTGCATTATGCTATAAATATAATATTATATTACATTATATCATAATACATTGATATGTTATGTTAAATAATTTAATATTATATTAAATTATTATTCTATAATACATAATGTTGGAGTACTATATTATAATAATATTATATTACATTACATTAATATTATACTATATCATATATTTATGTATTAATACATATTATATTTTATTATGCTCTGTTATATAATACTGGTATGTCCTTTATGGTCATTTTATCACAAAAAAGTACTTTCTCAATTTGTTTACCAAACACATATTAAAGTGCTATGGCACTTTAAGAAAGTAGTTATCAAACAGCAAACAACTTTTTTATAAACGCTCCGCTTCAGACAGCTCTACTACTAAAAGCTTTTCCAAACAGGGTCTAAGACTCTCCTCGACCATCCGATCAACTTTTATGTCTCTCTCTCCCTCTCTTTGAATCCTGCAAGTGTGGATAGAGGTCACTGTGAAAAACGAGGTGCGGATGAGTACTAAAAAAAAAAAGTATTTTTTGGAGCCTATACTTATAAGTATTGTAATACTCTGATGCTTTTAAAAATGTCGCAAAAGCGTAGATTACATGGGAGTGAAAAATTTTTTTGCCGACATTTTTTGAAAGCATCAGCAAAAAATGAAAGCTTTGCCCTGCGAACGCATCCCCAGCAGCAACTACAAGACGGGCATTGTCCCCGACGGCATCATCCGCGGCATCGTTGAGTACGACTTCGTCGTCGACAATTGGCTCCGTGACATCCACCACGACTTCCAAAAGCGCCGCCGCCCCCTCATTGCCGGCCTCGCCGTCTTCCGCTGCCACAGAGCTACCAGGCCTGTGGACTACTGCATCTTGGGGAAGCACCAACCACCAATTTAGATATTAACATTGGTGTAAATACCATACGACCAATGAGGTGACTTCTGCATTGCTCAAAGAGATTATAATTACCATTTCTTCAATTGCTATCGCACAAACTTTTGTGCGCTGTATATAGGTCCCGTGCAATAATCTGAGCCGACAAAAGTTCAATAGAATCTTTCCCGGAGTAAAAACTGTGATATACTGGCTTCGGAAAGGGCACCTGTAGCAATAAGAAAATATTAAGTGTACCAAAAAAAAGAAAATATTAAAAAATATTGCGATATGCATCCCTTCCGTTCCTTCTAAAATCTGCTCTACATCCGCATAGAGATAACCGAGCTGACTCAATTCAAATGGAGTGACTATCAAATCCTATCACGTGCATTCACTTGTCAGTTGGACTTGCAGAAGAGAGAGAGAGAGAGAGAGAGAGACTCGACCAACATCAAATCTAATAAGCTGGCTTGAAAATGTAAAATCCCAGAGGCCAAAGCAGGGACGCATTCTGTTCACAGAATAGAATGCCGAGACAACCTATTATCAGCAAGAAAGCCAGATCGCAAGGCTTCCGAGAAGCATCGCAGACCCTCCAGGAAAGCAATCATCGTTATCAAACAAAGGCTGCTTTTAAGAACAATAATGAGATTTCAATGCCAAAGAAGTCAACTTCGTCCCACCAAAACAAAATTTTCTATAGGTGGTATGCATCAAGTTGCCATCGGATCATAGTCTAATTCATAACGCACTTTATTATGTCTGATAGTTTTTGATTAAATATGTCTGTTAAAAATTTGACAACGTCGGTAGCCTATAAGAAAACTAGTCTGAGCCCCGATAGAGCTTCCCGAAGACGTGCAGAAGGGCAACAACAGCAATGAATCCGATGCTCATAATGAGGACAGTGTTGGGTGAAATCTTGCGCCCTGCAGCCTCATCTGTGTAAAACTGGAGCATTGTACTGGCACCTCCTCCAGCTGCACCACCACCTCCAGTTGTCCTCCGCCTGCGCAAGCTTGCAGCAGCTGCTGCACTGCCCCTGGGTGGTGCTTCGCCATTGGCTACCATTTTGCTTCAGAGTCTGCTTAAAAAATGAGCACAAATTAATTCAGAATTATGAGAAATGATGTACGCATGTTGATAAAATTGCTCGCGCTTATGTTATCCAGTATTTCTGAAAAAGATTGTCATAGAAGTTTGAAAAGAGGAGAAAGAAGAAGAAAACTGCCGTCGAAGACTACATGATTCATAGCCCATCAAAAACTGGATCTGGTTATCTGGCATGGATGATTTAATTGGCTTACTCGAGGACAGATGCAGGAAACAGCTTCTTAATAATACCAGAACTTACCAACAAGCAACCATGAACAATCAAGAAAAAATGTGAAAGGCCATAGCACGATTTATATGCAGACAACCAGACCAGTCTCAGAGCAATGAGTACAACGCCAGAATAAAGCCCTGGACGTGATCATTTAACCATTCTGATAAATAGATCAAAATAAAATATAGCCCAACTCATCTTCGGTTTAAAAAGATCTTGTTTCAAACAAGAGATGCTAATGCAAGCGGTTTCATTGTGGGATTAGGAACAGGCAATGGCTGAAACATTGCGGACAAGCAAGATGATAGGTGGCTACAGCAGCACCAATCTTAAGATATAAGCACAGGAGGAAATTGTTAAGAAAACAAGTTTCTCTAATCCTTCGACTGCTCCATAGAGAGAGAAAGTGTGTGTGTGTCTGTGAAAGAGAGAGAGATGAAAAAAGGTTCTAGGCTAAAACAACTTAGGTTTTTCCAAGGTGAAACCTTTGTGGCACGCACTATAGTGTTTAGCCAAATATCCTACATTTAGATAAAAACCCTGATGCAAAACGAGCATAATTTCATACAATTATGGTTTAAGATAAAGGTTTGCAGAACTAGGAGGGACGGTAATATGAAAATTGAGGGTTCCTATTTCTAGTTGATAGAATTTCAAGTTAGGGATTTCAAAACAGTTGCCATGTTTGAAGAAAACTGAGTTTGAATCAAACCCAGCAAATTTGACAGATTTTCTGCAGATAAAATTACCAAGCAGCAGAAGGTAGTTGGCAAAATCTTTCAACATAATGATGTTCCAAAATCTTCAGCAAGGGGATCCTCAAAAAAACAGCATCTAAAAGAATAAGAAATATTATAACCTACCAGGACATGGCGATTTTACCAATGAGAAGTGAAAGATATCTTCTGAAAATTCTAAATTCAAAGCTAATCCCATTTCATACAAGCAGGCCGATTCGCATTTCAATAAAGAGAAACGACTCTTGTCTTGACTTCTCCACCTAATCGACTTAGGTAAGTTCTAATCTAAGCAAAACGCTTATAACTTATTTTTTTTTTTGGAAACTCTCGAAGGATCTTCCAAACAGGCTGTAAAAAGTTGGTAGGACCATATTCCAGCGCTTGCACGCACAATGCAGGCTGCAGCTGTATCTCTCCAAACCCTATAAACCAACTAGGTGGCACAAGAAAAATACCCCCAAATCTCAGGTTTTTGTTATGTAGTGCAATAAAATTTGTAATCACATATAGTGTAGAAAGCTTTTTGCATCGCATAAATGCCACTGTGTAAATATCAGACTGGCCACATGTTGCAGTCCTCTTTAAAAGAAAAATATAAAAGATATATATAGCGGGAGAAAAAAAGATAAGAAAAATATGAAAGCTAGATACTTGATTTCTGATCCTCTACCATGTAACCTAAATATAAAATAAAAAAACACTTTAGAACAAACAAATATGAAGAGGTTCTTTCCCCGTGCAAATTGCATGTCACTTTAAGAAAAGGAGAGAGAAAGCTAAGCAAAATTTTTTTTTAACAGAAAAGGCATTGAGAAGTCATGGCAAAAAACTAACACCAAACCATGTCATATAACAACAACCAAATCTTAACAATATCCAAAGTTCTATCACTGGCCTAGCTTCCTCTTAATATTGATTTTCTAATTTGGCCAAAGGAAAATAATATGATAAACTGATTAATGAAATGAGTTGTAATTTGGACAATATAAAAATGATTGCACATCATGAATAAACTGAATTTGGTTGTAATTTTTTTATGAGAACACACGACCTTACCATTTTTTTTCTTTTTATATTAAAAACAACTTTATAAGACTTGCACTTTATCACTGCCTCATATTTTTTATCAGTGATGTGGCTGTATACGACAATAACTGTCAAAAGCCATTTTTTTGGGCTTGCAATGGAACACTCTGAAAAATCAATTATCCTATATTATAGTATCTGACCAGCACTCATTTAACAGAAATGAGTTTGCTACAATGAAGAAAAGAAAAGGTACAGGATCAAAAAATAAAAGACCACATTATCTGAATGAAGCCAGTTGGACTTTGCCCAACATTTCCACAACTAAATAAATAACTGTTATAATAGAAAAGTTCTGTCATATCTCAATAGGTCAATCTTGGAGCACATCCAATGCCTATGGAGCAATATTTATCCAGCCTCTGTCGCATATTTATGCCCTCAATATAGTAGATTCTATGGTAAATGATTACTGCTTTTCAGCTAAAACCCAAGGACAACATATACTAGTGTCCTGCAAAAAAAAAATCAGTACAACACAGCTCTCCAGACTCACAAAATCCTACTAGCAGTATTTATGAGGACTTTTGAAAAAGTTAGACGCCTTTACCTCATAAATGTCGAAGCACATAACTTCTAAAAAGTTTGACATGGTCAAACTAGTGAAGCCTGTTAATGCCAGAACTTTAAAATAACACATCCTGTCACTGTCTCTGATATGCAGATCGATAAAACTAACGCCTTATTTGGATTCCAGAGCACTTTATCTGGGGATAAAATATGCTTCGATCTTTATATAACCAAAAAAGTTTAGAAGCTTGAGGAGAAATTATGCAAGCGGGATGAAGTTTTAACAGTAATGGGAAACTTTAATTCAAGGCAGCCTGCAAAAGGAAAATCACCTCTCAAATAAAAGATATAATCCCAAAGCTTCAGGGAATATGGGCTCTGGTTGGTTTCAATCCTGGTGCTTCCCTTCCCTTCAAATATTTCTCTCCTCATTGCTTCAAACTATAACTCGTCCTTATCCAAATGAATAGCATACCCAGCCATCCAAACAAAAAAAAAAAAAAATAGATGGAGGGTTTAATCTATCTATAATTATACAGAATCTAGATAGAATTTCCTGTACAAGGATAATCTAATGTCTTCCCGAGGCCATTCGAGTTATATAAGGTTTTTGTAGCATTACTGACAATCAGAGATGCATGAGATCCTCCTGATCTGCAGAAGTGTATTATAATATAGCTACTCATTAAGATTCAACTAAAAGTAATGGCCATCAACTCTTGCATTTAACCATATCGAGCCCCACTCATCTAATTCAACTTTATCATACTCAATTTCTTTAAATTCAAGACAACAATTTATCCGGTTTTCGGTTGATGAACTAAAATTTCTGTAACACAACTCCTTGTGCTATTGAGGGTGTCCCATACTAAGCCACTACTTACAGATGTTTGAATCCTGCAACTCATAACAGAGCTGGACATGTTAAAGGCGAATCCTTTTGGATGAATGAAGTAGCATCAGCAATGCTAGTTTGCAGAGCTCAAACATAACTCATAATTCTCAAAGTGGCTTGATCTAAGACTAACTTTCAGGTGTTCCATGAATAAAGGTGCATAGACAGAACAAATATATACGTAAGCAAGCCTTTACTGCAATACCAAGATGAAATAAATCAATGGCTTCAGTCTAAAGCTAACCAAAGAAGGTGCTCTTCAAGTCAAGATATATGGTTGATTTATAATTCCTTGCTCATCTATGCATGAGCCCATCGACTCGATCTATGGTTCTAACAGACAAGCTGCCATCAAAATGGTTAGTAGCCAAAAACTTACACCTACAGATGGTAATAGCTACGAGATGTGAATGGTACATGCCTCCTGTAATATATATAAGGAAAAAGAACCAGAAAACAAACCAATGGCAAGCTCCTTGATAGTTCCTTCCATTGAAATCATCACTTAAGCCATCTAGACATAAGTAACTAGAACTGCTTTCATTTCCACCAAAAAGGATATAACAACAAGCAGATAAATTGAACGCCTCAGGTTCATAGTAAAGGTATTCGATTCAAGCTTCACGCATAACACAACTCAACAGATAGATTATTCAGCGGTTAAATCATTACATGAAGCTCGTGGAAAGCCTCACTGTCAATTTAACTTCATCGATGACACCATGTTGCCAATCCAAGAAGGCAAAATATATCTTGCAGGTTCAAATTAAAATCTTTTTACAATAAGACGATGATAATTAAAGTGGCTAACCCGCAGATCACGAGTTAACAACCAAATCAGTAGAGCAATAATTCTAACAACTTTGATTGCTTAGGGTTTTTATGTGATTAGACGCATCTTATTTTGATTATCATAGTTTTGATTCAAATAGCAATCATCAAAGTTTTGATTCAAATACAGCATCTCCATCTCGATCCAAGATAAGCATCATAATCTTTAGAAGCAGGGAGAAAGAAACTAAGTAAAACGAAAACATCATCAAAATGTAAATCTGGACGAATGATAAACAAAAGATTACAACAAAAGATAGCGTCCAACACCAAAAGAAATCAAATAAATCGGCAGTAAATTTCGTTCTTCTTCGCTCGAATTCCATAATCGAAACCCTAGATCCGGTTAAATTAGCGAAGAAAAAGCAATCTGGCGAACAAGAAAGGGCTCAAATCTAATAAAACTAAATCTAGGCCAAAAAAATGAAAAGAAAATAGGACCTAAGGCCCGGATCTATCGATAAAAACACAAAAACCCCTCTCCCCGTCCACATCAAACCAGATTTATTCTCGAAAATCCGAGTTACAAAGCCCAAAGCTCAAAGATCGCGCAAGAACAGCAATGGGGAGACGAGAGAGAGAGAGAGAGAGAGAGAGAGAGAGGACGCGAGGGAGGGGGGAAGGTACCCGGAGCGGTCCCAGCGGCGCAACTCGGGGTTATTCCTCGGGAAGAGACTGCAGGGCGCGTCGCACGCTTTCTTCGACCGGGCCAGGCGGCTTTATATATTATTAGCAGCAGGATGTGCGCCTGCCACGCGGCAAAGCACGCACATTGTTTCATTGACCAGGACGTTCCTAAGTCTAGCCCGATTTGACCCAACCGATGCTCTTATTCCCAGAAAATGCTTACGTGGAGCCAATTAAGTGTGCAATTGAAGTTCCTCAGGCTCGGTCATCCCGGCTTAGCAAGTCAACATTCAACCTTGTCTATATATTGCATCAGTTTTTAAATTATATTAATCTTTTCATCCAATATTGTTCATATACACCGAAGAAGCAGCACCTTAACAGCCAGATTTGAATTGGCTAGAATTGTGCAGTGGACACCTTTAATTCATGTGGTTGGTTTAGTCCAAAACTGCCATAAGTGGGGAGTGGTTAGATGTTAAATTGTTGAGCCAACAATATATGAGCTCATGGAGGTTGAGTTTCATGCATATCAATAAGTACCCAAAAGTATTTCTTTTACTATCAATCATTAGAAAATTCTGGACGATAAATATTTAGGGTTTTGCTATGGTACTCCTACAAGAATTGTATGGTGCAATTTCTACCATTCGATTCAAAATAAATAATTTATATCATTTCTTGATTAATTGGTAGTACATGTCAAAAGTGTAGAGTTTATTTACAAATCTTTGAAGACTATGCCCTAATCCAAGATATTCTCCACCTTCCTCCTTTTTCTTTGCCGTCACAGTTGTACCATGATTACTAGTCCATTTCAAAATTCTGGGATCTAAAGAGATTTTTTTTTAGCATGAGATCTTAAGAGATTTCATTATTTTTTGAGAAAACAAATTAGAGGGGATGGCCTATCCAATTTATTAAGATGATAAATAAAAAAAAATATAATATTCATAATGGAACTCAACACAACCATGCATCCATACAACATCTATACAATATATAAATGTCCCACATTGTAATTCATAGAAAAGTTCGGAATCGAAATTTGAACTAGTATCTCCAAGGCGTGTCACGATTCAATGGAAAAGGGCTAAAGTTCTTAAGAGAGTCTTAACATGCCACCAGCCATAGAACATTTTGGTCATACTTGTCAAAAGGTAATGCACCACTAGCCACAGGCTCCTTTAGTCAACTTTGTTGAGAGATTAGATACCACTGTCATCAATGTTTAGCACCTTATCTTCATTGGTCGAGGGGAGGGGGAGGGAGATAAAAAAAAGAGGATAGGAGAGGAAAGAGAGAAAGAGAAAGCAGGGAAAGAGATGGAGGGAGGGAGGGGGAGACAAGGAGAGGGAGAAAGAGAGAAGTGCCATCAAGGAGAGAAAGAGGGAGGGGGAGAGAGAGAGAGAAAGGAGGAAAGGGATGCCCAATAACCAATCCAAGTGCATAAGTATGTTGAAAACTACAAATGGTGCTATTCTATTCTTATTGCTTCTATGCGAAGTTTATTTTCTTCCTTTTTGTTACAAAAATGAAGTCACTTTAAAATATATGTCTCTCTCTTTCCTCTCTCTCTCTCTCTCTCTCTCTCTCTCTCTCTCTCCACCGCTGCTTAGAATCCTTGACCTTCCTGTGGGTTTACATATCAATCAACAACCAAGGAGCAAGATTTATAGGTGGTCTGTCCAATGTGAAAACCACCAGCAATCTACATGCATCATTTTTTTTTCTTGCTTTGCAAGTTTTAAATATTATTAGTTCTTGGTCTTTAAATCATATAAGAGCAATGAAAAGAGAATTTGCAAACAGAAAGTTGTTGAGCCATGATGGAGATATTATATAGCCAACAATTTTTTCCCAAACAAACAGTTGGGCGAGCATGTTCAAGCGTTCTTTCTAAGAACAAAAGGTACCATGTAATGGAACACCTTTCCACAGCAATTCATGCATCACTCATAATTTGTACTATGAGCTCCTATGCCTATTTTTGTAGACCCAAAATTTCTATGATTCTCATTGTAGCATATAAGAGATCTTCATGTCATGCTAGCCTCAAATGCTATAGAATTGAGGTATATGTTCCTTAAAAAAAAAAGGATGGGGGAGGGATTGTCGTATATTCAAGTCTTACACAAATTAATCCAAGCCGATGCAAGAGGCATACCATGCACGAGAAGGATAAGAAGAAGAAATTGCGAACTTCTTTCATCAAATCAGGTTAAGGTTATAAACGAATAATATGATCAATACTTATTTTATGGGAATGAAGAGATTTAAAGATGGGGCTATGTCAAAAAAAAAATCCTATGAAATGATGTTTAATTAGTATCGAATAAAAACAATGATCACAGAAAAAGGTATATTTTTCTGGAAATAATCAACTTGATGGGATACGATTGGAAGAGAGCATGATCATGGAGTGAGCGAAAGAATGTATAAATTGCAAACCCAATTTTCAAGATTTTTTTCTTCCTATAAAAATCAGGCCCTGTACACTTTCTTCGATTGTATTACATCCTTTTATACTGCACTCTCTTCTGACCGCACCCTATTCAACAATCTGACCCATAAATAACTTACTTTAGGGTATGATATAGATAGGTTTGGATCATAAATAGTTCAATCCATCTAGATCCGTTTATTAAATGGCCAGATTTATATTTAAACTTTTGATTTGCTAACCTATCTTGGCCTATTTAATAAATAGGTTAGATCATGACCTTTACCCATTTCAACCTGCTTAAAATTAATTGAACCCATTTCTATCTAATTTAATATGTTTAGCCTGTTTAGTGTGTTAAAAAATTATTTACCCTATTTAGTGTATTAAAAATTTATTGAACTTGTTGAACCTATTTAACCTAATTCGATCTGTTCAAAATAGATTGTGCGGGTCGGATTGGATTACCTGTTTAATAAACATATCGAGTTTTACTAAATAGATCAAATTTGAATTGAATTTTTTTTGACCCAACCTGCATTCAGATTGCCACTCTTACTTAAGGCTGCAAATGGGTTGGGTCGACCCGAGACCTGACCCGGCCCGACCCGCGTAGACCCGACCCGATCCGAATTTTAGGATCCGTGGGTCTGGGTCGGGTCCTAAAATTGGATCCGAATCATTTTCTGGGTCGGGTCTGGGTTCACCGAACGGATCCGACCCGACCCGAATGGATCCGAAGAGAGAAAGAAAGAGGGGAAAAAAGCAAAAGAAAGTTTTTTTTTCTTTTTTTTATGTGGGTCGTGGTACTATTGGTCCGTGAGGATCCTCTCCCGGTCTATTACACTGTTGATGCCTTTGGTGTCTCGGTAGCAGGCTTTTTTTTTTCTTCTTTTTTTCCTTCTGTTTTTCGGTTTCTTTTTTTTTTAACTTTTGCAGGGAGGAAGTGAGGGAACACCGAACTGAATATGGGTCATGTGCCAGTTTTCTGCAATGGAATTGGATTTTGGAAGAAGGTCTGGGATTTTTTTTGTCCTCGTGAGAGGGGAGCCGGGAGACACCAAGTTCCGTCCGATCAGTCATATGGACAAAAAATAGTGTGATATGAAATTTGGCTTGTAGACCGACTTAGTTAGGGGTCATCTGTTCTGACTGGAGGTCAATTGCAAGTCTTTCAAGTCATGGGTCACCCAGCACCTCATAATTATGATATGACCAAATTAGATTTGCCCAAATCCTTTCCCAAAGCATAAAAAATTTGATCCGATTTGGATCCGGATCCGACCCCGATCCGATCCGACCCGACTCCATCTTCAACCGGGTCGGATCTGGATCCAAAATTAGGACCCGAACAAAAAGTCAGGTCGGATCGGGGTCACCCAAGATCCGACTCGATCCGACCCATTTGCACCCCTACAGTCTTACTATTAGATTGACCGGATAAACCATACAGGTCCCGAGTAATGAGAAGACTAAATGACATATTAACTATAATATTTAAGCTTGGGACAATTTCAGGCGGCAATAAAGACAAGTAGCTAGATGAAAGGAGGTCACGAGTTGATCCTCGTTATCAGCAGTTGAAAGACCTTCTCGCCAGCCAGAAGGCTCCCCTCCACCTCATTGTTTAGTTCGGTGGAAAGACGTGCAAGGTCGGTTAGGCCCACCGCTCAGCCGCTCATGCAACCTTATTTTTAGTCGTCAAGCCTCGTCGAGATGAGCTACAAGATTTTCATTCCATTTCCACTCGCATTTCTATAGCCCGGAACCTCGCACGGTTGGGTTGGGGACACGCTCGCTCTCGCTCTCCCGCGCGCCGAGAAGATGGTTCACGGCGGAGCTGGAGAACCTCACAAACCTCCAGCCCCGCGGCGGCTGCGACGATCCCAACCACCCTTACTATTTCAAGGTTTCCCCCTCTCCTTCTTGCAGCAATCTCTGGTTTCTTGGCAACGATTCGCGTTCTTGATCGGATTCCAGGGTTTTGTTCGGTTCTTTTGAGGATTCTTGATGGAAATTTGGGTTTGTCCAGGTGAAATGCGAGAACTGCGGGGAGATAAGCCAGAAAGACGTGCGTGACGATGTCCGAATCGGTCCCTCTCCCCAGTGGAAAGGGAACTGCCAATCTCGTGCAGAAGGTTCTTCATCTTCGTATCTTGATGTTGGATCGTTCTTTGTTCGCTCGCTGTTTCTCGCTCTTAATCTTTTGTGCGGTTTTCTTGCTAGTGTTTTTTGCTTGCTCTGTTCCCGGGTTGTTCGCGTTATAGCTTTTCTCATATCCATGATTTTTTTCGTTCAAGATGAACCCCTCCATCTAGGTTTAGCTTTCTAATCACTGGTGATGATTCTGATATCAGCTGATGAGGTTGTCAATGATATGTTAACTAGGGTCTTGTTGGCATTAACTGTTGAGGAGAGTGGGAGGAAACAAGAAAATAAAAGAAATTGTAGAACAATTCAAGGCTTTGAGGCGCATAAAATCGCTTTCTTTAAGATAATATTTGCCCCCACTCAAAGGAGTTTGCTAATAGGTTCCTAGCAAATCACCCCCAGGATACAACAAAGCCTTAGGAAATTCTGCAGATAGCAATTCTGAAGAGATTCCAAAAACTCTCCTGAAAATGTTTTAGAAACTAAAGGAAATGAAGGTCTTTTGATAGAATTGCCGGAAGTGGGGAAAATAACATATTGCATAGTAAGATCTGGGCAAGGCTCTCTATTTATAGAGACTTGATGCCCCTTCCCAATCGGTGCATCTTCTATTTCAGAATAATCCACCTTTTTGTTGCATCTTTGGCTAAGCCGCTAAATAGAGACTTGATGCCCCTTCCCAATCGGTGCATCTTCTATTTCAGAATAATCCACCTTTTTGTTGTATCTATTGGCATCAAACTGATGTACCAATTCGGTACAACTCTTGCCAAACAAATAATTTAAGTTGCTGCAATTTTCGACTTTTATTCGTAACCGTCCGTAAAGCAAAGAACGATTCGCACAAATTGCCAAACTTTAGATTTGAATATTATATCTTCAACAGTCACTTTAAAATAACAGTTCGTGTTATATCTTCAACGGCCACTTTAAAACAACTGTTCGTGTTATATTTTCAATAGCCACTTTAAAGTAATTGTTCTTGTTATATCTTCAACGGCCATGTTAAAGCAACTGTTCGCGAGGTTTGATCCGGAGTGATTAATAATTATAGTAAACTATGAATTTACTATTTTTATATTACAATCTATTATATATTTCCAACATTCCCCCACTAGATAGTAATATTAAATTTTCTTTAGTTTCTAACAATATAACCAT
This sequence comes from Phoenix dactylifera, assembly GCF_051530095.1. NCBI lineage: Eukaryota > Viridiplantae > Streptophyta > Magnoliopsida > Arecales > Arecaceae > Phoenix > Phoenix dactylifera. The sequence goes on along the minus strand of NC_143190.1, from coordinate 65,769,095 downwards.
GCATACATAAAGGTATCTTTCGATTTAAACCTTCACTTAGTATAAATGTCTCAAAGCTCTAATGAAGTTATTGGTGGCCGAAGCTTAAACCAATGCTTCTTTATTAGAACCAGAAACATTACACACATAGTTATATTCAGTTTTATTGAGAAGTTGATAACTTGCTTTAGCACTATTATGGCCATGTGCTAATCCTGGTTTCATGAATATTTACAAGAGTAAACCCCAAACTCTTGCTAGAAGCGGCACCACTTCTATATTCATATAGGTGGGATCCCATTTTTATTTGTGTCCCTGTTACTGTAGACACTTAAAATAATTTGAATTCCATTAAGAGTTATAACTCATCCTCTATTAACGTAACAGTTAGCACTAATTTTCTTTTGGGACTCAATGTAAGTATTAGTGCTATCAGTCACATAACAGTAACTTGTTATTACCCTTTAAACCTTAGTACTAGTTTTTTTTTTTTTTTTTTTTGCTAGAGTAAGGTTGGGTTACCATTACCGGTGACTATTTACAAAAGGGGAAACCCTTTCTAGCCGATGTAATTTTCACCAAATCTCTTGACAAACCTTTGGTTAGCGGATCCGCCAAATTATTGCTAGATCTTACATAAATGATAGTAATAATTCCATCCATTATTAATTGTCTGACATATTCATGTCTTAAATTGATATGTCTAGATTTACTATTGTAAACTTTACTATATGCTCTAGACATAGTAGCTTCACTATCACAGTGCAAAGAAATAGGTGGCATAGGTTGTGGCCATAACTTAATGTCTAATAACAGATTTCTCAACCATTCTGCTTCCTTTCCGGTAGCTGCCAATGCTATAAATTCAGATTCTATGGTTGAGTGTGAAATACATGTCTGTTTTTTAGAGGCCCAACTAATCGCTCCACCACCAAGTGTAAAAATCCATCCTATCGTGGATTTATTATCACTTGCACTTGTAATCCAACTTGCATCAGTGAATCCTTCTAGTACAACTGGATAATTAAAATAGAACAATCCCAATTCAATTGTTTTCTTGAGATAATCAAAAACTCTATTTATTGCTTTCCAGTGATCTGTACTAGGCATATTGCTGTATCTAGAGAGTTTGCACATAGCAAATGCAATATTTGGCCTTGTACAATGCATAACATGCATTAAACTTTCAATAGCACTGGCGTATTCAAGCTGTGCCACTACTCTGCCAGAATTGTCAGTCAATTTTCCATTAGGATCATATGGGGTACTTGCTTCTTTTATTCCTAGATGTTTAAATTTCATCAACAATTTCTCAATGTAATGAGATTGATTTAAGGCATATCCCCCACTATGTTTCCTAACCTTTATGCCTAAGATAGTATCTGCTTCATTAAGATCTTTCATCTTAAACTGAGAAGTCAGATACTTCTTAGTTTCAGACACACCTTCTAAATTGGTTCCAAAAATTAGTAAGTCATCCACATAAAGACAAATGATCATGCCATAATGTTGAGTAAACTTTGAATAAATGCACTTGCCAGCATTGTTATGTGTAATTCATATGATAAAATTACTAAATCAAACTTTTCATGCCATTGTTTTGGTGCTTGCTTTAAACCATATAATGACTTGACCAATTTACAGAATTTTCTTTCATTTCCAGGAAGAACAAATCCTTCTGGTTGTTCCATATAAATCTCTTCATCAAGATCACCATTTAAAAATGCTGTTTTAACATCCATTTGATGAACATGCAATTTATGAATTGAAACTAATGCCATAAGAACTCTAATGGATGTTATTCTTGCCACTGGTGCATAAGTATCAAAATAATCTATGCCTTCCTTTTGTGTAAACCCTTTGGCTACTAATCCAGCCTTAAAGGTTTGTAAAGATCCATCTATATTGTACTTCTTTCTAAATACCCATTTGCATCTAATTGGCTTTGATCCTTGAGGTAAGTCCACTAGAACCCAAGTATTGTTAGACAATATTGAGTCCATTTCATCATTTATAGCCTCTTTCCAAAAGGCTGCATCTCTTGATGACATTGCCTCACTATAAGTTTTAGGATCATCCTCAATATTTAATAAAATGGGTATTTTCTTGAGTACAGTGGTTCTATTACCTTCAACAAGAAAGACTATAGATCGAGAAGAAATGAAATCAGGACCTAAATTCTTTTCTTTTCTATTTCTCTGCCTTTTCCTAGGCTCCAAAGAAGTATTATGCTCCTTCCTTTTATTATTCTCATGGTTTGACATGCTGGGAGTTAAGTCAGTTTGTGAGGGTTGTGTGATGAGAGCACAAAAGTGCGATCTACACATCACTTAAATTGGTATTATTGCTAATAAATAATAATAAAAGTGCTACATTAATATTATATTTTTGGTGGATGCAGTTGATCGTAAATCAGAGTTAAGATGCGAATTTGGTATAGATTTGGATGATGCATAACCCCGAACCTGATCATGCTGGAGCCATAATTAATCTGATCAATTACACTTGCACTCGAGCAACACTTAGCAGTCATTCGGAGGCACCGCATAATGGATTCGCCAAGGGCTTTGTTTCATTATCCAAGAGGACCCAAAAGTTCGTGGGCTCACAGCAGCGGATCCGTCATCACGATCCATCCGCGCCTCCCTGCATCATGTTCGTGTCCAACTCATCTCGTCCACGTCTGCCTCTCCCAAACTCCAGCTCCCGCGATCGTGAAGCATCCCAAACCGTCCACGAGTCCAAGCTTCATTCCCAGCAATCTTCCGGATTCCCAGCATCCGCACATCGTCCGCGTCCGCAATCACCTCCGGCATCCGTCTCGTCCGCGTTCTCCTCCTTCTCAGCCTCACAACCCGATCAACGCTCCTCCATAGCAGCCGCGATCACCTCCCAAGCATCCGCCTCCCTTACCATTTCAAGATTCCGAGTCCGTTCTTCAACATGTGATCCCGCCTACAGCCGTCCGTGAGCAGCATCCCAGGATCCCAGCGTCCGAAGATCCTGCCGCAGCTCTCATCCATTTCAATCTCTCAGCCGTCTGCCTCCTCTTCTTCCACAAGCCTGCCTCACGCGCCGGACCAGCATCAGACCCCCTCAGCGCCGGATCCGCCCGCAATCTCCTCCACAGCGTCCGCCCGAGCCCAAGACCCCAGCATCCCGTGAAGCGTCGCACCCATCAGCGCCGGATCCGCTCCGTTATCACCTCCTCTCCACGCGCGATCAGGGGAATCCTACCTTGTCCATGGGCTCTGGGGCGATCTATATGAAGAGGGCCTTCTCGACTGGGAAAGGGGGCTCCGATTCCGAAAAGAAAGAAAGAAAATAGGGGAGCCGGCTGTTGCGGTTGAGGGAAAAGAGAAGAAGGAAACAGGGTATGCCCTGTTTCCAAAAAGAAAAAGAAAAAAAAAGTGATGAGAGGGAGGATAATGTTTTTAATGGAAGGCTAAAGTCCTAGGTGAAGGGTGATGGAGGAACCTTTGATGTTTTGCTTTATTTGAAGTAAATTCTAAACCTTTACTCTTATAGATTTATATTTCCAATATATTATGGATTCTTGCATAATTATTTTGTAGATAGTTCTTTAATGGTTTATGTTGATTGACATATGGACCGCTTTAGTATTTGATTTGTCGTTGATGTAATAGGCACGATGAATGCTTAGAAATAGAGTTCATATGTCCAAAAAAAAAATATATTCCATGCTTTGATCTATTCTACTTTTACATCTTTAATCAAGAACCGAAGAATTTATTTCTTGAATGCAAGATTATCAAGGGGGATTTCAGATCCCTACACCATCTTAATCTATCCAAACTTTGATTCTCTATTTACTGAATGATTTTCTATTTGCAAAACATCATCTTAATCCACAAATTTATTGAATCAATTAATCTGAAATTAAGCTAATAACCCATAGATCGTTTCCTGAGGAATCGACCTCGAACTTCCGAGTTATACTACTTGTGCGATTCTCCTGCACTTGGAAGAGCAATTTTATTTTTGCATCAAGTTTTTGGCGCCGTTGCCGGGGAATGGCTGAGTTATTAGTATAATTTTAGATTTAATTTTTACCTTAGTAGTTAGTATTTTTCTTTTGAAAAAAAAAATTTAAATCTTTACTACTATTTTTAATTCCCTACACAGTCTGCATCAAACTCTGATATCATAGAAATTAGCCGTCTGATTTGACTCAAATTTGGTCCGCTAGTGCAAGACATATTGTTCAATAATCTGAACGGTCTGATTGACATTCTGAGACTTTTAAGACCATTAGATTAATATAAAACCTTGCTGATTTCTGTTTTGAATTTTCTGCATTTAATTTTTTTTAGAATCAGAATTTTATTATATCTCATTAACCCTTGTTGCTAATTGAAAATTGAAAAAAAAAGAAAAAAAAAAACTAAAATTTTAAATTTCAAATTTCAAATTTCAGAATTCAAATTTCAAACTTCAACTCATAAAATTTAAAAAATAAATAAATAAATAATTTGCTTGATCACCTATTCAATGAAATTTAATGTCATGTCATAAAACATTAAAAAAAAAATCTCTTGATTGTTGCATATAGTATAAGGCATCAGCATAAAATATTCTAAGGGCTGAACCCATTTAAAAAGATAAGGTCGGGATTTCATCACTCGTCCTTAGCCCAAAAATCACCCCAGTGCATAAATATCCTAAGCTTAACTAAAATCAACTAGACGTTGGCCCCTAAGGACATTCGAGCTCAATAGGACGAAGACCACCGAAAGTTGCACCAATTTCGCTCTGTGGCTTAGTTGATGTCTAGGCAAGCTTTGTCCCTATAAGGGAGACAGTTCATCTGTTCGAGGCAAGTGGGTTTTAAGTGGGACCTTTGCGAACGCATCGTGACCCCTCCACTTATCTGGGAGCTTACCTGGTCAATTCGGTTCATTAGATAGGATTGGAGGCTTAGGTGCCCTCTTCAAACCAGTTAGGAGCTGTCTAGAAATTTAAGAAAAATATTAGAAATTGAGGTGTAATGTTTTGTTGCATGCTTGATTGTGAATAGATTTTTGTTTTAGGGTGTCGTTTTAGGTTATCTTTAGTTGGTACTTATATTTTAAAAAAAAATAAAAAAAAGAGAGGAAAATATTTTGCATGCTAAAGTGGAATAGGGACGACACCGGTCGATTAAGTCGTACAACTTTAGATCATCCCTTAGGACATTCCCTTGAAATTCCTTTTCAATATCTCACACCTTGTGAGATGGCTGATTTAAATGAAGATGCGGGAAGTCACCACGATCGAGAACGTGAACCCCATGTTATGACTCTAAGACAATACCTACAACCGACTAGGACTAGTCAGCCTTCATGCATAATTTTTCCTGATAATGTAGGACATTTTGACATCAAACCCGGGGTAATTCAATTGCTTCCCAAGTTTCACGGGTTAGAATCCGAGAGTCCGTATCTTCATTTAAAAGATTTTGAAGAATTGAGTATTACATTTAAAGTGCCAAACGTCACCGAGGATGTCCTCAAATTGACATTGTTCCCTTTCTCTCTAAAAGATAAGGCCAAAACATGGCTAAACTCGTTGCGACCTAGATCAATAAGAACTTGGCAAGATATGCAGAGAGAATTTTTGAAGAAGTTCTTTCCCACACAAAGGACCAACTTTTTAAAAAGACATATTAGCAATTTCCAACAAAAAGATAATGAAATATTTTATGAATGTTGGGAAAGATTTAAAGACCTTCTTCTCTCATGCCCTCATCACGGGTTCGAAACCTGGAGAACCATTAGCTTCTTTTATGAAGGTTTATCTCCACAGTTGAAACAGTTTGTAGAGACCATGTGCAATGGTAGATTTTTAGAAAAACACCCTGATGAAGTGTGGGAGTATTTGGATTCCCTTGCGGAGACTGCCCAACTTTGGGATAACGGGGATAGAAATAATAAGTCTTTGCCTAAGCCTACTAGCTCTGTACAGGGAGGCCTTTACAATCTCAGAACTGAGGATGATCTTCATGCTAAAATGGCAGCCCTCACTAGGAAGGTAGAAGAAATTGAGCTTAGGAAGGTTGAGCCTGTCAAAACTATAGAGCTTAGAAACGAGTGTTGTAGTATCTGCGATATGTCGGGTCATACCACTACAGATTGCCCCACCATACCGGCATTCAAAGAAGTCTTGCACGATCAAGCAAATGCTATGAACTCCTACCAAAAGTCTTATAACGATCCATACTCGAATACCTATAACCCTGGTTGGAAGAATCATCCAAATTTTAGGTGGAGAAATGATCATTCTCAACAGTCACACCATTCAGCTCCTCCACCTGCACATCCTACTTTTGCATCACCACCCTCTTTTTAGCCAAATATCGAGGATACCTTGCAATCCATACAAACTTTTCTACAAGGTCAAGCTAATATCAATGCTCAGAATACTCGAAATTTTGAAGACATAAGGAACCAATTGTCAATGTTGACTACCGTCCTAAGTACCCAAGAGAAGGGTAAGCTTCCAGCTCAACCCCAACCTAACCCACAAGTGCACGGTAGTAATAATACGGCTCCTTCTAGTTCGCATACAGAACATGCAAAGAGCATCATGACTTTGCGTAATGGGAAAGTCATTGATCAGACCGTCCCATTGAGACCGCAAGTCACTTCTAATTCTGATGCTCCCAAAGCCGATGAAAAGGACAAAGAAAAAGTTGAGGTCCCAACTTCTACTGAGAAAGTTGAATGTCCTTTTCCTCCACCTTTTCCACAACGGTTAAAGCCGTTGCAAAAGCTCGAACCTAATTCTGAAATTCTTGAGCTTTTTAAGCAAGTAAAGATCAACATACCTTTTCTTGATGCAATCAGACAAGTACCTCTTATACTAAATTTTTGAAGGACTTGTGTACTGTCAAGCGCCGATTAAATATTAAGAAGAAGGCATTTTTAACTGAAAATGTAAGTGCTATTTTGCAGCACAACATTCTCCCTAAATATAAGGATCCAGGTTGCCCAACCATCTCATGCATCATAGGCAACTTTAGGATAGAGCGAGCATTGTTAGATTTAGGGGCGAGTGTGAATTTGTTGCCATATTCTGTATATGAGCAACTTGGTTTAGGTGAGCTGAAACCAACCTCCGTCACTTTGCAATTAGCTGACAGATCAGTCAAAATTCTGAGGGGGATTATCGAAGATGTATTGGTACAAGTAGATAAGTTCTACTTTTCTGTCGATTTTATCGTATTGGACACACATCCGGCTTCGAACTCACGGTCCCAGATTCCGGTCATTTTAGGACGTCCATTCCTCGCAACTTCTAATGCATTAATTAATTGTAGAAATGGCGTCATGAAGCTTTCTTTCGGTAACATGATCTTAGAACTGAACATTTTTAATGTGTGCAAACAACCCAATGATCCCGAAGAAAGTAAGGAGGTTGATTGGGTTGAAACCATCACGGAAGAATATTTGTTAGCTGAAGCATTTAACAACCCATCCGATGATGGCTTGATTGATTGGTGTCCTAATGGCACCAATGATGATGATTCATCAGTCACACCTATTGTGGATAGTTTGGATATCAAGATGGTCAATAGGTGGAGACCGAAAGTAGAGGAATTTGAGAGGTTGTCGCCTCAAGAGGCGAAAATAGTACCATCCCATGAGCAAGCACCCAAGCTCGAATTGAAACCCTTACCAAAGGAACTTAAGTATGTCTTTCTTGGACCCGATGACACTTTTCCTGTAATCATCTCGTCTGGACTTGATCATACTCGGAAAAAAAAATTAGTTGGTGTTCTAAAGAATCATAAAGGAGCCTTAGGGTGGTCTATTGCAGACTTGAAGGGGATTAGCCCCTTAATCTGTACGCATCGGATATATTTGGAGGACAATGCCAAAATCACAAGACAAATGCAACGAAGGTTAAATCCTACGATGAGAGATGTGGTTAAGGCAGAAGTCCTCAAGTTGCTTGACGTGGGTATTATTTACCCAATTTCCGACAGTAAGTGGGTAAGCCCTACTCAAGTCGTTCCTAAGAAGTCGGGTTTGACGGTGGTAGAAAATGAACAAGGTGAACTAGTTCCAACTCGTGTCCCGACGAGTTGGCGCATGTGTGTGGACTACCGAAATCTGAATTTGGTCACACGAAAGGATCACTTTCCTCTGCCCTTCCTAGACCAAGTGTTGGAAAGAGTTGCAGGGCATGATTTCTATTGTTTCTCGATGGCTATTCGGGATATTATCAAATTGAGATTTCACCAGAAGACCAAGAGAAGACTACCTTCACTTGTCCTTTTGGCACATTTGCTTTCCGACGAATGCCATTTGGATTGTGTAATGCACCTGCAACATTCCAAAGATGTATGCTCAGCATCTTTGAAGACATGAACGAGAAGTTTTTGGAAGTGTTCATGGATGACTTTTCCGTTTTTGGCGACTCATTTGATGATTGCTTGTCACATTTACAAGCAGTCTTAGCTCGATGTATAGAAAAGAATTTGATACTGAATTGGGAGAAATGCCACTTCATGGTGCCTAAGGGAATTGTCCTAGGACATATTGTTTCATCGAAGGGCATGGAAGTTGATAGAGCTAAGATTGACTTAATCGCCAAGCTACTTGCACCCAAGACGGTTAGAGATGTTAGATCATTTTTGGGTCATGCTGGATTTTATAGGAGGTTCATCAAGGACTTTAGTATCATAGCTCGACCATTATATAACCTCCTGTCCCTTGATACACCGTTCAATTGGATTGAAACATATCAGGAGGCATTCGAAAAGTTGAAGTCTATGCTTAGCACTGCACCCATCGTGCAACCACCTGGTTGGTCATTACCTTTTGAGATCATGTGCGATGCTAGCGACTATGCGATAGGAGCCGTCCTAGGACAACGCAAGGATAATAAGCCATACGTCATTTACTATGCAAGCAAAACCTTAAACGATGCTCAAATAAATTACACCACTACCGAAAGGGAATTGCTTGCAGTAGTATTTGCATTAGACAAATTTCGTTCTTATATCCTTGGTGCTCCTATTGTTATCTTCACGGACCATGCAGCACTAAAATATTTGCTAGATAAGAAAGAGGCCAAACCACGCCTAATACGATGGATACTTCTACTCCAAGAATTTGACATCACCATCAAAGATAAAAAGGGAGTAGAAAATGTGGTTGCTGACCATTTATCACGGCTAGTTTTTCATGATTCGGTGCCACAGTTTTTCATCAAGGACTCATTCCCTGAAGAGCAGTTGTTTGCACTTTCTAGTATGCCATGGTATGCAGATATTGTAAATTTTCTTGTTACAAGCCGGATGCCAGAACATTGGGGGTCGACAGATAGAAAAATTTTCTTGCGCGAAGTAAAGAATTATTACTATGACGAACCCTATTTATTTAAATATTGCAATGATCAAATCTTTAGACGATGCATACCGGATCATGATATACAAAGCATACTTTCTTTCTGCCACACTGATGCTTGCGGTGGACACTTTGCCTCTAAGAAAACTGTTGCAAAAGTTTTGCAATGTGGTTTCTATTGGCCCACTATGTTCAAAGATGCCCACGAGTTCTGCAGGACATGTAATCCATGTCAACGTATTGGAAGTCTAACTCGTAGGCAAATGATGCCTCTTCAACCCATTACTATTATCGAAATTTTTAATTGTTGGGGCATCGATTTTATGGGCCCATTCCCACCGTCTTTTGGATATGAGTATATTTTAGTCGGTGTCGAGTATGTGTCCCAATGGGTAGAAGCTGTCGCTTGTAGGACCAATGATCACAAACCTGTCCTGAAGTTTTTAAAAGAAAATATTTTTTCACGATTTGGGATGCCTAAGGTTATAATTAGTGACGGTGGAAAACACTTTTGTAATAAGACTTTCGAGACCTTATTGAAAAAGTATGGTGTCACCCATAGAGTTGCTACCCCATATCATCCGCAAACTAGTGGCCAGGTAGAGTTAGCCAATAGGGAGATCAAGCGTATTTTAGAGAAAACGGTGAACCCATCACGAAAAGATTGGTCCTTGAATCTATCAGATGCATTATGGGCCTATCGTACTGCATACAAAACCATTCTTGGCATGTCTCCCTACCGGCTAGTCTACGGAAAAGCGTGTCATCTGCCTGTAGAAATAGAACATAAATCGTATTGGGCAATTAGAAAATTGAATTTTGATTTACAAGATGCCGGTCTAGCTAGAAAATTGCAATTGAACGAGCTTAATGAGATTCGCAAAGATGCTTATGACAATGCTAGACTTTGTAAAGAACGAATGAAAATTAGGCACGATAGATCAATTTTAAGAAAATCTTTTAAACCTTCACAAAAAGTTCTTTGTTATGACTCTCGCCTACATCTGTTTTCTGGCAAGTTGCGATCGAGATGGACAGGTCCTTACATTATAAAAACTGTTTTTCCACATGGGGCGGTTGAGATTGAGAATCCACGGGATGGTAGAATTTTTAAGGTAAATGGACATAGGTTAAAACCTTTTCTTGAGAATTTTGCAGATGAAGAGGACTCCTTTTCCTTGGGGGAGCCTTCTTATGACTGAGCATGAAGGCAAAGGTATGTGTATATTAGTTAGGATTATTTTTCTAGTTTTGTAGGTTTTATTTTCTGGATATCAACAGCTCAAGGTATTCCTCTTCTCTTCAATATTATTTTCTCTACTGTCTTTCATTATAGCTTTCTTGTATCTATTACATTGAGGACAATGCAATGTTTAAGTTGGGGGGAGGAAAGTATTTTGATTTAAAAAAAAAAAAATTTGCATTCTTTTCTAAGCAAATGCACATGTATTTTCATATTGAGTTTGTGCAACTATTAAGGCAAGGAATACATGCATACTATGACTGATCAGAGACCTATTATTAGATCCCCGCGCATGTATTTAATGATTATAGGAAGGCCTTAGGAGTTCACATTTGTTTAATGCATTTTTATTAAGCCATATCTGTAAAAGAAGTACGAGTATCCTTGTCCGTACTAAAAGGTTCATGATTTGATTTTCACATAAAGATAGAGATTGAATACCCCGGCTAGATCATCTAAGTACCTTATGTTCCGACCTTGGTTGACCTATAGTCACGTTGCAGTCACATTATGTGGTCTAGTTTACCTTCTCTATTTTAGAAAAAAAATAATAATAATTAAAAAAAAATGAGGAGATGATAAATCTAACCTCGTGGCGTAGTCTAGTTCGAGTAATTAAGCCCGAGAGGTGTTTCACCTAATGCCTTGAGCCAACTGGATCAGGAGTCATTGGCCGAAAACTCGCTACATGGACCTTGCTAGAGCCTAAGGGGGTTGGACTATTGTAATCACCATATTTTAAAAAAAAAAGAGCATGAATAGGGTTGGTTGGGCTGAACCCAGTGACATGTGGTAATGGCTGGTTTGACTCCATTGTATTAGACCTTTGTGTACTTTGGATATTTAGTTGGGATTGATAGCTTCTTTTTATGCAAACCATTCTTGACAATTTTAGACAACATGAGATATTCCGAAAATTTGATGGATTAGGCCCTAATAAACTGTAGTAAACACTTGTGAACTTGAGTAGTACACCTAAAATTCAAGCGGTACCATGTTGTGGTGGAGGTATTAGTACTCTGAGAAAGTCATACTATTTTATGCACACTACACTTTCGTATTTTTCCTTGCTTTGATAGTTGCCAAGCTTAAGAAAAATAGATATCACATGTGTATTAGCTTAGGCTTTATTTCATATTTTTTAGGATCTCATGTCATATCATTCATGATGTTTGTGGGTAACATCCCTGAAAATCCTCACGAGACAACATTTGTCCACTAGGGTAACCTAGGGGTTTAACGGCTTGTTGCATGTGCTAAGTGCAGTCGTGATGCCCTACGAAAGTGGGTACGTATTTTAGTTTTGTGTCTTTAGCTTCAATAAAAAGTCATAGGTTAGACCACATCTTTTGTGTCCTCATTATCGTTTGCTCGTTAATTACTAGAGACTAGTAATAAGCTAGTTGGGGGGTGTGATGAGAGCACAAAAGTGCGATCTACACATCACTTAAATTGGTATTATTGCTAATAAATAATAATAAAAGTGCTACATTAATATTATATTTTTGGTGGATGCAGTTGATCGTAAATCAGAGTTAAGATGCGAATTTGGTACAGATTTGGATGATGCATAACCCCGAACCTGATCATACTGGAGCCATAATTAATCTGATCAATTACACTTGCACTCGAGCAACACTTAGCAGTCATTCGGAGGCACCGCATAATGGATTCGCCAAGGGCTTTGTTTCATTATCCAAGAGGACCCAAAAGCCCGTGGGCTCACAGCAGCGGATCCATCATCACGATCCATCCGCGCCTCCCTGCGTCATGTTCGTGTCCAACTCATCTCGTCCACGTCTGCCTCTCCCAAACTCCAGCTCCCGCGATCGTGAAGCATCCCAAACCGTCCATGAGTCCAAGCTTCATTCCCAGCAATCTTCCGGATTCCCAGCATCCGCACATCGTCCGCGTCTGCGATCACCTCCGGCATCCGTCTCGTCCGCGTTCTCCTCCTTCTCAACCTCACAACCCAATCAACGCTCCTCCACAGCAGCCGCGATCACCTCCCAAGCATCCGCCTCCCTTACCATTTCAAGATTCCGAGTCCGTTCTTCAACATGTGATCCCGCCTACAGCCGTCCGTGAGCAGCATCCCAGGATCCCAGCGTCCGAAGATCCTGCCGCAGCTCTCATCCATTTCAATCTCCCAGCCGTCTGCCTCCTCTTCTTCCACGAGCCTGCCTCCTCTTCTTCCATGCTTTGATCTATTCTACTTTTACATCTTTAATCAAGAACTGAAGAATTTATTTCTTGAATGCAAGATTATCAAGGGGGATTCCAGATCCCTACACCATCTTAATCTATCCAAACTTTGATTCTCTATTTACTGAATGATTTTCTATTTGCAAAACATCATCTTAATCCACAAATTTATTGAATCAATTATTCTGAAATTAAGCTAATAACCCATAGATCGTTCTCTGAGGAATCGACCTCGGACTTCCGAGTTATACTACTTGTGCGATTCTCCTGCATTTGGGAGAGCAATTTTATTTTTGCACCATTGTGTGCTATCAATTGTAGGAATAGACTCAGGCACAAAATCAGTACAGAATTTATCTTCTATAAATTCTGCATCTCTAGTTTCCACTATAACATTAGATTCTAGGTCTAACAATCTATATGCTTTTGAATTTTGAGCATATCCCACAAACACACTTTTAATTGCTCTTGGCCCTAATTTGGTTCTCTTTAGACCAGGAACTCTATAAAAGGCCAAACACCCCCACACTTTAAAATAGTCCAAATTTGGTTTTCTTCCTTTCCACAATTCATAAGGTGAAATTTGCATTTTTCTGGATGGAATTCTATTGTGAACATGACATGCAGTGAGCAATGCTTCACCTCACAAATTTAAAGATAACTTAGCATTTAAAATCATTGCATTAACCATGTCAATTGAAGTCCTATTTTTTCTTTCAGCCAAACCATTTTGTTGAGGTGTATATGGTGCTGATTTTTGGTGTATAATATTGTGCTCTTCACAATAAGCAGAAAATTCATTAGAAAAATATTCTCCACCTTTATCATTGTGAAGAATTTTAATTTTCTTTTCCTTTTGATTTTCTACTTCTGCTATATAACATTTAAAGAAGTCAAATGCTTCGTCTTTGCTTCTCATTAAATATACATATGTGTATCTTGAGCAATCATCTATAAATGTTATAAAATACCGTTTGCCACCTCTTGTTAGATTTCCATTCAATTCACAAATATCGGAATGTACCAATTCCAATATTTGAGTATTTCTTTCCACCTTGGGAAAAGGCTTCTTAGTGATTTTTGCTTGAATGCAAATTTCACACTTATTATTGTCTTTATGCATATAAGAAATATATCCATGCTTTTGCATAAAATGTAATGACTTAAAATTTAAATGTGCTAGTCTAGCATGCCATAAAGAACAAGAATCAATAATATAAGCAGAATGTGATGATACTTTATTAATATTATCAAGACTGAGTTTAAACATACCATTACAAGAATATCCCTTCCCAACAAAAATCCCATTCTTAGAAAGGACCACCTTATCAGATTCTAGAACAACTTTAAAGCCTTTTTACATAACAGACTAGCAGATACAAGATTTTTTCTAATTTCTGGGACATGCAGGACATTTAACAAAGTTTCTTTCCAGAAGTAAATTGAAGTTCAACAATTCCTTTTCCAAGGACTTTTGCGGGGTTGTAATTTTCCATTAGTACTTCTTGACCAACAGCAGCACCTTCATAACTCTTGAATTGATCTCTATCATTGCAAACATGAACTGTAGCGCCAGAGTCAAGCCACCACGCAGACGACTTGTTGGTCGTTGCCATATGTATTTCTGTAATCATACTAATTTGCATTACAAAAACCATAGCAACAAGATCTTTGATCTCTTCTTCCACCATGTTTGCATTGTTTTCATTGTTGGTTGAACCTGGACTGACTTTCTTTTCATTGTGATGATGCCTACACTTACGAATATAATGGCCTTTCTTTCCACAATGATAACAAATTTTATTCCTTTTGTTAGGATTGTTATTCTTCTTGAAGCCAGAACCTTTCTTTTGCACTTGGAAAAATTTCTGGCTTCTTTGGTTTTTGTTAGACTCCTTTTTACTAACATAATTCACGTTAGAGTTCAGATACAGAGCATCTCTTTTTCTAGTTTTTTCTTCAATCCTTAGATGCTTTTGTATCCGTTATGTTTAAATCTTCTTTCATGTGCAGAAGTTTCTTCCTATAATTATTCCAAGTGGGAGGAAGTTTTGCAATAATTGCCCCCACTTGAAGTGACTCAGGAATAATAATTTTAAGATCACGGAGTCTGCTAACCAAAACTTGCAATTCATGTACTTGATCCATGATTGGTATGTTATCAGTCATCTTAAATTCAAAATATTTCATAATCAAAAATTTGTCCGCACCTTGCTTTTCAGTTGTATACTTCTCCTCCAATGCTTTTCAAATTTCTTGTGGAGACTTCAAAGAGACATAGAGATCATAGAGACGATCTGATAATGTGTTCAAAATGTGGCCTCGACAAACAAATTCATCATCCTCTCACTTCTTTCGTTCTTCTTTGACTTGATCAGAATCTTATGGAGTTTCAGGAGGAATTGGTTGTAGACTTGGATCTAACACATAAGTGATTTTTAGTGCAGTGAGAAGAAATGCCATCTTGTCTTTCCAACGAGTGAAATTAGTTCCATCAAATCGATCTAACTTGATGAAATCTTGATTCATGACTTTGAAGGCAGTACTTGATTCAAAAGCCATTGCGAATATCACCTTAAAATTGTTGAGGAGAGTGGGAGGAAACAAGAAAATAAAAGAAATTGTAGAACAATTTAAGGCTTTGAGGCGCGTAAAATCGCTTTCTTTAAGGTGATATTTGCCCCCACTCAAAGGAGTTTGCTAATAGGTTCCTAGCAAATCACCCCCAGGATACAACAAAGCCTTAGGGAATTCTGCAGATAGCAATTCTGAAGAGATTCCAAAAACTCTCCTGAAACTGTTTTAGAAACTAAAGGAAATAAAGGTTTTTTGACAGAATTGCCGGAAGCGGGGAAAATAAAGTATTGCATAGTAAAATCTGGGAAGGCTCTCTATTTATAAAGACTTGATGCCCCTTCCCAATCGGTGCATCTTCTATTTTAGAATAATCCACCTTTTTGTTGCATCTATTGGCATCAAACTGATGTACCAATTCGGTACAACTCTTGCCAAACAAATAATTTAAGTTGCTGCAATTTCCGACTTTTATTCGTAACCATCCGTGAAGCAAAGAACGATTCGCACAGATTGCCAAACTTTAGATTTGAATATTATATCTTCAACAGTCACTTTAAAATAATAGTTCGTGTTATATCTTCAACGGCCACTTTAAAACAACTGTTCGTGTTATATTTTCAATAGCCACTTTAAAGTAACTATTCCTGTTATATCTTCAACGGCCATTTTAAAGCAACTATTCGTGAGATTTAATCACATGAGGTTTGATCCGGAGTGATTAATAATTATAGTAAACTATGAATTTAAGATTTTTATATTACAATCTATTATATATTTCCAACATTAACTCATTTCCATCTATGTCCTTTAGATATCTAGCTTGATATTTATTTTGTTTAATCTTAGCTATCTTTGAATGTTGGTCTTGATGATTTTGTTATTACAACGGTCTCGAGACACATGGTTAGAAGTAAGAAAATGGGAATTGATGAGATCTTTTTTTCCAGCAATAAACTGTCTTCAAAGAAATGCTTGATACATCGAAGACTTCAGTTCCATTGGCAAATCAATCTTACGTTTCTGATAAGCACTAGAGTATTATTTGAAAGATCGAATAAGAGTTTTGGGCTGTTAACTGGCTGGCCTCATCTATTTTGTTTTATCATTAGGATTATAAAACTATAAAATCATGAATGGGCTGGCTTCTGCAAATGTTTGTTGGTCAGAGTTGGCTTTAAGTTGCACGAATGTTAAATCTGCCACACCGAAGGTGGTTCTCAACTATCTTCCCCTTTTATTGCGTGCCTATTTATGTTCACACATTTGTTGATCACATATTTGTTCCCAATACCTACAATTATACATAGAAATGTGTGTAGATATTTCAATGAACAGAGGGAGGCTTATGTTATCAATTAGAAGAAATTCTACAAAAGAACACTGAACATGGAAATTGACTAATAACTTTTCTAATTAAACCGCCCTGCCATTGGCTGCAAGTGCAAGAAAAGATGGATCTTATGTTTTGTAGAAATTGTATTGAAGAGGTACTTTCTAGAAGTGAGCACTTTCATTATTGTCTTAGGATAACGAGCAGTCTGACAAGTAGATGATGGGGGTTGAAAAATGGGTGTTGCAGGTTGTTGCCCAGTAGATACAACCCAAGAGGGGGGGTGAATTGGGTCTTTTAAAACTTTTATGCTACTTCTAAAACTTTTTGATTAACTATGCTAAGTTATATAGATGCACAGTGGAATTTAAACTTAGCAACAGTATGATTTATTAAATGGGACTTGATTAAGTAAATTGAGTATGCTTGCAACTAAGGGATGCGTAGATACGAGTTAAGCAAGCAATATATCTAAGTAAGCAAGTTAGACAATGACAAAAAGCATCACAAACACAATAAACATATAGTGGTTCGGTGCACCCCAGCACCTACATCCACTCCCCAAGACCTCTTGGGAATTTCACTATAATCCTACCGATTACAGCCGGTTGTTTTACAAGCTCACAACCCAACTTGTTGTTTTACGAGCGCACAACGAACTCGGTCGGTTTTCCCAGGCTCACCGACTAGAACCAACCCCGATTGTTTTCCCGGGCTCACAATCAAACCCTTTCACGTTGGTTTTACCCTCGGCTCACCAACAAACCTAAACCCCGTTGGTTTTCCCTTTGGCTCACCAACAAACCTTACACCGTTGGTTTTCCCTTTGGCTCACCAACAAACCTTTACCCCTTGATTCAATCCCGTGATTGAATCAAGTTACAAGATATTATAACAAAGTTTAAGATAAATCAAAGCTTCTTAAACAAGCAAATATAACACTATAAGCAAATAGAGTAAAGTGAAGTCCTCAAACGAGTTTGGAAGATGAAGGAGCTCGACTTCTTCTTTACTTGACCCTCTTCTGATTTGGCACGAAGTGGAGGATCACTGAGGCAGCACACGGATGGAGAGGAAGCTTTGGGATTCACTTGGATGCTCTTCTTCCCTCTATTTCACTTTGAATGGCCCTTTTGTGCTTTTGGGAGATTTCCCTTGTAATCTGTTTGGAATCTCTTCCCTAAAAGTTCTCTCCCACTTCCATGAGTTCTCCCCTAGCTCTCTTCTTGTTTTTATAGCTTTAGATGGAGTGGAAACAAGAATCTAGCCGTTAGAGACAAAAATAGAGCCGTTGGACACAGTCTGCACTTCCTGACAATATTACCGTTGGGATCGGAGTCGACTCGCGCGATCAGGAGTCGACTCGCCTGTTGCAGGAGTCGACTCGTGCTTTACTGGAGACGACTCGGCCACTGTTCCAAATTTGAATTATGGTGCATCCTCGACTGGGAGTCGACTCGTCTTAACCCGGAGTCGACTCGCCAACTTCTGGAGCTGACTTGGCAATTTCGGAGTCGGCTCATCCACTGAAGTCCGTGGATCCAATTTTGAATTTTGTCCTCTCGAGTCGACTCGACTGTCCTGGGAGTCGACTCGAATCTCAGAGCCCGAACTCCCGATTCTCTGTCTTTTGGCTCATCCAGTCTTGGAGTCGACTCGA
This sequence comes from Phoenix dactylifera, assembly GCF_051530095.1. Taxonomy (NCBI): domain Eukaryota; kingdom Viridiplantae; phylum Streptophyta; class Magnoliopsida; order Arecales; family Arecaceae; genus Phoenix; species Phoenix dactylifera. The sequence goes on along the minus strand of NC_143190.1, from coordinate 65,750,748 downwards.
ACTTCCTTGGAGTCGACTCGGCTCTCAGTTTCCGAAAGTTGGTCTTCTGCCATCTTAGTGTAGCGCTGCCTTGGAGTCGACTCGAGCTGTCTGGGAGTCGACTCGAATCTCAGAGTCGGAAAACTGATCCTCTGTATTTTGGAGCCGCGCTGCCTTGGAGTCGACTCGACTTGTCTTGGAGTCGACTCGCCTCTCAGAGACGAAAATACCGTCTTCTGTCTTGGGGTTGCGCTGTCTTTGGAGTCGACTCGGACTTTGTGGGAGTCGACTCGAATCTCAGTGTCCAAAAACTGCTTCTCTGAGTTTTCCCTTGTGTACCACTGAGAGTCGACTCTCGCTTTCTTTGGAGTCGACCCGACAACCATTGGAGTCGACTCGCATTCCTCAGGAGTCGACTCGAATCTCAGGGTCGAAAATCCCTCTCTGACTTTTCTGCCTTTTACACCCTGGAGTCGACTCGTTCTACTCTCGAGTTGACTCGCCAAGCATTGGAGTCGACTCGAATTCCTCAGGAGTCGACTCGAAGACTATTCTTTTAAATTTTCCTTGAATTTGCTCCTCCAATTTGAATCTTTTGAACTTGAGACTTGGGCCAATAACTTGTAGCTTTCTTCCAACTTTTCTTGAGTGCTTTTAGAGGCCTTCTTGTGTTCTTCCAACTTGCTATGTTCCTTGCAAAATAAATATCTTTCTCCTTGCAACATAAACATTAGTATCCATACTTCAAGGTTTTGTGATCATCAAAATCAATCTATGAATCAATCTTTGGGTCATCAATCTCCCCCTTTTTGATGATGACAAAACTTGGTGTATATGCAATATAAAAGATATTGTTTTCTAGAAGTAATACATAGCTAAGTTGCATGAAGTAGAAAACATATATATTTAAAAAAAAACATACTTCATGATAATGCTTTAGATTTAATCAGCTTAACACAATCAACATATTTCAATTTAAGCTGATTTGTATTCAATTCAAAGCATAAAGGCATTATGAGCATATACTTAGATATTTCTCCCCCTTTTTGACAACATCAAAAGATAGTGAAACATTAAGCACAAAGATCAGAATGCTCATATATTTCTTTTCCTTATTGTACTCTGATTTGCAAGTCAAATTATTGCAAGGATATGAATCATATAACTCAAGGCAATAATATTAGAATCAGATTAATGAGCATAGATCAGAGCCAATTAAGATAATTTCAGAGCAGAACACATCGAATGTGATACCACAGATAGTTTTCTAAGCAAGTGTAGGTGGAATCTTTCTTAAGTTAATTCAAGAAGTACCACACGAATGGAAATCTAACCTCTCTTCAATAATAAGTATGAAAGCTTGTTCATTTAGGACCTTTTGCCCAATCTATTAAGTATTTTATCAACCATGAGAGCAAATTAATTAATTCTCTTAATGACTTCAAAGTTCTTTTATGATAATAGGAGCATTGGGGCACAAATATCAAAATATACATTCATGCAATTTTTGATACATCTTAGAGCTCTTTTAAAGACTTTCTTTTATTTCTTTAGAAAATAAGCACAATTTGATACATAAAATAATGAATTTGCACAAAATTGAAGTTCCAAAAAGCAAGCCAATTAGAGCTCATTAGTGAAGTTTAAAAAAAATAGATTTTCTAAGAGATACTCAAGAAAATTTAACACATTATTCTCCTCCTTTTTCATTAAATTAGAGGCTCTTAAGATTTGCAATTTGGTTCAAGAGTGATGCATGAGATATACTAACCAAATAACACGCCTCAAGGTGTATCATAAAGATTTTCAGATTTAAATTTCAGATGATACATATTGGAGAGTATTAGAATCACTTTTCATTTAGTATTCTTTCTCTCTCCTTTAGTTATAGATTTATGCGATTAAGTTCCATAAGACCTCTCCTTCTGAAATTTTCTTTCTCCCCCTCAATTGATCATTCCATTTAAGAGTTTAGAATCCTAAGATAATGTTCAATAAAATTGTCAATCTCAAAAATTTATTTTCTATAAGTTTCAGCTTATTTTCATAAGACTCAAGGTTTGAGATAAGACAACCTTTATAGAACTCATCTCAAGGTAATTTAAAGCATGTCTTGCAATATAAGGAAGTTCATAAAAATCAATCCATAAGATTTAAGGTATACATCAAATTGAAGTAACTTTAGGATAAGATATCTAAAGCTCCCCCTCAAAAGATGCGTACTTCTTTAATCATTCTTTTCTTTTGTTGAATTTCAGATTTTAATGACAAACGTGAATAGAACTGAAATTCTATGATATCGAGAATGGAGAGTGATCAAGAATTATTCAAAATTTATAGCAATCACCCTTTTTAATCTATCAAGAACAAGTTATACTTCCTCTTAATCTTTGAGAAAATGTACTGAAATATTAATCAGAAAATGATTCATTTGACGCTCAGTTTCTTTCAACAGCATTTACATTTTCTTTCTTTTAGAGTCATTTGAGTGAGGTGAAATATTTCTAGCTTTTAGATCATTCACTCTATTGATGGAAGTCTTTAATAATATAGGAGAGAAAAATATATAGATGATCATTGAGGTATATATATTTATAGAACTCAATTTCTTAATCATAGTTTTTCAGCAATGTATACATGAAGCACAATAAATATTTTTTTTAATATCAAAATAGAATCATAAAAAAAAATTGCTTGTAATCAAGATCATTGAAAGACACATCATTTAGACCAATATTAGTACATTTTAACGATAAGAAAAGATATGTTTCGGATGCGTACCGGAGCAACCAACCAAGGCATCAAAATTAATTCTGTTTTTCTTAAATTAAGATTTTATTTAGAAATCATATTGAATTTAAGCTTTTATACAAAATCAGATTCTGAATTTCATAAAGATTTTCAATAGAGGCTTTCAAAGTCATAATTTGAGATATGGATCTTCCACATTGTAGCTCATCTTAAATCATTATGATTGAAGACACATATTTCACACATATAAGAGGATATTCAGAATATTTGTATTTATGTTTAGCACATTATATACCAAAGTTAAGAAAGTTGAAGGATAGAACAAACTCAGTTCATTTTGCCTAAATAGAAATATCCTTCTCTTCTCCTTTTTACAAATTTATTCACCTTTCAGATTTTAACGATGATTGTGAATGACAAATCTGAAATTTCTTTTTAATAAAAAAAATTTTATATAGTATTCCAAATATTCAATCACATTATCCAAGCATGAAGCATTGTAAAACATTGAGAATCAATAAATCAAGACATCATACCATATGCAAAATATACCATGTGTTAAGTCATGCATTAAAATACTAAGTACAAGAATGTCAAGGATCAAAATCAATTCTTTTCAAATAAACTCCCCCTATTTATATATAATCTTGCACTGAGTTCATCCTTAAAGTATGTTTTCAAGTGTTTAAAAAATTGACTTGATTCTTCTTATATACTTTTATTAACTTTGTCTTTCATTTTTACTTTCTTATGCTCTATACTCTATTTGCTCCCTATCCGGTGGAGTTGGGAAGGGGCACGAGGTACTACCACTAGCCTCCCTCTTGTGCCGTCCCTAATATGCCCTACACCGAATAGTTGGGTCAAATAGTGCCGGGTACTACCACTAGCCTCCCCATTGGCACCATCCCTATGATAAGCAATATAGAAAGGTTAAACTATTTACTTTAAACTCTCCCTCTATTTAAGTGTAATTAATTATGGATTTTATTCCTTCCAAAAGAATGCTCACACAAGTCTCACAAATGTGTCGAATATATTAAGTTTGTTTTGCTTTTCCTTAAGGTTGAAGTGTTTGCCTCTACTTGGATTTTACTTCTCTTGAATAATATCCATTTTCTTTTCTTTATCTCTCTCTCTTTTTGTTATTCTCAAGTAATCTACATGAAAGAGCAGAATAAAGAAATAATGAAATGTATCGTATAGAGGTATATCATGCAAACACTATTTTCATTATGCCCAAGAATTCGTAGCTTCTCACAAGTCATTCTAAATCAGAGTTTTAATCATATACTTGTGTATTTCATGGTTATGATACAGCCATAGAAATATTTTAGATTGAGCAAACCATGAAACAATTTCTAAAAGTATAAGTCAGTCAATACACATATAGACATGATATCAAAAATTAATAATTAAAGAATTTAATCATGCCATAATAGGATTTAAGTTATTGACTTTGCTCAATTAATTTGTGAGAAAGGTATCTAAAATTACCTATTCATTATATGTTCTTCAAGCCAAATTAGATTTCTTATGTGTGAACTTTTGGCTGAAGAAGATCCTCTCTCTTGTTTGCATGTGAATGTTTAGTGTATCTTACATGAAGATATCCTTCAAGTTGAAATTTCTCATTTTTCTTTCTTGAAGGAAGGTCATTAGTTTCTTTAAGATACAAAGCATTCATCCAATATATATATATTTTTTAATTAGATGACTCAATATGAGATATGACAATAGTTGCATGTTGAGTCACTTTATTCAAGAGATTGCCTAAATATAAGCAAGCACATATCACTTGAACTAAAGAGATAGATTCATTAACCAAGATAGTTCAAGGACAAGCATGTGAGGCAATAGACAGATTTATCAAGGTCAAATCAATTTAGTTTAGATTCTATTTGCTTAAGATAATTATCAATAAGATGTGTTAACTAATTTTTAATCAACTTATCTTAAACGTTTGTTTCTATCAAAATTCAGATTATGACGTATTTGTTATCAATAAAATATGATTAATTAAAGTTAGATTGAAGTCTTGCACAAGGTCACATAATGAGCATACAATCTGGTCTACTAGCTGTATGATAAAATAATTATTCTATCATGCTTCAATACAGCTTTAAACAATAGATCTACTTTGCTCATCCTTTACAATTTCTACAAGATGGGGTCATAGATATACCTTCTTCACGCCAATCTTCTATAAGAGTTTTCTTATGGACTAACGTTGGTCAATGAAGATCCCCTTTCTTGTTTGTCTTAATTTGGAGTTTGAGAGAAGATGTTAATTCATTCATCATATTTCAAACTCACTTTGCAATATAACTCTTCATTAGTAGAACCAAAAATGATGTCATCAATGTGTGCTATGAGCAAGCAAGATATCATAGATTCTTCTTGTTGATGCATAGATTTATCACTATTACTTTCTATCAACAAGGTTACCTAAGCTTTTATATATCAAGCTTTTGATGCTTGTTTTAAATCACATATTGCTTTATCATATATGTAATGTGTAATTTTTAAATATGGTGGTTATTTAACATAGATCTACTTTTTAATGAAATAACCACATAGGAGTGAATTCTACACATTCATTTGACAGAATATAAAGCTCATGAGTCAAGCAAATGATAGTGGTGATCTTTACTTTTAATCATGCAAGAATCAAGATCTATTTCATCTTTTCTTGATTCAGTCTTTTAGTAGTTATCAATTTTTCTTCATTAAGTGCATTTCTGAAAAACTCAATTTTGTTATAATTATTAACAAGTTTTCAGATTGTTATATGTAAAAGATTAACCATATATAATTTGATCTTAGTATCTTGACAGTAAATCATTAGTCTCATAGAGAATAAGACGACTTGATATTTTTGCAACTAAAATCTTTTCATTGAATATTCTATATACATTGCTTGATGAATGATATCCAAGGATAGACATATCTCTATCAGATTTGGCATTATTTTTCATAAGAACATATCAAGCATAACATGTACGACTGAAAAATATGAAAGATATGCAATGGTTCATTTTCCATTTTTCAGAAGATCAAAAGGAGTTTTCATCAAAAATAGATCTAATAGAAATCATATATATGACAAGCAGTGATGATAGCTTTTTAAAAATCATTTAAGTAGATGACTATCATACACAGTTGTCTTTTTCATTTCTTCAAGAATTCTATTACCCCTATTTTACTTAAGATGTCCTTGGTGCTGAAATAGTTAATTTCTGCATAAACTTTATCAGGATTTTGGTTTTCAACACTGTGCCATGATACTCTTTATCTTCACAGTTAGGAAACCTTTATCATTTGAAACACTTTTACAAGATTCAGCAAATACAGAAAATATTTTCAAGTTTATTTTCCAAGAACAAATCCAATGTAAGCTCTTGAAAACTTAGAGATGGAAACAACATCTTTAGATTTAGAAATGATTTTTGGTTGTTTCCTTAGTTAGCATGCATAGCAAAACTTTGACCTTTAAGAAGATAATTTAAGTAAGCCAATGGCAAGGTCTTTTGAGATTAAGTATATACTAGCATGAGTTGATTTTGTATGCTAAAGATGGTTTCTTTAATCTTGGTATTCATAGTGCATATATTTAAAAACATACCAAGTACACATTATCATATCTATGATCAATAAACAATAATGCCATGGATAAAAACTCTCAATCAAGCATATAGAGAATTCATAGAATTATTCTTAATAAATTAATCATTTTGCAACTTATCCAATAGTGAGTAAAGTACACTATGAAGTGATTTGATCATATTTCCAAAAGTATTTTCTATATCACAAAATTGATCACTATTAGCAATTCATATCAAATACTAAGCAAAAATAATGATGAGATGCAAGGATTACTGATTTTTGTTAATAACTTTTCATAAGTATATTTTAAGTTTCTTTTGTTCCATGGGTATCTTGGTACACCTATGTGTACATCCTCATTTTCTCATTTTGGGTACCCAAGCTTGCTTGAGTCCTTGAGAGTTAGGACATATGGTTCCTTTTGGAACCCATATCTGTTTAATAGTAATAACTTTACCATTTGATTTAATTATACTAGAACGATAGGTAAAGTTGTTATTCCCATCCTTTTCATTTTTGAAATAACTTATCTTATTTAATGGTTTGCTTGATGAATTGATAACCTTTTTCTCTAGAGATTTATTGTTAAGTAAAGGAATCAAGCCAAGTTTTGATTTATCACAAGCAACATATTGGCTTTCAAACATCATTTTTAATCGTTCTGAACTTACGGTGAATTTGTTAATAAAAGATTTTAATTGATTAATTTCTTTACTTAAGTTTTGATTTTCTTTAATTAAGCTATGATTTTTCTGAATCAATTCTTCTGAAAATGACCTTAAACTTTTATTTTCAGAATTTAGTTTGTCTTGTATTTCAGTAATAGAATTTCTTTCTTTTGAAATTTCCAAATTTAGCTTTTTAAGATTTTTATTTTTCCTAGCTAATTTTCTACATTCACTATACAAATCATGAAAAGCATTTAAAAGTTCATCATAAGAATATTTTTCATGAAAGTCATTTGGTGTAAGATTAGATTCAGATTCTACTTTATCTTCTTGTACCATAAGACATAAGTTAGTTACCTCTTGTAGTTCATTGTTGCTCCTAACTTTCAATTCCTTGTCTGACTTTCTCTTGGTCAAGGCTTTCTTGCGCTTTACCTCTTTCTTCCTTTCTTCTTGCTTCCTCTTCTTCTTTGTCTTTAGGAAGCTGATTTGCCTCGGAGTCGACTCGGACCTTATTGGAGTCGACTCGACTAACTTGGGAGTCGACTCTGAGCTTCTTGGAGTCGACTCGACTGAGGGAGATTCATCACCCTTTTCTGCAGTCTCATTGTTAGTATATAATTGAAGCATATGAGAGCTAATCTGAGATTTATCATAAATATTTTCTAAAGTATCCCAGATCTCCTTAGCAGATAAGCATGCAGAAATTTCATTAAACTTTGTTTCTTGAATAGCACAATATAATATGTTCATAGCATTAGCATTTAATTGTGCTAAGTCCTTCTCATTAATATGAGAGAGTGTGTGAAGGTCATTTATTATGATTTTCCATAGATAATAGTTTTGTGATTGAATGAAAATGCGCATGCGTATTTTCCAATGTGGGTAGTTTATACCATTAAACAGTGGAGGTGTATCAATTGATTGTCCTTCTCCTAGAAAACTATCTATTTGAGTTGTCATGATCTTTGGCTCTAGTCGGTTAAGACTACAAATAATATTTGAGCACCTGCTCTGATACCACTTGTTGCCCAGTAGATACAACCCAAGAGGGGGGGTGAATTGGGTCTTTTAAAACTTTTATGCTACTTCTAAAACTTTTTGATTAACTATGCTAAGTTATATAGATGCACAGTGGAATTTAAACTTAGCAACAGTATGATTTATTAAATGGGACTTGATTAAGTAAATTGAGTATGCTTGCAACTAAGGGATGCGTAGATACGAGTTAAGCAAGCAATATATCTAAGTAAGCAAGTTAGACAATGACAAAAAGCATCACAAACACAATAAACATATAGTGGTTCGGTGCACCCCAGCACCTACATCCACTCCCCAAGACCTCTTGGGAATTTCACTATAATCCTACCGATTACAGCCGGTTGTTTTACAAGCTCACAACCCAACTTGTTGTTTTACGAGCGCACAACGAACTCGGTCGGTTTTCCCAGGCTCACCGACTAGAACCAACCCCGATTGTTTTCCCGGGCTCACAATCAAACCCTTTCACGTTGGTTTTACCCTCGGCTCACCAACAAACCTAAACCCCGTTGGTTTTCCCTTTGGCTCACCAACAAACCTTACACCGTTGGTTTTCCCTTTGGCTCACCAACAAACCTTTACCCCTTGATTCAATCCCGTGATTGAATCAAGTTACAAGATATTATAACAAAGTTTAAGATAAATCAAAGCTTCTTAAACAAGCAAATATAACACTATAAGCAAATAGAGTAAAGTGAAGTCCTCAAACGAGTTTGGAAGATGAAGGAGCTCGACTTCTTCTTTACTTGACCCTCTTCTGATTTGGCACGAAGTGGAGGATCACTGAGGCAGCACACGGATGGAGAGGAAGCTTTGGGATTCACTTGGATGCTCTTCTTCCCTCTATTTCACTTTGAATGGCCCTTTTGTGCTTTTGGGAGATTTCCCTTGTAATCTGTTTGGAATCTCTTCCCTAAAAGTTCTCTCCCACTTCCATGAGTTCTCCCCTAGCTCTCTTCTTGTTTTTATAGCTTTAGATGGAGTGGAAACAAGAATCTAGCCGTTAGAGACAAAAATAGAGCCGTTGGACACAGTCTGCACTTCCTGACAATATTACCGTTGGGATCGGAGTCGACTCGCGCGATCAGGAGTCGACTCGCCTGTTGCAGGAGTCGACTCGTGCTTTACTGGAGACGACTCGGCCACTGTTCCAAATTTGAATTATGGTGCATCCTCGACTGGGAGTCGACTCGTCTTAACCCGGAGTCGACTCGCCAACTTCTGGAGCTGACTTGGCAATTTCGGAGTCGGCTCATCCACTGAAGTCCGTGGATCCAATTTTGAATTTTGTCCTCTCGAGTCGACTCGACTGTCCTGGGAGTCGACTCGAATCTCAGAGCCCGAACTCCCGATTCTCTGTCTTTTGGCTCATCCAGTCTTGGAGTCGACTCGAACTTCCTTGGAGTCGACTCGGCTCTCAGTTTCCGAAAGTTGGTCTTCTGCCATCTTAGTGTAGCGCTGCCTTGGAGTCGACTCGAGCTGTCTGGGAGTCGACTCGAATCTCAGAGTCGGAAAACTGATCCTCTGTATTTTGGAGCCGCGCTGCCTTGGAGTCGACTCGACTTGTCTTGGAGTCGACTCGCCTCTCAGAGACGAAAATACCGTCTTCTGTCTTGGGGTTGCGCTGTCTTTGGAGTCGACTCGGACTTTGTGGGAGTCGACTCGAATCTCAGTGTCCAAAAACTGCTTCTCTGAGTTTTCCCTTGTGTACCACTGAGAGTCGACTCTCGCTTTCTTTGGAGTCGACCCGACAACCATTGGAGTCGACTCGCATTCCTCAGGAGTCGACTCGAATCTCAGGGTCGAAAATCCCTCTCTGACTTTTCTGCCTTTTACACCCTGGAGTCGACTCGTTCTACTCTCGAGTTGACTCGCCAAGCATTGGAGTCGACTCGAATTCCTCAGGAGTCGACTCGAAGACTATTCTTTTAAATTTTCCTTGAATTTGCTCCTCCAATTTGAATCTTTTGAACTTGAGACTTGGGCCAATAACTTGTAGCTTTCTTCCAACTTTTCTTGAGTGCTTTTAGAGGCCTTCTTGTGTTCTTCCAACTTGCTATGTTCCTTGCAAAATAAATATCTTTCTCCTTGCAACATAAACATTAGTATCCATACTTCAAGGTTTTGTGATCATCAAAATCAATCTATGAATCAATCTTTGGGTCATCACAGGTGCTTTCATTTTTTTATTAGACCCTACTGAACTTTGAGGAACATTGCACTTTATATGATTAAGCTATTGATGATGTGGACCTGACAAGCCTAACATGCCTTACACTTGCAATTTGACCCCTTATATTCTTCACCTTTGTTATAAGACTTAAGTTAACCTTGTTTTTTTTCTTCTTTTTTTACTTATATATCTATTCTTCTATGTTATCAAATCGTACCTCCAAGAAAAGAAGGACGGCAGAAAATATGGTTGCCATTTTGATATCAAGAAGATAGCAATAAAGAAAGGCAATCTTCTTGATGGCTGAAACAAAATCCTTAAATCAAGTGGCCCACAGGCTTGCCCCAGTGTTTAAAGAGATTATAGCAGTAATAAAATAATTTTGCTTTTGCTAGATGGGATAAAATTTACATGCTTATTCTCTTTTTTACGCTTTTCCATAAATAATTTTTTATGATCTGCACAAAAATCATATATTGAATAGGATGAGTTGCTTGCCATGATATAAGGATCTAATTGTCCACATCTATAAAAAAAAAAAGTTTGTAAGATGACATAAAGAAACATTTTAATCGCCAACTTCTCGAATTATGTAGATGGGATAAATGTTTCTCCCATCTCCTCACCCTAACTGCAAATAAGTGTCCACCTAGAATGCTTAGAGTGAAACCAAGATTTCGATGGAGCATGATGCTATATTCTTCTCATCGAAGTACCATTCTTCCTTTTATTGAAAGAACAACTAATAGGGGCTACTTTGCGGATCTCCCTTCTATGCTTTCTTTTATGTAATTAGAAGCTTACTCACCTCCTCACTTTCATCTGCATTTTGTTATGGAAATTTTGTTCCTATATCCTCCTTTTACATGCACTAATTACCCAACTAGGTCTCCATCTCAGAATTTAGTTTGAGTCAAATGGAAATCATTTTAGAAATCTAATCACCTATTCATTACAATTACCCAAATCTAGTTTCAGTATCTAACTAGTCTTTTGGTACTTTCCATACCAAGAGCATGTTAAAGTCATTCTCATCCTAGCACTCCAACCAACACACTATCAAAAGACATTACTTATTGCTATCTGCGATCATGTATACATGTCTCTACTATGCAGCCTCCAAACAATACCTTAATAAAGCCGTCTCCTTTATTATTGTCAATACTCTTTAAATTGGGTTACATTGGCTGGTGTTTTGAAATTGAATGAAGTAAATAGAAAGATTGGTGATGGCAAATTTAATTGGAGTGGTCCAAAAAAACAAGGAGATAGAGGGAGGCCGTTCCAATTGTGAGTTACCATGTGAATGACTTTGTTAAATCTTTCATGCACAACAGTTTTTGCCAACCACCATCTGTTTGAGAAGAAAACTCACAAGTTAGTATAGCAGCACACTTGCCTCCCATCACCATAACTATATTTGCTCCTCAGCATCTGAGCTGAACCCATCAATAAGAAGCTTGCAAATATCTTCTGTTTATCTTCAGAGTTATTATTATTTATTATAGATGCAATTCTGATAACCTTTTATTATTCAAAAACAGAATCAATTGATAGATAATGAATCTATCAAATTTATCCAAGAAGATACTCTTAGAGACAATCAATCTACCAAACTTCAACTTGATGACAGCATCTGCTGTTTCCACGTTTTACTGAAAATCTTTATACTTGAAGGGAATAAAAAACTAAGTGGTGTCTTCTTGTCTTTTCCTTGGTTACCACCAAACAGACCTTTTTTCTGTAGCTGTTCATTGCTAGAACAAATTGGGTGTTAATCTTATGTTTAAAAAAAACTCATTTCTAGAAGCATTAGAGAGTGAGCGAAAGAAAGGACTAATTGGAGTGTCAAATGATTAAAGGAGTTGAACATTTGTTGGTAGCCTTCCATACTGATGTTCATCTTATATACCTCTGACACAGTGGGATATGGCTGTATTGCATTTCCATCTGCATTTTCTTGCTGTTTTTGTCTTCTAAATGCATTGATGCATACTGCAAGAACATTTAAAAATAGAAAAATAATTATTCTTGAACTTGTAGCTTACAGTTCCTGATCATAAAGAGCTTTGCTATGGGGCCCAGCTATGGTACCAAAACAATGTCATATTTCATGAGGTTGTTGGTATAATTTGCAGGATTAGTGCAATACACTGTGGGATTATGGTGTGAAGCACCAATCCCACCATGCATATGGCAATGGACTTTTCTTTGGTAGCAGGGTTGGGCCCCAAGCCTTTTTATGACAACAAATGACTTGTTCATTTCTTTGGGTAATAATCTTTTTGGGCAACTTATGAATATAGTGGCAGTTAGTCATATGTAATGTGGTACAAATCTTTGTTCGACGCATAATTAGAAAGCATAGCTATCTCAAAAGAGGCTACCAAAAGATATTTGATGCAGGAGTGTTTTATTATTTTATACATTTTGCCAGTTAATTTTAGATGTACCAGCACTGCCATATCTCTTTGTCTAGTGCAAGCTATGTGGGAGGCAAGGATCAATTCAGATGATTCCTGGGCATGGTCAACCATTGACTCGTGAACTTAGTCAGCGTGAATCGACCACCAGATTGATGGTTTTTGACTGCAGAGGCTTTGAACCTGTTGATTTCTCTTTTGATGATGGATGGATGGCTGAATCTGTAAGTATCTACTGCTTGTAGCTTTTGCAGTCTCTGTTGCACAACTACTTCTGGTATTGCATTCAACTCGTACTTATTTCCTAGCTTGTCACTCTGGATATACCTGTTCAGTACATTCAGCTCCTGCAGAACTATGGTAACATAAGAATTTGCCTGTGAACTAGTTCTAATTGCACCTTATATTGCAATTCATATAGATGATAACGGTGCAGCATTTATATAGTTACCTCCTTTCAAACACATGGTGAAATTTGTGAACTATGTCAGTGATGGTGGTAAATATTGAAAATTTTATTGGATTCTGCCTTGATGAACGAGATAAAATGATTGGTGGCTGTGCATGAACAGACACAATGGTGTGTGAGTGAGAATGTCCCAGAAATTCTATACTGGGTGCTGCGCTTGCTTTGAAATCTCGTTTTTTAAGAAAGATCAAGTGGTTTTTTGGGTTGTGAATGAAATTGATTCTTGCTCTTCAAGTGAGGTTGATTAATTTTGTTTAGGGTTGCAAGGAAATTTGATCTGAATGCTAGTGAAGCTCATGAGTGCACTAGCATGTTGATTGAAACGAAAAATAAGTGATGCACGTCCAAGAGTTCTCTTATTTTTTAAGGCCTGTTGTCCTCATGTGTGTTTGCAGGGACAATATGAGCAAGAATAGGAAATGGTTGGCTATTGTTGGTGATGGGAGGCAAAATGGATCATCCTATTTCGGCATGGAGTCTCCCAATTCCGGCCAGGCTAACCTTGGCCTCGCCAAGAACTAGGTAGACCTCGGCCCTGCCAAGAACCAGGCAGACCTCGGCCCTGCCAGAGGCCAGAGCCGACCTCGGCCCTGCCAGAGGCCAGAGCCGACCTCGGCCCTGCCAGAGGCCAGAGCCGACCTTAGTCCGCCAGAGGCCGAGCCGGCCTCCACCAGAGGCCAGAGCCGACCTCGCCAAGCACATGTCGCGGCCTCCAAGCCTGCCCAACTTCGCGCGCAGTCGAACCTACGCGCACACCCACACCCACACACGTGGCCGAACATCCCAACCTGGCCAACCCCTTGCTTGCTGACCATGCCATGACGCGTCAACCAAGGGTCATACCCTGTCTCACCTGTCAAGGGTCATACCTTGCCACACCTGCCAAGGGTCATATCCTGCCGCACCCGCCGACACGCCATCTCCAGCTATTGGCCAGCTGATCACATCTCAGCCCAAAATTTCAGATAACAGCCGCCACCCTCACCCGATAAAAGGGGATAGAGAAAGGCCCTCGGTAAGCTGGGATAGGCATTCTTAAGCTTTGTACAAGCTATTTTGAGCTAGAAGAGGCCATCAAAGGCACTCAGAAAGCCTTTTTCCACAAAAAAGTCCGGCTAACTTAGCCATTGGAGGGCCTTCGCTGGAATTTCCGGCCAAAGCTTTGTGCATGTATCCCGGAGCGCAGGGAGGTGGCCATCTTGCTCCTTTCCGGCCGGCGTCTTCTCGGAGGTATCCCGGACCACCGGAGGCAGCCCCCTTTCTCCATCCCCGGCTGGCATCTCCTCGGCTCCCTTCTGGCATGGTCGCCCTCAGGCCAAATTTCAACCACAACAGTTGGTATCTTCAAACCAGGTCTTTAATGATCATTCTGGAGCAATGGTGCTAGAAACTAAGGCTGATAGACAAAATCAATTATGGGCTGTCCAACCAAGTGCAGTTTATTTGCTCGCTCACTTGGGTCAAATTGTAGTCTTGACTTGACATACTTAGCAGCCAGCGTGGGGCATCAGAAGTTACACTAATAGAACATAGAATATAGTTTTATTTTATAATTTACACGAGAGAGCTTAATGATCCCATACCTGCTAACATTTTAATGCCAACTCTTTTTCAAGTTGACATTTGTTTTCTTTGGAAGCATGTAGATTTTGTCAATTTTATAGGAAGTTATAAGCTAAGTAACAGAATTTTGCCGTGTGAATGTCTTAACATGCAGAAACCTCAAGTTCTCTAAAACGGTGAATCTGGTCTCTCGAATTGATGGGAGACAGATGTTTTGGCATGGCCTCCTTTTAATGCACTGTGCTGGAAGTTAATCAGATTTATCCCATTTTCTTCTTCTTCTGTTACTGGCCATTTTTCTCTGTTGTTTCTATTCCCTCCCCCTTTTATACTCCAGAACCCTTGAAATGATTCATTGAATATGTCATCTGTTGAATAATCATAAGGACAAAGGGGTTCTCAATTTTGAAGAGCATGTCTAATGGGTTTTGTTGGGGAAAAACCCAAGTCGCCCGACCAGGAAGCGCCGACCAGAAGGCGCCCGACCAGGGAGCGCCGAACAGAACGCGCCCGACCAGGGAGCGCCGACCAGAACGCGCCCGACCAGGGAGCGCCGACCAGAACGCACCAACCTCGCGACGCTCGAGTTGAAGGCGCCCAACTGGGCAACCGGCTCGGCTCGGTGCCGAGCCCCAAAATGCCTTGTCCAAATATTTGACCCCGGCCTGTTTCTTGAGGGAACCTGACCCTAGATATCCAACGCCACCGTACTTTGCGCTACCGTCATCAAGCCATTAATGCGCGTGGCCTCTGCAGGCCTCCAGTGCACTCAACCATTAATGAACACGGCTCAAGATGATCTCCGGATCACTCGACCATCAAAGCGTATGGCCTTCCCTGATCACCGGCTCACTCAACAATTAATGCACTTGTTATCTACGGACCCCAGGCCCTCCACAGCGGGCGGTTGAACCACTCCCCCAGGTCCGATCAACCACGACAATTCGCTGACTCCGGTCTGATCCGGTCTCATCCCCCACGACGCCATTAATGAACGTGATCGCGTTCAATTATCACAAAGAGGACAATCTGCCCTGTCACATCGCAGGTAACTCAATTCCCTCTATAAAAGGGGAATCCCTCCACCTGAAGAAAAAGGGAGGAAAACCCTGACTTCTAATTGCTATCTCCACTCTTATATTGGCCCCCTCTGACTTAAGCATCGGAGGGCCGGCGCCGGAAAGCCCGGCCACCGGCTTCTTGCAGGTCCTCCGGAGGACGCCACCAGCCGACGTACCGCCACCCACCGTTCCAGCAGCGGAGCTCCTCCCCCCTCAACCGACGGTCGCCCCCGGGTCCAATTTCCAGCAACAGGTTTGATGCTGGTTGACTCGAGGACATGACATTTTTCTTGTTGGCCACATCTGTTGATTGGAACATTGATACCAAATTGTACAATATTCAAATGCATAGTCTCTAGGTAGCTATAAGCGGCAGCAGATAGATATCATCAGGTTGTATTATATATTTGAATTAAATACTAATGTCGATGGTAGTTAGTGACAGTGGTTTTTCAGGTAATGATAACTTTCTGTAGTACTGTAATTGTATCTGTGTGTATGTCCTGGTAGAATTTTGGTACACAGAATCTTGGTGCTTCTGTACTAATAATTATGTTTCACCATCCATGAGACCCTAACTCTTGCTACAGCTCCATGAATTTCATCTGTATGTTAGCTGCTTTGCTTAATAACTTGATGTGCATAGATTTGTCACTTTAAGTTTTGCTTTATGGGTTCTCTCCAAGTGACAATCTGTTGATCATGCAAATCCTTAATGTTCCATAGAATGGACGAATGATCAAGATGTGCATGTCTTAAAAGTTTTTTTTTTTCAAGTAAAATGGGTATAGATCAAAAGGTGCTACTTGCTGTGTCACGTATTCTGAAACTTAATGTTGAGGTGCTATCATGGTCTCTAGACAAGTGTCACTCCATTTGAAGTGGATCTATCTGGAGGTGAGTTTGCAGACTATGATGAGAAGGGAGAATGCCCAGTTGAGGTAACCAATCTCCGGGCACTGTTTAGAGTGGTAAGCTTGACATCTTGGGTCATGGATTATGTTTTAAATCAGCTGATGACTTGCCGACTGTACCAGTAGCAATTAAATTCGAGCGAAAGCCAATATGGCTGGTTGAATATATCACATCCGCAGTATTTAATTATTGACATCTTTTAATGTATATTTACAGGTAAAGAAGCAAGAGCAATGGCGCAACACTGCTTTTGTTTGACGGCAGTACTTTATGAATGCTATGTCACAGGATGTACACAAGTTTTGCCATGATGCTACGAGACCTGTTATCTTCTACCATGATAGTACGTACTTCCTATCATCCCTTTGTTCATATGCTTAATCTTCATGAATCTTGTGTTTGCACAAGCCATTTGATGGTTAGATTCTGTTATGAGACTTTTGACTTGTAAGCTAGGGTATTGTTTCGAAACATTTTAATGATTCCCTTGCTTTTTTGGGCTGCGGAGCTTGACGTGCCACCTTCAGTTTTTGGGGCGCGCTACTTGGCTACTTTTGGTAGTTGAAACTCGTTGACAGGTTGTGTAAAACCTGGTTATCTTTCTCATGGATCTCTTGATATTATAGCTTATTATGCTGTTTTTCATGGGGGCAGCAAAGAATTACATTCACTTAGAGCAAGACCCAGACCTATGTTAAATTTTGCTTAATGGATCTATATGTACAATGTATTGAAGGTAGGAGAACTTATTATTCTGTGAATAAAAATCCTGTTTTGTTTTTTTGTAATATGTGAATCAGGATCTATGTTATTTTTTGCTTAATGGATCTATATGTATTTTGTGATAGCGGTAGGGTGATGGCATGAAAACAGGCAGCAGGAGACCCTATTATTCTGTGAATGAAGAACTTTGTTTTGTTTTTGTGATATTTATAAATGGAATTCGGAGGTGGAAAAAATTTCTGAGGCATGTCACTGGTGCAAAAATGCATTCAACGGTGAGATGGAGCTTCAAACACTCCTCTGGGAAAAGTAAGAGGCAAGGAAGGGGGGTTTGGGGGGTGGGGGAAGAAGGCTGAAGGCTATGGAAGATTTCTTAGGGGATCAAATCAAATTCTGCAATTGTTTGCTCGGTGTCTTTCTTTCATTTGCACGTCTTTTTTGGGATTGCTTTTTGAGATATCCTGACTGAAAGCCTTATCAAATATTGACAGCACTCCCAAGCATGTTAAAAAAAAAAAAAAGCATTGTTCTCTGATTTTATTCTTAAGGAGGAATCTAGATTGAAGATAAGCATAACTTGCTAGCGTTTTTATTGTTCTAGTCGAAAAATCATGGAAAAAAGACGGGAAACTAAACAGAAGAATCTAGGCCCTGTTTGGGGGAGCTTTTGGAGGGCCAAAAAGTACTTTCTGGCCCTCCAAAAGTACTTTTAGATAAAAAAATGGTGTTTGGTAAAATTTTCGGAAAGCTGTTTCAGCTTTTGCGGAAAGTTGAAAACAATTTTTGGGGAGAAGCTGCAATTTGGAGCTTTCTAAAAACGCTGTTTTTAGCTTTGTCGGGAAGCTGTTTTTTGGACCAAAATATCTCCATTTAAATCACACTTTTTTTCTCCAAAATCCTCATCCCGCCTCATCCTCTCCCACCCATCCTCTCCCTCTCTATCTTCTTCTTTCTCTCAACGCTGCCACCTCCGTTCCTTCTTCCTCTTCTCTTTTTTTTTTTTTTTTTTTTTTTTTGTTTTGGGAGCTCGTGGTTGCCCACAGTGGCAGCCATCATGCCAGCCACCACTCATGGCTGGTGATCTCTCTATATTTCAATAAAATAAAATAATAAATAAATAAATAAATAAATAAATAAATAAATAATGAGTGAGTGGCAAATAATCTGATCTAAATAAATAAATAAATAAAAATATTAGTAATTATTTAACCAATTTTATCACCTAGCTAGAAAATTTGTTAGAGAGATAAATGGTCATTAGAAGGATGGAAAATTAATTTACACTAATAATTATAATGTTTTATATATTTATTATTGTATTATATTATAAATATAATATTAGATTACATTATATCATAATACATTGATATGTTATGTTAAATAATTTAATATTATATTAAATTATTATTCTATAATGCATAATGTTATAGTACTATATTATAATAATATTATATTACATTACATTAATATTATACTATATCATATATTTATGTATTAATACATATTATATTTTATTATGCTTTGTTATATAATACTGGTAATGTTTTTTATAGTCATTTTGTCACACAAAAGTACTTTCTTAGTTTGTTTACCAAACACATGTTAAAGTGCTACAGCATTTTAGAAATGTAGTTACCAAACAGCAAACGGCTTTTTATAAACGCTTTGCTTCAGACAGCTCTACATCCAAAAACTCTACTACTAACAGCTCCTCCAAACAGGGAGTTTCTAAGCGTTACCGGTTATGTTAGCTGTACTAATTATATTATAAGCAATAAATTAAGAGTCATCATCTCCTTGTCATGATGAAATTGTTCTTTGATTTGTTCAAAGGATTTGAATTATTTGTGTTCTTTGCTTAAATTACTTTTCCAATGGCCCAAATCTTCCCAAATGTCAAATTTGTGGCCATAGTTGTTACCATATTACATTAATCAAAACTATGAATGTTTGTGGAGTAAACATTCAATTCTCTCTCTAGATGATGCTAATATATAATAGTATGTTTATCAACAAATCCAATAAAAAGGTCTTTGATGACAAAATCAAAATTAAAAAAACTCAAATAATTTAATAAATGGTGAGATCATGGCCATACATCAAGTAACCCTAATTTTGAATCAGTCGAACAATACTTGAATGAATAACTAGCAGAATTGCTATATCAACTCATCAAATGAGAGAATAATAGTCACAAGATACTCCATTCCCTTGTCAAGAGGACTTGGGTCTGGTGGTTGGTATCTTCTCCTTCAATAGCTTGCTCAAATGATAGGTCCGGAGTTGAAGCTTTGGTGATGGCATTCCATCCGTATTTCTTGAAAGTATATATATATTTTTAAATTTATGGCAAAACATTTGTCAAACCTACTGGTCTAAAAGGGGGAAAAAACTGAATAATTAGATATAAGAAGATGGTCCACAATCAAGACATGGGGTATGGCAATTGTCACATATCAAGGCAGGAAACCAATCAACTTATTGGTTAGCAAATGAAGGTTTCAAGGTATAGAGATCACTTTGCTTCCTCATTGTTTATCATCATGCTGGCATATGTTTTCGGTAGTACTCACGATAGATTCCAATATTGAGGCTGAAAAATGTTTGCTATTGTCTTGCCTGTTTAAATGAAACAGTCCTTACATTTTGTGTTCTGCCCTTCTTCCTATCGGCACTTATCATTCCATGTCCTAACCTGGCATTTAAAACATAGAAATTACAAACCCTTTCTAAACAAAATCAGAAACATCCATAAATTGTATTTTGTACACTACAAACCGTACACTTCCATTACTGTGGAGTCTGCTTATTGGCGGAGGAGACCATCTGCTATATCCTCTTTTGTTGTCTATGTGCGGACCAGGTTTGGCAGTGCGCAAGACTTGTTCCCATCATCGAGCGGAGGCAGTCCCTTGTCGGAGGACTTTCTTCTTCGGCTGCGAGCATCGGCGAGGAGGCCAGACATAGTAGAGTGGGGTGTTCGGTGTGCCTATTTGGCCTATCATATTTAGCTGAATAGAAACGTCCGGATCTTTGAGGATAAGTGGTCCCAGCCGATGGTGGTGGTGGTCAGAGCTCTGCTTTATTCAACGGAGTTTATCAGTAGTGTACTATTCTATTCTCCTGAGGCCAGGGACATCTGGGTCTCTCGTCCAGTTGTGTCAGCGACCATGTTTGCATTTGTTGCTTGGGAGCCCCCATTTCTTTTCTTTTTCAAGGTGAATTTTGATGACAGTATTGATGGGAGTGGGCTTTATCATCTGAGATCACCACTCCAGATTTGTGGCGGTTGGCAGTCGACAGATTTACGACACCCTTATCATTGTTGCGGAGCTGCGGGCAGCATGAAAGGGTCTCTCCTATGCGAGGCAGGCTTTGGGTGCGGAGTATAACCACCTAGAGGGCGACTCGCCGAGTCGGATAAGCAGTCCTTGCCCCGTGACATACGACGGATGGCACGGGATTGCGCCTCGTTTAGAGCCACGCATATGTACCAGGAGGCCAACACAGCTGCAGATTGGGTGGCCTCCTACGCGGCATATCACTCGAAGTTTTTCTTTGGATAAACCAGGCGAATGTTCCCTACCCGTTGGGCCATATTTTTTTTTTTCTGATTTTCTTGGTGGTACTCATATACGTGTGGTGTGAGAAACCGGTGTACCAAGAAAAAAGAAACAATTGCGATCTTTGAAGTACATCAATCCTTACGAAGTCTCATGAAAGTGGGGTTTGAATCCACATCTCTTCATATAACTATCACTATTGGAGTCTTTACCTGTTGCATTAGCCACTAATCTTTTAGTAAACATTAAATTAAATTATGGGATCGCAATCATTTGTCAAGTACTCTTGTTCAAGTCAATCATGTGCTTGCTGGAGGGTTAGATCATAGTATGTATCGCAGGCTCATATCCTTTTAAGCACTTGCATTAATATGCCTCAAGAAATCATAAATCACATAAAATAAGAGCAGTCGATGGCAAAATGAAGATCCAAACACTCAATTTGGCGGGCTTTTGATACTCTTTGTCACGACCCCCGCCCCGTTCCCGGCGGGCCGCCGCGACGGTCCTAGGGTGCGGGTAGGCATAAGGCCACCAGCCACCGCGTAGAACCCTACTACCTATCAATCATCAATAAATCTTGAAAATTTTGGCATGATACATGCACAAAATGATCACCTTTCCTATGGTGACCTGTCAGGATTATCTCATTACATACAACAATGCTACCTGTCAGAGCAGCAATCACATAATCTGTCACATAATGAACCTGGACAATATATATCAATACATCATCTCAGGCATATAACTCATCTATATAAAAATCTGGTTCCCATTTCATCCATGGTCAAACCCATATCCACAACAGGATCTATGACTGTAACTATACACTAAATACAACAGAAGGTTTATAATACACCAAAAGGGGATAAACCTCTATCTACATTATACTATGCTACACTATGGAGCGGCACAGCTAGCAGGCAATCTCTAACCCTGCTCTTCTCTATACAATACCTGCCCTGCAATCAAAAACACAAAACTGGGGAGTGAGTATATAAATACTCAGTGAGTGGAGTAGAGAGTACTATGCACATGAGACAGAATATAATCATGGCTCGAGATGAAATCTCAAGATCAATAACAAGATGAACATGATCTCAACATAGAGAATATGGAGTAAATCATCAATATCACCACAATCAATATCAACTCATCTGAAGCATATATGGAATAATCAAGTAAACATATATGCTACTCATGAATATGCTCAACAGATCATAATGCTGGAACATACAAATCAGGTGTCAATATGCTGAAATCATCACTAGACAGCTATCGGGAGGTGGGTTTTACGCCCCAGGCGAACCAGCAACAACTCCCTACTGCCATATGCATATATCGAATATGACACCACACCAATATGTAAATCATCACTAGACAGCTGTCGGGAGGTGGGTTTTACGCCCCAGGCGAACCAGCAACAACTCCCCACTGTCACATGCATATGCAGGATAAGACACCATATCGATAATGTAAATGCTAGACAGCTATCGGGAGGTGGGTTTTACGCCCCAGGCGAACCAGCAACAACTCCCTACTGTCACATGCATATGCAGGATAAGATACCACACTGATCATGTAAATGCTGGCCAGTATCCAGAACAGAAATCCATCTCACATCTACATACTAAACGGCACCTCGCGGGAATTCTACATCCGCGGAAAGCCATACTGCACCTCGCGGGGTCTTACTATGCCCGGCGGCAAGCAGAATATAAGTCGTAGGACCGGCCGATCCTACGCCTAGGGCCGTGTCCCCCCCTAGGAAGGGACTGGGCTCCGCCCACCCAGAAGGCTACTATGTGCGCACAAAGGCCGATGTTCAACCCCCATCGACTATAGGTGTCCTGCAGATACTGCCAAGCCATGCATAAATGCCATAATGCACCCTCCCAATACTCTACTAAAAAGGAGTATAATCAAGACTACCACTCACTTGATCATGACCCAATCATAAACTAACATCAGGGTTAGAAGTGAGGGTCAAGGAAGTGCAATACAACTCAATATACCACTAAAAAGGCTCTACAAATCTTTGAAATAGAGGAAATGAAATCAATTTACAAAAGAAATCATTTCACAATTCGGAATCAATTTGATTACTCATCAACCCCTCGTAATTCCTCTCAATGTTCCCTCAAATGCATGTACAGAATAATCAAGCATGGAGAATCAAGATTATAGAGGAATCTACTACAATATCAGTCAATATGCACAAGTGGAATCAATTCACACTTGGCGACATTCATGAAAATGAATTAAGAATGCTCATGGTGCAAAGTACATGACTCCCACTCACCTGTCAATCTGGCACAGCCTTGATACGCCTCCAAAAATCTACAGCTGGCAGTGGGGAACTTCTTCCTCTTGTTCCCTAGCTTCTTGCCCAACTGATACATGCATTTACAATATATTTAGTTTTGTATCAAGGGCTATAATCTACGTGCCAATTATAACATAGGGAACTTTAATTGATTCAACTCCCCTGTTCCCTAAATCTTTTCTTTTCTTTCTTCTTTTTCTTTTTAATTATAACTCACCATTTATGTGTATTAGGGACTCCCTTGCATGAGTACAAGGTCCCTTTTAGCTTGATCTAGGCTTAATACCCTATTATAGCATGAAATCCCCTATTTTCCACCCGGATGAACAGTAACCTGGACCGACAGCCGGTTACTTCATCCCGGGTTTGATCCACTTTTCAGACTCCAAATTTGATGAAATTTTTACCTAACATTCTACACTCATAGAGGATTCCAAAGAGGTAACATGCATTGCTATCGGAGGTCGTTTGACCTCCTAAATAATTCGCCGAATTTGGGACTTCGACACAGTTTTTCCGTAGTGCCGGAAAAATTTGTCAAAATCCGATTCTTCCTCTTTTAACCGCCTCTACAACCCTTATCCGACCCTTCTAGACTATATCCACCCTTTGTATAGCCTAATGTCATCAAAAGACTAGATAGGGATGGATATTTACCTTTTTCTTTTTGGAAATCGAGGTCCTTGCGTAGAGGGGAAGAAGATCTACACTTTTCCCTTCAGCTGGCAGCGCATCCGGGATCTCCTACCTTTTCTTTTTCTTCTTCTTCTTCCTCTTCCTTTCCTTTCCTCTCCTTCTTTTTTTCCTCTCTGTTGCCGTCTGAGAACCCCCCCCTCTCTGTCTCTCGGTTTCATTCCAAAGCCACAGCAAACCCTCCAATTAAATCACATCAAAATACTATTCACCCTTTTTTTAATATTATTAAATTCCCATTTTGCCCCTAACACTTCAACATATCTACTGTTATGCCATTAACTTTTGATTTCTTTCCAATTTTACCCTTACCACTTCAACGCATCTACAACTATGCCATTATCTTTTCATTTCTTCCAATTTTACCCCTCATATCAATTTTAAAGGACTATTCTATCCTTTTTTATATAAAAAAATATTTTGGGGTTATTACATCCTCCCCCCTTATATAAAATTCGTCCTCGAATTTAAAAGAGTAAATTACCTGATTACTCAAAGGGGTGAGTGTATCTGCTCTTCATATTCTGCTCAGTGTGGTATTGGAAATCAAATAAATTAGGAGTGTTTTACCTTCTATCTCTACCACATAGGTAGGATATACATACTTCGCTTTTATACTATCCCCTACAGGTGTATTAATAGCTAAGGGAATACGCATTAATATCTTATCCTTAGCTAACTTTTTAGCAAAATAAGGGGACACAAATGAATGGGTAGCTCCAGAATTAAATAATACTCTAGCTTTAATCTTATCAATGAGGAGCATACCTGTCACAGCTACATTTAATGCCTGTGCCTCTTGTGGATTTACCGTGAACACCCTTCCTTGCCCTCTACCTACTGGAGCTGATGGCTGAGATGGTCCAACACTCTGCTGTGATGCTGGTGTCTGACCTCTGCCTCTGCCTACAGGCCCCCTACTACTAGGCCTGTCCATCTGCACAGAAGGGTAGGATGCCAAAGGCACAAACTGCTGGGTGGCACCCTGCAGGCATTCTCTGGCAAAATGACCCGGCTGTCCACATCTGTAGCACACTCCCTGGCCCATTCTGCATCTGCCAGGGTGCTGCTTCCCACATATGCCACACACTGGCCATGATTGGAACCCAGATTCAGTTCTGGCTATAGTGACTGGAGGACGAGGTACTGATGGTAGAAAAGTATCTTGTGATTGACCTCTTTCCCTCCATTTCCTCTTACGTGGGGCAGGTGGAGCTGAGCGTACAGACTGCTCCGTCGGGCCCTCCGAGAGATCTACTCCCTCAGATCTACCTCTACTGTTTTGCTCCTTCCCCACACTCATTTTCCTCTGTTCTCTTTCAGCTCTTTCCTCTTTATTTCTGGTCTCCCACTGTTTTGCTTTATCTATCAGCCTAGACAAGGTGGGGACCTCTACTGCCAGTACTGCATTATAAAGCGGGGAAATCAGACCTCGTCTGAACCTTTCTATCCTGGCAGCTTCAGTGGGGATGATGTAAGGAGCATACTTCCCCAATCTAGTGAACTCACGAGCGTACTCAGATACGCTCATTCCGGGCATCTGCTTCAGCCTCTCAAACTGAAGAGCCCAATTCTGCCTCTCAGCCGGAGACAAGAACTCATCCATCACTGCTTGCCTGAACTCTTCCCAGGTTGGAGGATTCCTACTGTACAATCTATCTTCCATATGCCTCTGGTACCAGTCCCAGGCATCTTCCTTCATTGTAAGCCCTACAAGTTCTATAGCTCTTGCATCAGAACAGGGCAATCTCCGTATCATCTTTTCAGTCTCCTCCAGAAATCTCTGAGGATCTTCACCTTCTTCCCCCTTAAACTCCGGGGTTCTGAGCCTCAGAAACTCCTGTACAGTAATCCTCTCATTATCTAGAGCCCGCCTGGCCAAACTTCTTGGCACAGGTACAGGAGGTGGGATAGATACTACTGACGGGGCAGGAGGTTTCCCCTGAGCAATCTGCTCCCTCAGAGCCTGATTCTCCGCCAGTAACTGTTCCATCAATGCATCTCTACTTCCTACATCTCCTTGATCATCAACCCTCCGTCTATCAGTAGGAGGAGGTTTTTCTCTTTGGGGCTCGACATGTGCAGAACCCGCATCCAATGCTATATCTGGCTCCATCCTCCTTCCAGGACGAGCAGGTCCTCTCCTTGGAGGTATTCTTTATATCTCTCTAAAAAAGTCAAAAAGAGAGGATGGTCGTTACACACTGAGTCATGATATATTTTACTGAGTTGTAAATGACTCATAAAATAACATACAGAAAAATCCTATGCTCCATAGTATAATCCTATACTTAATCCTGACTCACCCTATTGCTCTGACATGACTCTTCTTAACCTTTGCTCTGATACCACCTCTGTCACGACCCCCGCCCCGTTCCCGGCGGGCCGCCGCGACGGTCCTAGGGTGCGGGTAGGCATAAGGCCACCAGCCACCGCGTAGAACCCTACTACCTATCAATCATCAATAAATCTTGAAAATTTTGGCATGATACATGCACAAAATGATCACCTTTCCTATGGTGACCTGTCAGGATTATCTCATTACATACAACAATGCTACCTGTCAGAGCAGCAATCACATAATCTGTCACATAATGAACCTGGACAATATATATCAATACATCATCTCAGGCATATAACTCATCTATATAAAAATCTGGTTCCCATTTCATCCATGGTCAAACCCATATCCACAACAGGATCTATGACTGTAACTATACACTAAATACAACAGAAGGTTTATAATACACCAAAAGGGGATAAACCTCTATCTACATTATACTATGCTACACTATGGAGCGGCACAGCTAGCAGGCAATCTCTAACCCTGCTCTTCTCTATACAATACCTGCCCTGCAATCAAAAACACAAAACTGGGGAGTGAGTATATAAATACTCAGTGAGTGGAGTAGAGAGTACTATGCACATGAGACAGAATATAATCATGGCTCGAGATGAAATCTCAAGATCAATAACAAGATGAACATGATCTCAACATAGAGAATATGGAGTAAATCATCAATATCACCACAATCAATATCAACTCATCTGAAGCATATATGGAATAATCAAGTAAACATATATGCTACTCATGAATATGCTCAACAGATCATAATGCTGGAACATACAAATCAGGTGTCAATATGCTGAAATCATCACTAGACAGCTATCGGGAGGTGGGTTTTACGCCCCAGGCGAACCAGCAACAACTCCCTACTGCCATATGCATATATCGAATATGACACCACACCAATATGTAAATCATCACTAGACAGCTGTCGGGAGGTGGGTTTTACGCCCCAGGCGAACCAGCAACAACTCCCCACTGTCACATGCATATGCAGGATAAGACACCATATCGATAATGTAAATGCTAGACAGCTATCGGGAGGTGGGTTTTACGCCCCAGGCGAACCAGCAACAACTCCCTACTGTCACATGCATATGCAGGATAAGATACCACACTGATCATGTAAATGCTGGCCAGTATCCAGAACAGAAATCCATCTCACATCTACATACTAAACGGCACCTCGCGGGAATTCTACATCCGCGGAAAGCCATACTGCACCTCGCGGGGTCTTACTATGCCCGGCGGCAAGCAGAATATAAGTCGTAGGACCGGCCGATCCTACGCCTAGGGCCGTGTCCCCCCTAGGAAGGGACTGGGCTCCGCCCACCCAGAAGGCTACTATGTGCGCACAAAGGCCGATGTTCAACCCCCATCGACTATAGGTGTCCTGCAGATACTGCCAAGCCATGCATAAATGCCATAATGCACCCTCCCAATACTCTACTAAAAAGGAGTATAATCAAGACTACCACTCACTTGATCATGACCCAATCATAAACTAACATCAGGGTTAGAAGTGAGGGTCAAGGAAGTGCAATACAACTCAATATACCACTAAAAAGGCTCTACAAATCTTTGAAATAGAGGAAATGAAATCAATTTACAAAAGAAATCATTTCACAATTCGGAATCAATTTGATTACTCATCAACCCCTCGTAATTCCTCTCAATGTTCCCTCAAATGCATGTACAGAATAATCAAGCATGGAGAATCAAGATTATAGAGGAATCTACTACAATATCAGTCAATATGCACAAGTGGAATCAATTCACACTTGGCGACATTCATGAAAATGAATTAAGAATGCTCATGGTGCAAAGTACATGACTCCCACTCACCTGTCAATCTGGCACAGCCTTGATACGCCTCCAAAAATCTACAGCTGGCAGTGGGGAACTTCTTCCTCTTGTTCCCTAGCTTCTTGCCCAACTGATACATGCATTTACAATATATTTAGTTTTGTATCAAGGGCTATAATCTACGTGCCAATTATAACATAGGGAACTTTAATTGATTCAACTCCCCTGTTCCCTAAATCTTTTCTTTTCTTTCTTCTTTTTCTTTTTAATTATAACTCACCATTTATGTGTATTAGGGACTCCCTTGCATGAGTACAAGGTCCCTTTTAGCTTGATCTAGGCTTAATACCCTATTATAGCATGAAATCCCCTATTTTCCACCCGGATGAACAGTAACCTGGACCGACAGCCGGTTACTTCATCCCGGGTTTGATCCACTTTTCAGACTCCAAATTTGATGAAATTTTTACCTAACATTCTACACTCATAGAGGATTCCAAAGAGGTAACATGCATTGCTATCGGAGGTCGTTTGACCTCCTAAATAATTCGCCGAAGTTGGGACTTCGACACAGTTTTTCCGTAGTGCCGGAAAAATTTGTCAAAATCCGATTCTTCCTCTTTTAACCGCCTCTACAACCCTTATCCGACCCTTCTAGACTATATCCACCCTTTGTATAGCCTAATGTCATCAAAAGACTAGATAGGGATGGATATTTACCTTTTTCTTTTTGGAAATCGAGGTCCTTGCGTAGAGGGGAAGAAGATCTACACTTTTTCCTTCAGCTGGCAGCGCATCCGGGATCTCCTACCTTTTCTTTTTCTTCTTCTTCTTCCTCTTCCTTTCCTTTCCTCTCCTTCTTTTTTTCCTCTCTGTTGCCGTCTGAGAACCCCCCCCTCTCTGTCTCTCGGTTTCATTCCAAAGCCACAGCAAACCCTCCAATTAAATCACATCAAAATACTATTCACCCTTTTTTTAATATTATTAAATTTCCATTTTGCCCCTAACACTTCAACATATCTACTGTTATGCCATTAACTTTTGATTTCTTTCCAATTTTACCCTTACCACTTCAACGCATCTACAACTATGCCATTATCTTTTCATTTCTTCCAATTTTACCCCTCATATCAATTTTAAAGGACTATTCTATCCTTTTTTATATAAAAAAATATTTTGGGATTATTACACTCTTGGACATTTCTCTCTCCGAATCATTCACTTATATGTCATACATATGCCTGACAATGGTCCAAGGAGGATAAATAAGAACACATAGATTGAGGTGCGCATGTTTTTATAGCAGGCGTAATTAAAACATCTTTTCATAGGTCAATAGATCACAATCTTCCCATGCCGGAGACAAGGCTGAAACAATCGGGTGGCAATTTGACCTAATCCACCGATGCAACCTACAATTGGATCAGATTTAGTAAAAATAAATTTAGATCATAAACAGGTTAACCCATCTAAATTTATTTATTAAATAGGCTAAATTTAAATTTAGACCTTTAACTCATTTGACTTCTTTCGACAAATTTAATAATTAGACATGTCATAATTTAATATGTTTAATTTATTTTCATCCTATTTAACCTACCTATTTATTATGTTTAATCCACTTAAATTTATTTAATTTGTTAAAATTTTGCTTAACTTGTTCATCTTATTTAGCAAATATATTATACGTGTCAAATTAGATTGTATATATAATAAATAGATTAGGTTTGAATCTAAATTTTTGATGTATTTGGTAAATAGGTTGGGTTCCCCCGACTCATATTGGACCCAGCCCGTATCTTACTCGACCTAACCCGATTGCCACCTGTCTATATATTTCAGCACACGTCCGAAACCCTAATCCCCCAACAGAACTCAGGGTTCCTCTGTTCCTTCCCTCTATCGCTCGCTCGCTCGCTGCAAACGCTACAAACCAATCCGCCGCCGCCGCCGCCGCCGCCATGGGTAAGCCAAAAGATTTCCAAAACCTCCTGCTCCCTTAGATACTCTATTCTTTCTCTCTATTTCTCTCCGTCTCACGGGGTTGGTTGGTTTCAGGGAAGGTGCACGGTTCTCTGGCTCGTGCCGGGAAGGTGAGAGGGCAGACGCCCAAGGTCGCGAAGCAGGACAAGAAGAAGAAGCCCCGTGGCAGGGCCTACAAGCGCATGCAGTACAACCGCCGGTTCGTCACCGCCGGTACCAAATCCTTCCTCTCTTCTATTGTTTCTATCTGGATTCGGTTTCTCTTTGGATTTTGGGAACTGCTTCATGATTCCTTGCTTCTTTCTTTTCATTCTCTTCAGTTGTTGGATTCGGGAGGAAGCGAGGGCCCAACTCATCCGAGAAGTAAAAAAAGATCGCGGTAGACTCCTCTTCAATATTTAGTTTCAAAAAAATATAGGGTTTTGTTTCCGGATTCTGAATTATGGGTCTGGATTCTGTGCTTCGAGAATGGTTTATGGAAATATTGAATCGATTGGGGGGTAATGCTATGTTTTGCCCCTCTTTAGAGATGCTTCGGTAGCTATCTATCGTTATTCTGAAGGAAGTTTCCATTTTTTGGATCACATTTGTTCTATTCGTCTCTCAAAATTTAGCTCCTTTTGTATGGTTGCTGCTGTGTCGATGTTAATTGGATATCCAGCTTGAATTGTTAATGATGAATGAGATGCAGTCTTAATCAGTTGTGAGTTTGATATTAGCGATGAGTTTTAAGTGATGGTGGTATTAACAAACAAAAAGATGAATGAAAATATTCGATGATGAATGTTTGTGTCCTAGTCAAATAGTGTAATTGAAAATTAGTGTGTGATCAATAATTTCACTGAGGAAGTAGCTGAGAGGCCTTAAACATATTGCATTGCTTTCATCATTTTGTCATTTGACTGCCTTTCCACTTCCTGAACTACGATCTCTGCTTCCAATGTCTTTCCAGCTAATGCAGTTACTAGGTTTAACTTATGAGAAGTGTATTGTGAATGTATACGATTTCATCTTAATCTTCTTGGTTTGCCCTGATACTAGTGTTCCAATATGAAATTATGGCTGCATTTTGTTATCTTAGATGCAGGCAGTGGTACTGGTATGCTTTCATGTACTGTAGACTAGAGCTGATCAAAATCCGGGCTAGGCTGGGCGGGGCTCGGGCCGGGCTCTACAGCAGAAATTAGGCCCGATGGCTATGCTCAGGCTTGGCCCGACTGTCGGGCTTAAATTTTTGTCCAGGCCTGACCCGACTTTATAAATCTGGTTCTAGGCCCATCTAGCCCGGCCCGACCCGACAAGCCCGATTTTTTCTTTGTTTGGAATCTGGAAATGGGCCAGAATGGCCTAACCAGGCCCGGCCCGATTTTTTTGGTTGGGCTATTTTTCTTACCCAGGCCCGACCCATGGGCCTTTTTTTAATGCCCAAGCCCGAAAAATTCCGCGCCTGGGGAAACCTTCCCTTCCCCAGATCTCGACGGTGAATTCATAAATCAAAACTTATCCTTGACAAAAGATCTCCCTTTGTTGCACTAGGAATCCTCGGCTCTTAACGAATAATGATGATAGGCAACTCGAGTTTTTTCAAAGGGCTGGGCGGGCCAGTAGCCCCGTGATCAGCTCTACTGTAGACATATGATGAGGCAGGTGACTAGTGATTGTACGCACTCCAATCATCTAGCGAGTGTGTGATGTGTTCTGAATGTTCGGGAGTAGAAAAGGGTGCTTAATTTGTTGAGCTGATCTTGGGGCCTGTCAAGAGACCTTTGTAAAGATTTTCAAGGAGATAAGGGAAGGACCCTCTCATGATCCATTTGCATTCTTGTCCATCCGACAATGCATGCTAATTTCGTTGCCGCTATATTGCTACTTTGTTTGATTAACTGCTCGTTCGCTCTCTCTTACTAGCTTCTTGCATGTATAATGTCATCCCTTTGGTTTTAGTCCCCCCTCTTGTCATTGGCAGGTATCACTTGAGCAAATCAAACTAAACCATATGTAAGTGCACTCATAAATTTTACATAATCACCTGTTTTCCCTGAATATCATGACCTATTCCATGATAAAATGCGCATGGCAACGGGAGGATTATACAGCATTGTAGCCGAATAAATTTTTCGTGGTCTTATCTGCTCTTGGGTGACAATTTTGATGATTTGCATTCAGTATTCAGTATCTCAATTACCTTTTGTGGGCAAATTTTGATGTGTTCAATTTATGCATGAAGGCACTTGTTTCTCAATTTATGCATGAAGGCTCTTGGGTGACAATTCTGATTATTTGCATTCAGTATTCAGTATCTCAATTACCTTTTGTGGGCAAATTTCGATGTGTCCAATTTATGCATGAAGGCACTTGTTTCTGGTGTGATTCTGAGTTCAAAAAATTTCTATCCTATAGCTGCCATGATTTGAAAGGTTTGAGCCAAATTTCATGCACAAACTTAGGCTTGGAGGTACTTAGCTTCAGATACCCTCTGCTTCCCCGGGATACACCCACCATCCAGCCCCCCACCATAAAATTACAATGAAATAGGAGCACAAAAGTACCCCTAGCAGACCAAAGGGAGGGGAACCAAAAAAAGAAAGCAGGCAATGGCAATGGATGGAGGGACGTCTAGGTGGTTTTGGTGGCTTGCACTGATTTAGGTCGAGCTAGTAGGTCGGTTTTCCAGGCTTGAAGGAGTTGCCGTGGTTTTGCACTGTGCTTGCCTTTATTCCTTTGCATTTCAAACTTGAAATGCAATTCATTAATGGAGATAATCATTTGAATGAGTTATAAAATATGTTTTCAAACTTAGGGAGCATGACATAGTGCAGCTATGAGAGATGTGTTAGGAAGTGCAAGATAAAGTTTGGTTTTTGATCTTAGCAAATCTGAAAGGTGAAAATCAGTTGACTTATAATTTCTTATATGGTTGATGATGTGTTCATTGGCTGAAGTGAAGGAGGGATAGCATCATTCATGGATGGGAGGACAGAGGTGCTTTTATTATTAGAGGTGGTGCTTTGTGTGCAATGGAGTTTATTATCTTATGATCGGAACTTGGTATCGATCTTTTGCTAAGTGTATTTGCAGCATCAACTAATTACATGTGAAATTTTGGTTTTTCTGGGTCAGAAGAGAAATTCTGGAAGATTATTACTTTATGCTTATCTGTGTATAAAATCACATGAGATGATGGGTTTTCATGATCGGAAGGAGGAATAATTGCAGGAACTTGTGATCTCATTGGAGGGTTATTCTGATGGAGTGCTGTAATTTCATTCAAAAAGGGAGCTTGGGTGGGGAAGTGGAGCAATGTTGGGATTTGTCAGTTCAATTTCATTTGTAACCTGACACAGTGGAGGGAGGAATTTGCATCGGTTCTGAGAAAATGTTGTTAGATCGCTCTCATGATGAAACCTGTAGAAGCTCTTTCCGCTTCAATGATGTCTCAGCTTAATGCAAAAATGTGTCATCTCTAGATTTTTGGAAGCAAATAGTTGATTTGGAAGGAATGAAAACATCAGAGGTAGCTCATATTTGATGCTCAAAATAAACATACTGTGTTGGTCTCCTTTTAGCCGAAAAAAAGGAAGTCTTAGCGGATTAATAGTTTGATAAATTATTGTTGTCCAAGTTGGTCTGAGATCTCTTGCAGTTGGTTGTAAAATTAGTTTCTTCTTGTTTCGAAGCAAATTTGTTTTCTATCACTGCAGGCATGCCTAGAGCTTTCTTCTTCTAAAAGGCAACACAACTTTCTGTTGCCACACCCTGTACCAGCTTTATGCCATCCCACAATGCCTGCTCTTCCTACAATAGAACAGAAAAAGAAACAACTATAGAAGCTGCCCGTAGGTGCTGCGCCTCTGCTAGATTTCAGTGGAACAATCTATTATATTTCAAGTCATTATTGCTCGGGCTGTTAATTTGTTGGCCAAAATTCGACTGGGTGGTGGTGATTCCAAGCCTATGAATTAATGCAGTTGTCAGCAGAATTACAATTAGTAGGGACATCCCAAGGACTTGATCCCATCAATGAGTGAATTTTGTATATGCTTGGTGCTGTGTTTCCCCCTTTTTTTCTTATTTTTTTTTTGTTGGTTGATCTGCATTTCCTCTCCCCTTAGACAGGGTTGTTTTTGCGAGTTGTGACACCAGGTGGAGCTGCCGTGTAGGTGCTGATTTTAATGGCAGTATCCTGAGAAGATGTGGCCTGTTTTGGGCATTTGAGACTAACATCTTGGTTTGTTTCTCTCCTTAAATGACTGAGACAAGGCAAAGGATTGGATACCTTCATCTCAGTTAACATCAAATATCATTCCATGCTCGAGATACTCAAGCTGCTTGATCGCATTAAGGGCATGTTCGAAATATTTTTTTTAAAAAAATAAAAGTTTGGTGATATTATAAAAGAAATGTTTCTACAAGAAAAAACAAAAAGACTACTTTCAAAAATACGAGAAAAAAAAGACTAACATCTAATTTCTGGCTTTTCCTTCTCACAAAGGAGAAGCAACACTAAACATAGCTTAAATGTTTATTCTCTGATTACATTTACTGTGCATATCCCAGATTCTCAAAGATTTCCCTTGTATGAGCCCTGATAAGAATGATTGTTCATTATTCACAATGAGAATAATTCCTCCTGATCAGCTTTTTACGACTTGAAAACCACTTTTGGAGTCTAGTAAAAAAGAAAAAAAGAAAAAAGAAGCCCTTACCACTTTGGCACATTAATTCAGCTCCACGTGTCTTTGCATGGCAGCTTGGCCCATTTAACCTCAACACTTAGGGGGTCGAGGGAGCAATATGACAGTGTTTGGATTGAGAGATCTGGAGAAAATATAAAGGAAAGCATTTGAAGAATAGAAATCTTGCTTCCGGAGTTCTCTTCCCTTCTCCCGTTACCATGATTTTACAGCTGTCAGTAGCATTGCCGGTGCGGATTCGCTCCAAAGGTGATACGAGCCTCCTCCTTTTTTTTTTCCTTCTTTTTTCTTTCTCTCTCTATCTTTTTTTTTTTTTTTTTTTTTTTTTTGCTATAACGGATGATTTATACAACATGTGTATAGATATACTTAATAAAATCGGAAAACAAAATATCAGGGAGCTCCCGAGGTAGCTCTCCATCTTCTGCTTACACGGTGTTGCCAGCATGGTTGGCCACGTAGGTAGCCACCCAGTCTGCAGCTCCATTGGCTTCTCTAAACACATGCTTAATCTGGACAACTCCTTTATCCCTCAGCATCATCTAGATATCATATCACGAAGCAGTGAATGGTCACCGACAACGATCCTCGGACCCTCTGGATCCAGCCGATGACCGTAGCCGAGTCACCCTTCAAGATGACCAAACTAACTGATAGCACACGCTAAGCATGTCGGAGATCCGCCCAGGCAGCCCTTAGCTCCGCATTGAAAACCGTGTAGTCAAATAACTGGCAGCCTTCTGCTGCCACAACTTTGGAGTTCAGGTTTCTAATAACGAAACCCGCTTCGTCTTTTGTGCCTCCATCCAGCACCGACCCATCGAAATTGACCTTGAGGAAGCTAGGGGTGGGGGCTCCCAGGTGAACACCGTACGGAGGGCTGTCGAAGCAGAATGGGAACCTCAGATACCTCGAGCTGTCAAAGGCTCTTCTAAGAAGGAAGCATAACTAATCTCTGCCGCCTGCACCCGGGTGGTCTCCACCATGAGCTTTAGCGACATACGATGCTCATCGAATGTTCGAGCATTTCTTACCAGCTAGATCTGGTATGCTATGCAAATCACTCTAACTGCCTCCTGGCATGTTAGTGGGTTGCCTGACCATCAACGGATGGTCCGTAAGAATTGGCCCCAAACCTTACCGCACGCCAGGTCACCCTCGCCCATGTGCACTGAAACAGTGCATGGTCCACCGTCTCATCGACCCTGCAAACCCCACACACTAAGAGAATCCTCAATTCTTGTTCGCTGAGTACTGCTCTCGTCGGAAGCTGATCCCAAACCACCTTCTATAAGAATAGTGCGACTCTTGGGTGGAGGCCAGTGCGCCAGATCCAAGCACACTTTGGACCCAGCTCATGCTCCTTCCGAAGCACG
This sequence comes from Phoenix dactylifera, assembly GCF_051530095.1. NCBI lineage: Eukaryota > Viridiplantae > Streptophyta > Magnoliopsida > Arecales > Arecaceae > Phoenix > Phoenix dactylifera. Next base: position 65,714,588 of record NC_143190.1, on the reverse strand, counting down.
CAAGAGAGCTCTCCCACCCTAACATCTGTCCTACTCGAGGTGCTCCACACCCGAGTATCAGGACCTGCACATCCTGGTATCGGAAGAGATCGGACCCTCTCAGCAAGGCGTGTCCCAAACAGTGACCCAACCTAGCCTCATCATAAGCTGCCTTGCCAGGGTCGAAGAGGTCACAAACCTGCAATCCCTCCACTGCCTCGATGTCAACCATAGTTGACCAAAGTCTCAAGGGGAGGGCACCCACCCACGGGTCATCAACCACATTAATGCTCCGCCCATCACCTATCAACCATCTAGTATTCTTCACAACTGTTGGCAGATACCTCGTGATCACTTGCCATATAAATGAGCATCTGCGCCCATTCTGAATCACTCCTTCCATGCCGGTCCGGCCAATTTAGCAGCCATGGTGTGACTCCAGACCCCCTGCGGCTCTAGTATGAATCGAACAGCATGTCGGGCAATCAACGCCTCGCGCCTCTCCTGAAGAGACAACACACCGATTTAATGCTAGGCAAACACTCTCCCACGCCACTAAGTGCAACCCATGATCCCCTCCATACGACCCCCACAGGAAGCTCCAAAGTAGTCGTTCGATCCTCATCAGCATTGTCTTCAGAACCACCGTATTTGCCATGAGGTAGACAAGTATGGAAGCTAGCACTGATCTAATCAACGTCAATCTACCCATCATAGAGAGCGAGGATGCCCTCCAACCTTTCAGTCTGCTCTGGACCTGCTGCACCAGAATGGAGTACTCGGCCATCGTAACCTCCTACCTGTAATGGGCACACCCAGGTAGCTCCAGGTCCCATCCTGTTCAGGCATCTCCAGTATTCTCTGAATCTCCTATCTAACCATGCACTTTGTTTTTAGGTTGAAGGAGGTGGTCGACTTCTGGATGTTTACCTTCTGCCCTGACGCTGCACAATACTCCGCTAATACTTTTCTAAGGACTCTTGCATCCTTAACTCGTGCCCTGACTAGGACAAAGCAATCGTCTGCGAATAGTAAATGAGAAATAGGCCGAGACCGTGGGGCGGGAACAAACGCCTCCAGCTCCTCGCCAGTACACGCGCCCCATAGAGCCCGAGACAGGACATCAGAGCAAATGATAAACAAATATGGGGATAAAGGACATCCTTGTCTAAGCCCTATGGTAGACTTAAAAAAGGAGGACGACATACCATTGACCAAGATGGAAAAACTCGACCCCTGGACGCACCCCAACACCCAGTCAATCCAGATCTCATGGAAGCCAAAACTTTCCAAAGCTTGCCTTAAGAAGCTTCACCCAATTCTATCGTAAGCTCGCTCCATGTCTAACTTGACAGCCATCAGCCTTCGCCGCTTAGGGGCACGTTGGAGATCCCATATCATTTCTTGAGCCAGTATGACATTATCAGAGATATTTCTACCTCCCACAAAAGCATCTTGCTCCTGGTAGATGAGGCGTAGTAGCAAGGGCTTCATCCTACCCACCATTATCTTTGCCACAACATTATAAAGAGTTGTGCACAAGCTGATGGGCCGAAAGTGGCTCGGCTCTTCCGCATCATGATGCTTCGGTATCAGCGTGACAAAGGTTGCTCTCCAGTCCTCAAGCATCACTGCTTGACCGAAGAAGCACTGAACTGCCTCCACCACAGCAACCCGAATGATACCTGATGCATGACAACTGCAGGAAGGAGGGGGAAGAGGGAAGAAGAGGAGGAAGAAGAAGAAGAGGAGAAGAGGAGTGGGAGGAAGAAGAATCAGGCTTTTTACCTGGCTCTCGCCATGGCTTCACACCAGGGCTTCAAAAAGAAAGAGAGCTAATTTTCATTCAATCACGAAACCCTAAACATGAGGTTGGACCCATATATAGGGTCACAAAATAACAAATAGATCCCTACAAATAAAACAATCCCAGAAAAGCCCTAAAATGACAATATGCAAATAAACCCAAATGACAATATGCAAATAAACCCAATCAATATAAATAAAACCAACTCTCTCCGGGTGAAAAAAAGTCGACCTTGACGAAAGCGGCTCGATAAAGCCCCGGTAGTACTCCAACAAGTCCGGGTCAATCGGCGGTATCTCCTCGCGCTGGATTCAAGTGTAGACGAATCTTGGTCGTCCTCACCAACGAACCAGAAAATGCTGGATACCTCCATCACTGGTAAAAACTATTTGCTCTGACTAAAATAGAATCAATATACTCTTTTTGTGCTCGATAGAGGATAAAAGGAAACGAAGATGACATGAAATGAGTAATAGGATAAACATCAGGCGCAAGAGAGTGTGCAGCAAAAGAGTCATCAGGGATTGCAACCAAATCTTTAATATTAAGAGTAAAGCTATGACCAAAATCAAATGGAAAGTCAATGGCATAGGCGTCAGTGTCATCCTTGTGCAACACCCTGAATGGTCCAATACTAAGAGACTACAATTTCTTAAGACGAATCATTACGTAACCCCAAGTTTGAAATTCTTTAGCATGAAAATCAGCTTGCATCTTATATTGAATAGTACATGCATGAATGCCCTTAGGGATTTCCTGATGCAACTTATGAATGTGTTGTACAAATGCATATGCAGGCTCAGAAATTCTAACATAAGTTTTGATGGGTTGTGCGAGGGCATATCTAACTACACTCATGGTGGACTAGTCAAACTTGCTATTCGACTGTGCAAGCGAGCTAAGTGTAGTGTGGGTGCATCCTAGGATTTCAGGGTTGTCATCACACTCTTCCTCAATATCCGGAATGTCATCGAAGTTTGGTTCATAAATTTGCTCCTCTAAGTCATCTGTGTCACCTCCCTGCTCTTGCTGAGCAATAACGAAAGATTTGTTAGCACATTGGGAGGCAATATGACTAAAACCTTAGCATTTGTAACACTAAATTTTGGAATGTGGTTTGGAAGGCTCATCAAGAATTTCATTGTCGTTAGTGTCTCGGCTTGGGACATGGGTAGTAGGAGGGGGCCTAGGAGTAGTGGACCCTACAGAAGGTTTAGGCCCTGAGGAATTAGGGCCCGTGGAAGTGCTCCATGTGTTAGGGCGCCTTACAAATGTGGACTTAATGTTTCATTGGTTAAAGAGATCGTCTTGGTAGTTACGGGGTCTCCTAGCTAACAGTTGTTCCGTATTTTGCCAGAAAAGCTTAGCTCGACCAATGAGCTTCATTCTAGTAAACCGGACCTTCTTGTTGCCAGACAAATTGTACCACTCAAAGAAATGGTCCATTTTGTGTAACTAGTCTGAGAAGACTTTCCAGTCAAGATGACCATCAAAAGTGGAGGCTTCAACCCTAATGCCTCTCATTATATCTTCATCAGGGTCATGAGGTTCTCTGGGCTCTATGTTATGTCGGTAACCTCTATCAATATTAGAAAAGAGACCAGATCCTCTAGAGCAAGGATAGGCATGATAATGACCTGGAACAAACCTATTACCAAAATTGCCCTGCCGAACAGGACAACTGCAGAAAGGAGGGGGAAGAGAAAAGAAGAGGAGGAAGAAGAAGAAAAGGAGAAGAGGAGGGGGAGGAAGAAGAACCAGGCTTCTCACCTGGCTCTCGCCATGGCTTCACATTAGGGCTTTAGAAAGAAAGAGGGCTAATTTTCATTCATCAATCATCAAATCCTAAACATAAGGATGTACCCATATATATAGGGTCACAAAATAACAAATAGACCCCTACATATCAAACAATCCTAAAAAAGCCCTAAAATGACAATATGCAAATAAACCCAATCAATATAAAATAAACCCAACTAAAATAAATCAATCCAAAATAATATCTGGCTGGCTAAATCGACTGGGATCCGCTGAGTTGGCTGGATCCTATGACGACCGGCTGACCTGGCATTGGTATCCACACCAATACCCCAATATCTCCTGAAGAAGAAAAGTGGAAAGTCGTCTGACCCTAGAGCCTTGTCCTCTGCCAGGGCCCAGATAGTCTCCCGCACTTCCTCTCCTATCACAGGCCGCACCGACAGTACGTTCTCGATAGCTCCAATTTCCGAGTCAACCCTCGGGAGCTGGTCGACTTCCTCATAATCCCTATTCTCCGTCCATCTGAACCGGAAGAAATCAAGCAATACCTAACTAATCGCCGGCTCTCCCTCAACCTGCCAGTCTGTCTCATCTCGCAGGGAATAGATCGCGAGCCCTTTTTCACAGAACAAGGCAAAAAGAGACATGAGCCTTCCCGTGATCGCTTCGTTTGTCAAATTCAATGTCCCAAGGCAAATACACCAGTGCTTGGCATGCTACATGCCTCCTTATTAGCATCATTCTCCTGACCTACAGTGTAATGTAAAATAGACGTGCGGCCGGCCATTTAGCCAGACAACCCAGCAGGCACAAACAGATTTTCGTATTTCCGTGGCAAGACAATTCAAAAGACAACGGATGCGGAAACCACCAGATTAGCACATAAAAAGCAATAATGGAGCACTCAAATATGTATAGATTCTCCAGGATTGTTAAACCATCTGTGCACCATATATCATGAAACAACTACACAAAATAATGTCACTCCATACAAACGAACAAGTTTTAGATACACACACAGACCGAAAAGGAAACAGATAGAATATAGGGCCAGCCAAATGTACATCATTAAACCAACATGAGGAGGAGCACATATAATCTTCAGTAGCAATTTTTAATGAAAGAGCTTAAAGTACAGAATTAGAAGAATGGCCAACACAAGTACAGCAATGATGCCTCCAATTATCCACTTGTTCCTGTCCATTCTTTTGGACATGGCTGTTAGGATTTTTCTGCTCTTGCCAACGTTATCATCCACCCCATGTAGCTGCAAAGAAACCAGATCCAACTCATCAAACCTGTAGGTCCATGTAGGACACCATATGATAAGAATGCTCATACGTGTGTCAAAAAAAAAAAAAAAACATGATAAACAATGCAATGCTGATCTGTTTGCCTGGCATCACAAACATGATTCAAGAGAGTAGAGCTTGGTGTCACCGCCCCATTCGACAAGTGGCGCACATAATCATCTCAATGACACTGTTTAATGAGAAAGAAGCAAGGATGGGAGTCCAGATAGAACAGAGGGGCATCCCACCATCCAAAGTGTCATGATGGGGTACTACTGTCCAGTTTATCAGGATGGGATGGGACATCCACCAAACCCAAGCGCCGAAGGCGCATCCTGTTTCACAGAAAAATCGGAATGGCCCAATCCAACGAGATTTAAATCAACAAGCCTAACAAAGATAATAAAAATAGGGAATGTGACTTGATGTACAGTTCTTGAAAGAGAACTTGCATAGACTCTGGTTGGCTAGAATATTCTACAGACAGAATCCTATATCCAGGTATTGGTCAACAGGCAAAAACAGAAGTACATGAGACGTGAAGAAACAGGAATATGCAATATCTTCTCACTTTGCAGGTACTGATTGTAACAGAAGCTTGCAGGCAGCCAGAGAACCAAAGGGTTAAAAAAACAACAGCAGTACAGACTGCTTCTTGCTAGCAATTCAAAATATTAGATCAAGTGTTTCTCATTAAAGTATAACACATATAATTTTTCATCTTCAATGATGATAGACATTATTTTTGAAATTTCCAGTCATATATCAGAAAACTTCCATTGATCCTTTATAAACAATAACTGAATGCTTTAATTGGCAATGCAATAATAGTGCAAGTTAAATATGTCCAAGACATGCTTCTCTAAAATACAGAACTGTTGGTGCATTAGTGCCAAGCTTTGTACAGGACTAGAGTGTGACTGGATTTTGGTCTCAAATATTGCAATAGCTGACAATAACGAGACAAAAATTTAAGAGACTAGTCTGATTTAGAATACTACAGGTCTAAATAGCATGCTTCTCTAACAATATATAATTATAGTTTCATTGGTGCTAAGCATGTAGGAAGGAATAGGGTGTGACTAGATTTTGGTAACAAATATTGCAATAGTTGACAATAAAGAGACAAAAATTAAGGATTCTGGTCTGATCTGATTTACTGTCATGCATAAACTATAATTTTAAGTATATGAAAGATATGCAGGAGCACTACCTCCCTCAAAGAATTGATATTGGAGCTTTGCAACTTGCTTATAAAAAGAGTTTCGGTCTATGGCATTCATTAGCTATAACCTGAAAGAGCAGTCCTCACACTCTCAAGCCTTGATCAAAGCATACCAGCTTTATATATCAAACATAGGGTTCTCACTAATGTTAACAGCAACAGTCTTCAAATATGGGACACCACTACTTATCTCCTTGAAACTGCATAACCTTCAAACTAAACAATCAAACTGAGCTTTGATATAGCATACAATAAGAAAAACTAAAATAGGATAGGAAAAAGAAAAACAGAGAACAAACCTCTGCTTTATTTACTTTTGCTGGAAAAATTGTTTTTAACTCTGTTTTATGTGCCATATAGGCCTCAGGGCAACCAAATTCCCTCAAGAAGGCGGAAAAGCCCATTATAGGAACTACCTATAATTTCAGATTGTAGGAAATCCCCGTCTTTCATACACAACTCTAAGAATTTGGTCTTATTAAGATTCAGAAGCATTCCTACACCATCGGTCTTCACAATCCATCTACTCCATCATCCCCCAGGGCAGAAGAAGAAGTGATATATGTCAAAATCTCAGGCTATAAGCATGGCATTAATCATATTCAATGCTACTCAGGTCTGTAGCCTAAGAATCAAGATGCAACATGAAACAATAATACTTAATGACATGCATTTAGGGGTGCCAACAACCCTGATAGTGAGATCTCTTCGTGACTGTACTAGAGGCCTACAAGGCTGCAATTGTGTCCTGCCTTAGTGCTGGGGCATGAGGGGTATTGGAGGTGGGCTACCCCACTTTTGTAGCCTATTAGCCAAGAAAAAAAATAAAAGCATTCAAACACCATTTATACAGACCAAACAATATTGTATTCCATAAAATTTGTTTTTCTATATTCTGTTTTCTGTTCTTGATATTACTTGAGAGCAATTACAAGCTGCAAATGAGTTCATGTAACAATACTTGTCAGGAACAATTATTACATCTATAAGAAGATTCATAGCAGGTTTATCTAAAAAATAAAAAATACAAAAACAAAAAAATGTAACCAACAGGTTAAAACATGTGTATTGATTTTCATAGCATTATCCTACATAATTCAGAGTTGAATAAAATAAATTCATGTCTGTTGTGTCCATTAGAAGGGCTGCACATCTTTTTATAGCAATGCACTCAAATTTGGTATATGTATCACATGATATGAGTGCTTTGCATAGCATCTATGACTACAAGAACAATACACAATACTTGAACTGTTGCTCCTTGTGCATTCAGGAATCAAGGTACTAAATTGCTAAGGCCATCATTATATCAAGCAGCTGACCAGTGTATCATAGCTTATTAATAAGTTACAGAACTAATTATGCATTACAGGAATATTAGAAAAATTCTTAAGGGGCTGTTTGATGACAAATTTGACTGAAATGGGTTTATACTTTACACAGAAACTGAAATGAACAAGCTCTACAAAAAACATCAGTTAGGCTATTCTTCATAAAACCTGTTTTGCCAAATACAGGGCATAAAACCTAAAAGATGAATTCTATGAAAAACAGCTATGAAAACAGATATCCCCTTGTTTTTCGTACAACCTATTTAATAGAACCATTTTCTACAATTGTCTGCTAATTATTAAAAAAAAAACTCATATGCAACCAAACAGCCCTTAAGAGATTTTCCATACAGTATCCGGTGGTGAAGTGGAGAGAGAGAGCCCTTGTCCCTCTGTTAGGTAAGTCGGGGGTATAGATTCTTCACTTCTTATTCAGATGTTTTAAGACAGGAAAATCAAGTTTCTTAAAAATCTTTATCGTGCAATAGGATTAGTACAACTTATTTATAGTAAAAGAAAGGGAAATTTCTTAAACAACTGCTTCCTTTCACTAAGGTGAAAGAGGGGTTCTCAAATGGCGAAGCCTTACCTCTTATCCGGTATTGAATGCCCTCCCTTAGAGATGGCATCCAATACCTGAACTTCTCTTCCATTTATGGAACGTTCCCCCCCCAACCCCCTCGGGGGGAGTGTTTATATGGAACGTTTCCCCCCCAACCCCCTTGGAGGGAGTCCTTACAAGTGAAAGTTTCTCCGATCGGAGTTGTGTCGGAGAAACTTACCTTCCATTTATGGTTCGTTTCCCCCCTTCGGCCTATGGCCTTGCCCCCCTCGGGGGGAGTGGTTACAAGTTTGAAAAAGAAAGTCCTCATTTCGTTCGGCTTGGAAAGCCTCACTTCACTTCTTTTTTTAAGGCTCTTCACGGAACACTTTCCAGAATAAAAAAATACTGCAGAAAATTTCTTTGGCTGTTTTGGAGAATTCAATAACAGTAAAATAAGTCTTTAGTTCAGAGTAATCATCAGGGCTGTATCTTAATCCAAGCGCAATTTCACAAATCTGTCCTAGATTTTGTTAGGACTAGCATGTTAAAAACACCTCTCTATCCGGATATGAGTTCATTATGTTTTCCCTCCCTCCTGTTATTGAAGCCCATTTTATTTCTGATTTTTTTTTACTTGAATTGTTGCCCCAAGCATTACAACAGCTATGCGTGATGATGCAAAAATGGAACTCAAGCTATTCTGCCACCAATGGCTTTCAAAACATGATCTTTAATATTCACCACATCAAGCTTCAGCTACTTATGCCCCAATCCCTATTCCCCGCAATGTGAGTCCAACAACAACCCAAAAAACATTAGCCGGACTTGTCTTCTATCTTTTTTTTCATAGGTATAGTCCGATTGCATAATCCTAAAGCTAAGCACTCAGTAAAACATAGGGAACTCGAGAAGGTAATGAACAGAAACAGAGTTGATGGATTTTCATTTTTAATGAAAATAAAAAGCTGCTAATGGTAACAATAGAGGATGATGATCACTCAAAACATACTGTATTGTGAGCATGCAAGAGAGACTGGCGTTGTTGATGGAGGTCTTGAAGAATTGAAACACCAAGCTCTTCTGTCTCCAACATAGTTCTTCTACTCTCCTTGACTCTTTCAGAAGATTGATTCAGTCTCTCTGTTGACATCAACAACCTTCCTCTTTGATCAGCAGACACCTGTGTAATCCAATATTTACATATAACATGCCACATTCCACCAAACTTTAATGAATTTCCAATTTGATAACTCTAAAATATCATTAGGAAATAAGAACTTTAAGATTAATTGCAACATGACAAAAATATCATTTCACAAAATTTTGAAATTAAACAATGAAAACTGCAAACTTGGCAGGGTAAAAGAAGCCTAAGAGAGTTTGCTGATGTGTGAGTGATACAGAGCGTGAGACTAAATACTTTAACAGATATCATAGCATTCGTGCTCTTATCCTGTGCCCATATTAAATGTTATGCCAAATTGATAATTGACATCAAAATCTGTCCAGATCCAATTCTACATATAAAAGGACATCAATAAACATACCTGGCCAGAGTTGCTGGATAACCAAGACTCTCTCTTGGCACAATCTGACTAACATGAGCATGGTCACGTTCAAGACCTGGACTCATGAGACACTTTCAGCATTTTATGTGTGTGAATGTTGACCATCATATTATTACACAAAAAGATCAAGAAGAGAAAACAGGGGCAAAGTGAGGTTTAGAAAAGCAAAGATAGAGACACAAGGAAAGATCGGGAAAGGATGAGAAGAAGAAGAAGAAGAAGACATCAAAATCTGTCCAGATCCAATTCTACATATAAAAGGACATCAATAAACATACCTGGCCAGAGTTGCTGGATAACCAAGACTCTCTCTTGGCATAATCTGACTAACATGAGCATGGTCACGTTCAAAAGATCAAGAAGAGAAAACAGGGGCAAAGTGAGGTTTAGAAAAGCAAAGTGAGGTTTAAAGAAAGGGTCAAATCTAGCTTACAGAAATCCCTTCTCTCTTTTATAACAGATCATGAACAATGATTTCTGAGCATGCCCTAGTAGACACTTCTATATTTTGTATGACTTGTTTTACAAGAAAACCAAGACTTAATAATCAAACAACTAATCTTCAAAAGCTCTACTAAAATGAAAAATTAATCATCCCGATTACCCTATATAATTTTTTTTTTAAAATGGAAACTTTGGAATCCTATAATACCTTATATAAAAAGACGGCCTAAGCAGCCAAAAATCATATGATATTGATTTTATGATCAACCCATGCACCTAAACAAAAGTTCCTGGCATTAATAAAAAAAAATCTAGAATCAATTAAAGTTTATTTGCCATCTTATGTGCCCTAATCACGTACCCGGATTATATGCTACACTCAACATATAATTGACATCAGAAATTATCCATATCCAATTCTACATATAAAGAAGAAATCAACAAATATATCCAGCCAGAGTCGCTTGATAACAAAGTCCTGAGCAATCTCCTCTTTTATGGATAAAAACTTACTAACAAATGGAAAGTACAGAGATGTAAGAATCTATATATTATGACAATCAACAATATACCAGGTAATCAAGAACACAATATCTAACTCAATAGCATAGTCTAAGATGAACATCATCACATGCAAGGCATAAACTTGTGTGATGTTTTCAGTGTTTTAATGTGTGAAAGCCAACTGTCATATTATTACACTTCATGGTACTTTACAGAACTGCTTTAGAGGATGCAACCAGGACACTCAAAATGAAAGATCTCCTAATCAATAATCACTCCTAATGATTTCAGTGTTTTAATGTGTGAAAGCCAACTGTCATATTATTACACTTCCTGGTACTTTACAGAACTGCTTTAGAGGATGCAACCAGGACACTCAAAATGAAAGATCTCCTAATCAATAATCACTCCTAATGAATTCAATGATGATGAATGTTTACTGGCCCATCCATCATGCACATGCATGCAAAAAAAAAAAAGAACTTTAAGCATGACTTATGCATATATTTCGTAGATGACAAATTGGAATCAAGCAAGCCTTGTTACCCAACAAACCATGCTTTTATCGCAGTTATGCGAAGATTACTAGCCATATATGAGCATACAATGAATAGGACATAGACATGGAGATAGAGGTTAGTGGTGTGACCATTTGTAATGAGATTTGTTAGTGCACAGCCTCAAAAGAGATGCTCTAAAGTAATATGCCAAAAAATCAATGGTGCACCCATCCTTGTAGCAGATGTTCAGTTAGCACCAAAACATGGGTTTACTAGGTTCAACCATATTGTATAGATATATAAAGGAAGTATTGGAAATTAAAAGAAGTGGTTGATGACCAGGGAGATCAGAAAATATATAAAGTGAGTTAAAAAATGGTCAGAAACCAACTGTAAAATTTTACACCCACATCTAAAAAAGCACTTATATTTTTTTCACAGAATATAAGAAAATGGAGATAGAACAAGTTATCTTGCAGAATATATTGTTGCCTCCCCGACTATTATTAAATCATGACATGGAGGTATCATACTTAGCTATGTGACAGAAATGCAAAAGAGTACTTAAGGGAAATAAATTAACATATGATGGGTGAAAATCAGAACCACAGCAAAAAATTATCATCCAGAACATATCCAAGAAATAAAACTATACTGTCCTCCAGCTGAAATAAAAAAAAAATGAGGCATGGCACTTCAAATTAGTAACAACACCAAGAACGAGAGCAAATGAAGGGCGACAGCATACCGCAAGTGTATCTGCCATCCCAGACTCCAACAGCTCCTCTCTCGCAGCCTGGTTAGGATCAGCAGTTGAGATCCTCTTGAGCTCACTCTTCAAGTTATTCAGATCAGATTTGTACTCCCTCAACTTTGCAAGCAATCCAGCCTTCACGCTCGGCGGCAAACTTCTTGCCTCCAGATCCATCTTCCTAATCTACAAAGATTCATTCGAATCTTTAAGATAATCTATATCTATTATCTATAAATCGAAGCAATCAAAAGACATTACCAAAGCTTCAGCATCATCTATTCCAGATTTAATATCGGAAATCTTCTGCTTCTTTTGCTCTGCAAAACCGATCATCATTCAATAAAATCATTGTTCAATTGAATCTAGATCGCAGGAGAGACAATGCGTCTTGACCTCCATTAAGAACAGCAGCCGATGAGCACTTCCGCGAGAGAGATGCCGAGATCTCACAGTACTGCCGCTCGTAGCCTTCGAACACCTCGCTCATCGTGACTCCTTCCGATTATTCCCCAAATTCGGAAGATATTAGCAATCCTGCGGAGGGATCAGAATGAAACAAGCGTCGGATCATATCCAACAATTTCTTATACCAAAACCCTAAGCCTGTCATCCGAAACGTAATCAGGCGCATCAAAAACCTATTTAAAGGAAGAATCGAAGAAGAAAACCGATCGGAACCCACAAAGCTAAAACCCTAACCCTAAATTCTCATCCAGCAAGAAGGAAACAAGAATTCCTTACAGCGATGGCCTCTGATCCTTGGAATTACAGGGGCATAATTATATTATATCATATTATCTAAGAAAACGGGTGACGTTGGAGAAAAGAACGGGAAAGGAATCGTGGTCTCTTACGATTATAAGAGCACCGCCGGCCGGCAAGATGGTCGGAGGTTGAGAAGACTTCGAGAAAGAGAGAGAGGGAGAGAGGGAAAAAGGAGAAGGTGCGAGCGGGATAAAGGACTCCTCTCTTATTGATCGCCCGCTTTGGTCCGCCGCGCGCGTCGGGTTCATGTAGCCGACGTGGTGGTGCCGCTTAACGTATGACTGCCTGGGCCCGTCTCTATGGAGACTCGAGTTCACCCACTTTCCCACCCTCGCGCCCGCGAGTTGGACGTTTCTTGAGTTTCACGTTCCAGGCCTAGTTCTTGAGAACATATTGAATGAACCAGGTCCTGTGGACCAGTCCAATAACCACTGGCCACGTTATCTTTTTTATTTAAATTATTCAGACCAAACAGGGGTGAAATTTATCGTGCCATCCAGGTCGTGGATGTGCCTCGAGATTTGGACTGGCTCATTAGATCCGGTCCGTCTAATAATTTCCTTTGATTCTTAAGCTGATGAGCAAAATCCGTCCCGTGGAACTCGAGCGGCGCCGATGCAAGAAGCCGTTGGAGAACTTGCCACCGAGACACGTGATCTCCAGCTTTAAGCCTTCCAAGACAATTATGCACAGAAATGGCAACAGATGGAATGCAAATGGCACGGATCATCATCTGTACCCGTTCCATATTTATCTCAAAATGAAACAGAATAAAAAAAATCTGAAAACATAACTAACGAATAGAATTGGATGGGAGAGCTTAAACGGAAAGGATCAAATATAACTATAATCTTTTGCATACAAATTAGTTTTTTTTAACCTTGAAACAAAGATATTTAGAGAATTGTATGTATTGAGATTAAGTTCGGGATAAATTTTATTATTATCCATAAATGCCTTGTGCTTCGGATCTGCTGTGGATGGAATACAACCTGTCCCATTAAATTATCATCTCTAATCATGCCAGCACTAAGCACCATCATCAAAATTCTCTTCGGAAAGAAAAAATAATATGTTGTAGTTATTTATTTCTAATTTCTTGTTATGTTTCCAGAGGACTTTTGGAAATATAGGAAATTGAAGCCGCTGTTTTTAAGCAATTGATGATAAGATGGGCTTCCCAATAGCTAGAGGATGTTCCAAGATGAAGACTATGAACAATTTTAGTTTCCATGAGCTCTAGGCTCATTGAATCTATCTCGAGAGTCTAAGCGGGCCAAAAAAAAAAAATGTAGACATATTTACTTTGAAAAGCTTGTCGCAATCCATTCATATAATGCCATGTTAGCGAATGCAGCTTTGTTGAAGTAACTTTTCAGCGAAATATTAGATTCACGGTGATGGTCAAGTATATAAAAAAAAAATTGTATCTCACTACAATAGCTATTGCTTTTTTCACAGCAGCTTCAAAATCTCAAACACAATCGCTAACAATCAAGCTTAATTTAGCCTATCTATGACAGCGAAATTAAGAGAGTAACATGAATCTGGCTAATCTTGTAATTAGGAGTTAATGATCTAAATGTATCATGTTATGAAAATGTTGAACATATAGGTAGTCATGTAGCATGAAATGCGCCTTCCCTTTAAAACAAGAAATTCTCATGTGGATTGAATATGAGGCAACTTGTTGGAGCTGTTTGTGAATGTATGATTCATGCCTTGGTTAGATCGAATATTCTTCAGGTGTATTTCCTCTAAATTTTGATTAGTCCTTTCGTAATAATTTGATTACTCTTTTAATATTCAAAACATAATAAAAAATGCAACAAAGAAAGAATATTTCACTTTTTTTTTTTTTTGCTGAAAACGGGTTCTCATACAGTGCGTGTACGAATACACCCAATAAAGTCAAAAAACACTAGCTCACGGAGAGCCAGTGGCAGCTCTCCCTCCCCCATCCAAAAAGTGTACCCTGAATGATGAGCCGTGAAGGCAGCCACCCAGTCGGCTGCCCCATTAGCTTCTCTGAATACATGTTTGGCCTCGATGGCCACCCCAATCCCACACATCATCTCAATATCCCGAACCAAGGGGTGGTCTGAGCCCTCACCCCTCAGCCCTCCCTGGATCCAACTGATAACTGTAGCCGAGTCGCCCTCCAAGACAATCAAGCCAGCCTGCAATACCTGCCTCGCACATCGAAGACCCGCCCAGGCAACTCGTAGCTCTGCCCCAGGAACTGATGTGCCGAACAACTGACAGCCTCCTGCTGCCACCACTCTGGAGTGCGGGTCCCGTATCACAAAATCCGCACCACCTCGCACGCCTCCATCCAGAATCGATCCGTCGAAATTGACCTTGAGGAAACTCGGGGGTGGGGGTTTCCAGGTGAAGAACACCAGCTGAGGAGCTGCCGGAGCAGAGAAGGAACCCCAGGTGTCTCGAGCTATCAGAAATCCATCTGAAGAAGGTCTGATCTCCAATGCCTGTACTCGCGCGAACTCCACAGCGAACCTCGGTGACACCCTGCGCTCACCGAAGGTGCGGGCGTTCCTCGCCAGCCAGATCTGATGTGCTGTACAGGTCGCTCGAATAGCCTCCTGACATGTCCGCGGTCGGGCCAACCGCTGCTGCATCATCTGTAAAAACTGAAGCCTTCCACACCAAACCTCCTGCGGGAACCCTGCCCACAGCCGTGCCGACCTCGCCCACGTACACTGGAAGAGCACGTGGTCGACCGACTCCTCAACACTGCATGTCCCGCACTCTGCTGGGATCCCCCAACCTCGCCTACTCAGCACTGCTCTCGTCGGAAGGCGGTCCCATGCCACCTTCCATAGTAAGAGTGCCGCCCTCGGGTGAAGCCCTGACCTCCAGATCCAAGTGTAGTCCTGCCCCGGCTCATGCTCCTGCTGGATAACACCGGCGAGGTCTCCCAGTCTGACACTGGACCGGCAAGAGGTACCCCAAATCCTGACATCAGGCCCCCCACAACTTAGCACCGGAAGGGACCGGATCCTCTCAGCTAGGTATCCTCCGAACAACTGTCGTAGCCTAGCATCATCCCATGCTGACTCTCCTGGGGCAAGAAGATCGAAGACCCGCAACCCCTCCACTGCCTCAACATCGATCATGGTCGGCCAGCACCTCAGTGGGACGGTATCCACCCATGGGTCCGCAGTCACATCAATACTCCGCCCATCGCCAATCAACCATCTGGTGTTTGCCGACACCATCGGCAAGTACCTACCAATCTCACACCATATGAGTGTTAGAAGTATGCCCTAGAAGCCAATCTGGCTGACACATTGTTAATTCTAGGGACATAATTTTGTACTTGACTATTTATTATTGAATAAATAAAAGGCATCTTTTCATTCATATTGTTTATGTGTCTATGAATCGTCCAAGAAATTAATAAGATGATGATGCATATTCTCAAGAGTTGAGAATTTGAGCCATGTATCATTGGTGATTAATTTCTAAATGCTCCTGATCAATGGATCATCATGAGGACGGTGATCGATCCGATCAGTGCACAGATCACTTTCCTTCTGGATGGACGAGACTTGAGTCCACAGTGTAGGGACACTGAAGTGATAGTGCAGGTGCTTGTTAGAGAACAAGGGTACTGAGCGTGACCAAGACAAGAAGTCACTTGGATGTCTATCCACTCGTCAGTGACTTGCTTGATGTTGCAGTAGTGTGACTGGTCCTTTGACCTGCGGTGCTTCGGCTACTCACAGTGAGGTTATTGTAGTTTGACTGCACACATACATGGTCTCTAGCCATATGGGTCCATGCAGTGTAGATTGGCTGCAGTAGGTTCACTGTAGGAGTAGGGTATGCACCTATAAGGAATCTATCAACCTTGATAGATAAGGAGTGATCCTATGTGATTTGTTAGACTGAGTTCTAAGACCTTGGCCAGGGCAGTAATATAAAGTGGAGAAAGAGTTTTTTCACTATCGAACTCAAGTCAAATAAATCTTCACATATGACAGACGATGGGGTTTGACGAGCTGTCCATGACCTCCGTCCTGTAGGGATCCACGATAGTAGGACTGTATCACACGATAACTGCACCTAGAGGTTCATCATTCTATTCTACTGGGTAGCCACTACATGCTGCTAGGTGTCACTGGTGGATGGTGGGACTCACAGGAATTATCTCAATGATCGATAAACCCTAATGAGTAGAGTTGGAATCGTTCCAATCCATTGAAAGGAGTTTTCAATGATATTGTGATAGAGATCATAATATATCTCAC
Source organism: Phoenix dactylifera (assembly GCF_051530095.1). NCBI lineage: Eukaryota > Viridiplantae > Streptophyta > Magnoliopsida > Arecales > Arecaceae > Phoenix > Phoenix dactylifera. Next base: position 65,697,840 of record NC_143190.1, on the reverse strand, counting down.
TACCAGTCAGAGTAGAACCTATGGGGTCACACACATTAGAAGTATTGACCGATCCGATAGTTGAATCGTGATTAGGAATCACAAGTAATCAATTAGATTGATATTCAGAAGAAGAAGGAACAAAGGGAATTAATTAATTGGACTTAAACGCAAATCCTACTTCGAGTAGGATTCCTAGAGTCCTAATTGGATTAGGACTGGGAATCCTAGTTGGAGTAGGACTGGGATTCCTACTTGGAATAGGATTCCTACAATCCTAATTAGATTAGGAGTTTTGAATTAAAATTGGATTCCTACTTGGAGTAGGATTCCTAGAGTCCTAATTGGATTAGGACTTCGGATTCAAATTAGAGTCCTAATTGGATTAGGACTAAAATTAAATAAGTCCTAATTTGATTAGGGTTTCTTAAGTTCTAATTAATTATTAATCTAATGAATCAACATGACTCCTAATTGGGTTAGGATTGAAGAGTTCAATTGAGTCATGGTTCACTCAAGTTCTAATTGGATTAGGACTAGTATAGATTGAACCCAATTGATTCATGATTTGGTTAAACCCTAATTGGATTGGGACTAAACCAAATTAGGGCCACCCAATCCTCATTAGATGAGGATTAGGGCAACACAAAAGGGAGGGGCTCACGCCCCTCCCCTTTCTCCTCCTTGGTGCGGCAACACAAGAGGGGCCGGCGCCCCTCTTGGAAAGCAATCAAGGGCTCCTAACTTGTAGGAGCCCTTCATGCTTTAAAAAGGGGTGAGGGCGGCAGCTAGGGCTCCCAAGAGTTTTTCCTCTTCCCTTGGAGCCGTGGCCACCCTCTCCCTCCCTTGGTTCAGCCGCCAGCAAGAAGAAGGGAAAAAGAAGCCATGGCGCCCTCCTCTTCCTCTTTTTCCTCCTTCCAACGCAGGGAAAAGAAAGTAGGCTGCAGGGGCTTTGCTTCTTCCTCTTCTTCATCCTTCTTCTTCCTCCTCTCAAGTATATTCAAGAGTTGAAAGAAAGAGAGGAGATCAGCCATCAAAAGTTATCTCTGCAAGGGAGCTAGCACCCCGGTGAGATAGAGAGATTGGATCGGATTCTGCTTCGTGTGGATACCCGTAGAGGCCGGACACTTGAACGGCTTCAAGCGAACCCTCTTCCAGAAATCCTACGATCATCAGATAGTGGTGAAGTTCTACCCACTCAAAGGTAAGTAGTAGATCTGAAATTAATCATGTCTTTTAATTTTAATCTTCCCTTTAGATTTCATAAAACTGAGTTAGAGAACTCTAGAAAATTTTTGAAATCTACGTTCCCTAGAACGTTCATGAGATGAACGCCCCCGCACGTGTCTTTCCGCTGCGATCGTCGCAACGCGTGTGGGGGTAATCCAACAGTGGTATCAGAGCCGTGTTTATGGGATTTAGATTAAAATTGATAGGCTTGATTAGGATTTAACTTAGATCTGAAAAATTTATATGCTTGCTGAAATTTCTGCGTGCTGAAATTTCAGATTTCAGCATGCAGATTTTGTTTGGAAAAACTAGATCTTGCATGATTAATTTTAATTACAATGAGATTGCAATAATTAAAATCATATCTTGCATGATCAGAATTTCAGTTGATGGCATATTTAATCAAAATTTCCAGATCTGAAATTACATAAGAAGTATGTGATAAGATTCATTTAAAGATTCATGATCATGAAAGATAAATTTCTATTTATGCCTAAGCTTAAAAGGAAATTGATATTTGCATGATATGCATAAGATGTGATCAAATCATAGAATCATGTTTATTAAAGGATAATTTTGTTTAGGATTGTGCTTAAAAGAAAATTAATATATGCATGAGATGTACATATATGTTAAGCAATTTTTACATGAGATGTATACATATGTTAAGCAATTTTTACATGAGATGTGAATAAAAATCCAAATAGGTTAGGACATTTACATAAGATGTAAACCTAAACTAATATGCCATTTACATAAGATGTAAACACATAACATGTGAAAGGATTTCATATTCACATAGGATGTAAACCTAAACAATATGATGTTTACATAAGATGTAAACGCATAACATATGAAAGCAGTTTTATATTTACATAGGATGTAAACTTGAACCAATGTAACATTTGCATAAGATGTAATTATATAACATTTGGTTTAGGATAGATTGTTACATTAAATACAAATCTTTTGAGACCTAAAACCTCCTCAATCAAGTCGAGAGTGAACTAACATGAGCGGGTCATATTAGATTAATTGATCTAATTGGTGTCTAGGAAAGCATGAAAGGTGGTTACTTAATTAGGACCTTACTCTCTGAGTAAGGGGAGCCTCCCACCTGCTTACCTGGCCAATTGTTCGATTACTTCTTATGAAGAGCTCAAGTTGCAAACACTAAGACCTGATTAACCAATATTAAGTCAATAGGTCTTCCACTGTAGTAGAGCTGCTAAGGTCTTTCTGATGTTGATTTGTCTCGGCTGGACACAGTGGGCAAGTTGCATCGGGGGGCTGGACCTCTCTATAGACATGAGATGTTGTAGGATAAAGGTGGGGTTGGGCACCAATAACTGTTAGGTGAGGACCCAATGACGACTTTATTCCTACGGTTATACGGTGGGTCTGACTTAACTAAGAAATGGGACCAATAACTGTTAGGTGAGGTCTTCATGGCTTAGAGACCAAGTTACACTGCAACATGCTTGAGAAGCATTGTACAAGAGTTGTACATTCATCAATCTATGTGTCACCAATAACTGTTAGGTGAGGTGGTATGTAAATCGGTGGGACCGCAGTACCCACTAGAAACCCTAGTCGTGTGGGATTTTCGTTTTCCTACCAGGGGAGTGTGAGGAATTCGAGAAAATAGTGGGAGTTACATTTGTTCTAAAAGATCTTAGAACAAATTAGGATCAAGTACAAAATTCTAACTAGAATCTTTACTCTCTGAGGATTATAAAGACAGCTTCTAGACTTTTAACTCATATCCTACAAAACAACCGTTTGACCAAACCCAATTATAAAGACTGGCTCAGCAAATTTCAAAAAATAGTTTTGAATTGTGAGAAATTAGGGTATCAGCTAGACCATGGAATCCCTGTATTACCAATCCGTCCGATCACTGATCAGCGTAAGACGCTTGTTAAATGGACGAACAATGACAATAAAGTTAGGTGCTGCACAATGGCATCCATGTCCAATGCATTACAATGCCAGCATGAGAACATGAAGATTGCCAAGGACACATTAAAACACCTGCAAGAGTTGTATGGTGATCAGAGTCACGCAGCTTGGTTTGAATGTCCAAGAGGCTCTTCAAGGCCAAGATGCGTGATGGGCAGTCTATCCATGATCATGGTTTGACCATGATAAAGGACTTAGAGAAGCTTGAGAAGCTCGGCATGACCATGCACAAGGAATTGCAAACGGATTTGATCCCGCAATCCCTTCCAGCTTCATATGAATAGTTTATAGTAAACTACCATATGAACAAGGTTGTATGCACTAAAATAGAATTGTTAAATAAATTGGTAACTAACTTAGGGACCTTGAAGAAGTTCAAGGGGCATCGTTTTTGCTGTCAAGTTGGTTTCTACTTTCAAGAGATAGTCTATTTGGAAGAAGAAAAAGCCTGCGAAGAAACAGAAGATCGAGAAAATGCCAAATAAGGAAGTTCCAAGAAAAGGCCAATTGCAAGGAAAAATGTTTCCATTGCATCATGGACGGCCATTGGAAGAGGAACTGTCCTATATACATGGGAAGCATAAAGAACATGAAGGGTGACAGACCTTCAGAAGGTATGTCAGATATGCTCAGAATACTTAGGGACTGTTACCTATTGCTAGCAGAAATTTGATTTCTGTAGCACAGAAAATTTTTATTAAATTGATTCAACATGGTTTTAAGATTGACAGTCTCTATCACAAACATATGGATGTATCTGTGAATATATCTGAGCAAACAGTGAATACCATAGGATCTAATAGATCCAAAAATGAGATAAAACTAAAGTATTTGTGGCACCTCAGACTTGGCCATATAGGAGAAGACAGAATAAACAAATTGGGGAAACATGAGCTTTTGGGCTCATTGACTTTCGAGTCATATTTGATTTGTGAATTCTGCCTTTAAGGAAAGATGGCCAAGTTATCCTTTGTAGGACACAGGGAGGTCCACTGAAATACTTATCCTAGTACACACTAATGTGTGTGGCCCATTCGATGTGCAGGCTAGGGATTGTAATTTTTACTTCATTTTATCGATGATTACTCACGATATGGATATGTGCATGATACACAAATCTGAAACTTTTGAAAGGTTCAAAGAGTTTAAATATGAAGTAGAAAAACATACAGAAAAACTCACTAAGGTTCTTCGATCAGATCGAAGAGGTAAATACCTTAGTGGAGAGTTCCGTTATTATCTCAAGGAGAATGGTATAGTTTCATAATGGACTCCTCCTGGTACACCTCAGCTCAATGGAGTGTCAGAGAGGAGGAATCGGACTCTATTGATATGGTCCAGTACATGATGAGGTTCACTGATTTACCCTTGTTTCTTTAGATAGATGCCCTATTTCCAACTATTTACTTGTTGAATAGAGTTCCCTCTAAAGTCCATTCCTACCGCACCATATGAGATATGACATGGTAAGAAACCAAGTCTTGGTCATCTCAAGATTTGAGGATGTCCGGCCCACGTCAAGAGACTACAGGCAGACAAGCTAGAGGCTAGGACCATAAGTGCTCGTTTTATAGGATATCCTAAAGAGTTATTAGGATACAATTTTTCCGTCTCAGAGGATCACAATGTGTTTGTGAGCCGTCATGCCATCTTCTTGGAAAATCAGTTTATCCTTGATAGAGGCAGTGGGAGGAAAATTGAGCTTGAAGAGAAAGTCTCTGAAAAGCAACGAGTCATGGATCCTATCAAACCCATTTATACAGAGCCAGTACACGATATCCCTCAACCACCTCGCAGATCTAGTAGGGTCTCCCAACCTCCTGATAGATACTTAGGTATACTACAAAGAGGATACCGAGAAAATGTTCCTAGTGGGAGATAGGGATCACACGCAGGATCCCAAAACCTACGACGAGGCGATATCTGATATCGATTCCGAGAAATGGTTGGAAGCTATGAAGTCAGAGTTAGACTCCATGCATTCCAACCAAGTCTGGACCTTAGTAGATCCACCAGAAGGTATTGTACCTATTGGATGCAAATGGATCTACAAAAGGAAGATAGGTTCGAATGGAGAGGTAGAGACCTATAAGGCAAGGCTTGTGGCGAAAGGGTATAGTCAGTGCGAGGGCATTGACTATCAGGAGACCTTTTCACCTGTAGCCATGCTAAAAGTCCATTCGAACATTGCTTGCCATTGCAGCATTTCATGATTATGAAATCTGGCAGATGGATGTGAAAACTGCTTTCCTAAATGGATATCTTGATGAAGATATCTATATGGAACAGCCTTTGGGTTTCACTTTCAGTGATGGAGATCACAAGGTCTGCAAGATGCAAAGGTCCATCTATGGACTAAAGCAAGCATCTCGGAGTTGGAACACTCGTTTCAACGATGCAATCAAAATGTTTGATTTCATCAAAAACGAAGAGGAACCATGTGTTTACAAAAGGGTTAGTGGGAGCGCTGTCGTATTTCTCGTACTGTACGTGGACGACATCCTCCTGATAGGGAATGATATTCCCATGCTAACCTTGGTCAAGGTCTGGTTGTCAAAAAGAATTCTCCATGATAGACCTTGGGAAAGCATCCTATATTTTAAATTAAGGTCTATAAAGATAGATCTAAGAGGATGCTTGTCCTATCACAGCATATGTACATAGAGGGAGTGCTAAAGAGGTTCAGCATGGAAAACTCCAAGAGGGGTCTCTTACCCCTAAGGCATGGAATTCATCTCTCCAAGAAGATGTGCCCCAACACATCTGAAGAGATTCAACGCATGAGCAAGATACCCTATGCATCAGCAATAGGGAGCCTCATGTATGCCATGCTATGTACAAGACTTGATATAGTACATGCTGTGAATGTCACGAGCATATATCAATCAGATCCAGGCAAAAAGCACTGGATAGCTGTGAAGAACAGTCTTAAGTACTTGAGAAGAACTAAGGACATGTTCTTGGTCTTTGGAAGAAGATCAGAGTTGAAGGTAGAAGGATGCACACATATTGATGATAGAAAGTCTACATCAGAATATGTGCAATGGTGGTTCAGTAAATTGGAAGAGTTCCAAACAACCGATCATTATAGATTCTATCTTAGAAGCTGAATGTTACGCCGTCTCTAAGGGTGCAGTGGAAATCTTTTGGTTTAAAAGGTTCATTGCAGAGTTAGGTGTAATGTCATCAGATGTCATAAACACTCTACTGCGATAACAAAGGCACCATAGCACTAGCTAAGGAGCCAAAGGTCTCACCAAAAATCGAAGCACATAGAGCGGTAGTTTAACCTAATAAGCGACTACCTCGAAAGAAAATAAGTAGAGGATCAGAGAGTAGACTCCACAGAAAATGTGGCGGACCCATTCACTAAGCAGCTAAGTCGGCAGAAAAACTAAAGCACATCTTGAGAAGATGGGGCTTAGGTTTATGGCTGATTGGCTTTAGTGCAAGTGGGAGATTGTTAGAAGTATGCCCTAGAAGCCAATCTGGCTGACACATTGTTAATTCTAGGGACATAATTTTGTACTTGACTATTTATTATTGAATAAATAAAAGGCATCTTTTCATTCATATTGTTTATGTGTCTATGAATCGTCCAAGAAATTAATAAGATGATGATGCATATTCTCAAGAGTTGAGAATTTGAGCCATGTATCATTGGTGATTAATTTCTAAATGCTCCTGATCAATGGATCATCATGAGGACGGTGATCGATCCGATCAGTGCACAGATCACTTTCCTTCTGGATGGACGAGACTTGAGTCCACAGTGTAGGGACACTGAAGTGATAGTGCAGGTGCTTGTTAGAGAACAAGGGTACTGAGCGTGACCAAGACAAGAAGTCACTTGGATGTCTATCCACTCGTCAGTGACTTGCTTGATGTTGCAGTAGTGTGACTGGTCCTTTGACCTGCGGTGCTTCGGCTACTCACAGTGAGGTTATTGTAGTTTGACTGCACACATACATGGTCTCTAGCCATATGGGTCCATGCAGTGTAGATTGGCTGCAGTAGGTTCACTGTAGGAGTAGGGTATGCACCTATAAGGAATCTATCGACCTTGATAGATAAGGAGTGATCCTATGTGATTTGTTAGACTGAGTTCTAAGACCTTGGCCAGGGCAGTAATATAAAGTGGAGAAAGAGTTTTTTCACTATCGAACTCAAGTCAAATAAATCTTCACATATGACAGACGATGGGGTTTGACGAGCTGTCCATGACCTCCGTCCTGTAGGGATCCACGATAGTAGGACTGTATCACACGATAACTGCACCTAGAGGTTCATCATTCTATTCTACTGGGTAGCCACTACATGCTGCTAGGTGTCACTGGTGGATGGTGGGACTCACAGGAATTATCTCAATGATCGATAAACCCTAATGAGTAGAGTTGGAATCGTTCCAATCCATTGAAAGGAGTTTTCAATGATATTGTGATAGAGATCATAATATATCTCACTACCAGTCAGAGTAGAACCTATGGGGTCACACACATTAGAAGTATTGACCGATCCGATAGTTGAATCGTGATTAGGAATCACAAGTAATCAATTAGATTGATATTCAGAAGAAGAAGGAACAAAGGGAATTAATTAATTGGACTTAAACGCAAATCCTACTTCGAGTAGGATTCCTAGAGTCCTAATTGGATTAGGACTGGGAATCCTAGTTGGAGTAGGACTGGGATTCCTACTTGGAATAGGATTCCTACAATCCTAATTAGATTAGGAGTTTTGAATTAAAATTGGATTCCTACTTGGAGTAGGATTCCTAGAGTCCTAATTGGATTAGGACTTCGGATTCAAATTAGAGTCCTAATTGGATTAGGACTAAAATTAAATAAGTCCTAATTTGATTAGGGTTTCTTAAGTTCTAATTAATTATTAATCTAATGAATCAACATGACTCCAAATTGGGTTAGGATTGAAGAGTTCAATTGAGTCATGGTTCACTCAAGTTCTAATTGGATTAGGACTAGTATAGATTGAACCCAATTGATTCATGATTTGGTTAAACCCTAATTGGATTGGGACTAAACCAAATTAGGGCCACCCAATCCTCATTAGATGAGGATTAGGGCAACACAAAAGGGAGGGGCTCACGCCCCTCCCCTTTCTCCTCCTTGGTGCGGCAACACAAGAGGGGCCGGCGCCCCTCTTGGAAAGCAATCAAGGGCTCCTAACTTGTAGGAGCCCTTCATGCTTTAAAAAGGGGTGAGGGCGGCAGCTAGGGCTCCCAAGAGTTTTTCCTCTTCCCTTGGAGCCGTGGCCACCCTCTCCCTCCCTTGGTTCAGCCGCCAGCAAGAAGAAGGGAAAAAGAAGCCATGGCGCCCTCCTCTTCCTCTTTTTCCTCCTTCCAACGCAGGGAAAAGAAAGTAGGCTGCAGGGGCTTTGCTTCTTCCTCTTCTTCATCCTTCTTCTTCCTCCTCTCAAGTATATTCAAGAGTTGAAAGAAAGAGAGGAGATCAGCCATCAAAAGTTATCTCTGCAAGGGAGCTAGCACCCCGGTGAGATAGAGAGATTGGATCGGATTCTGCTTCGTGTGGATACCCGTAGAGGCCGGACACTTGAACGGCTTCAAGCGAACCCTCTTCCAGAAATCCTACGATCATCAGATAGTGGTGAAGTTCTACCCACTCAAAGGTAAGTAGTAGATCTGAAATTAATCATGTCTTTTAATTTTAATCTTCCCTTTAGATTTCATAAAACTGAGTTAGAGAACTCTAGAAAATTTTTGAAATCTACGTTCCCTAGAACGTTCATGAGATGAACGCCCCCGCACGTGTCTTTCCGCTGCGATCGTCGCAACGCGTGTGGGGGTAATCCAACAATGAGGAGACTCGCCGCCCTCTCCGTGCCGCCTCTGAGACCTCACGGCCATATCTGGCCGCCATCACCTGACTCCACAGCCCGTGTGGCTCTAACAGGAACCGAGCTGCATGTCGAGCAATGAGAACCTCGCACCGCTCCAGTAGGGACTGTACTCCGAGACCGCCCTTACTGGTGGGCCGGCAGACATGCTCCCAGGCCACCAAGTGCACCCCGCGGCCTCCGCCGTGTGACCCCCACAGGAAACATCGCAGCAGTCGCTCGACCCTCAGCAAGGTCGTCTTCGGAACCACGGTGTTGGCCATGAGGTATACTGGCATGGACCCCAACACCGATCTGATCAAGGTCAGTCTCCCCATCATAGACAGGGAAGCCGCTCTCCATCCCTCCAACCTGCTCTCCACCCGCTGCACCAGGTAGGAGCACTCTGCCACCCGCAGTCTGCGGCCTGTAATAGGAACACCCAGGTTGGTCAATGTCTCCTCCTGCACAGGTATCTGCAGAATCCCTCGGATATCCTGTCTGACCCTGCTCTCCGTGCTCGGGCTGAAGTGAACCGCTGATTTTTGGAAATTAACTCTCTGACCTGACGCCACGCAGTAGTTCGCCACCACCCTCTGGAGGACCCGTGCATCAGAAACCCGCACCCTGGCCAAAAGAAGACAATCGTCAGCGAAAATTAAATGGGACAGAGGACTAGCCCCCGAGGCGGGGACATAGGGCTCCAACTCCCTGCGGGCACACACCCTCTGCAAATCACGAGACAAAATGTCAGCACAGAGGATAAACAAATAAGGTGATAGAGGGCATCCCTAACGCAGCCCCATGGTGGACTCGAAGAAAGGCGAAGGTGTGCCGTTGACCAAGATAGAAAACTTTGGCCTTCTGACACACCCCATGACCCAGCCGATCCACTGCCTGTGGAAACCGTACGCCTCGAGTGCCTGCTGAAGAAATCTCCATATGATCCTATCGTAAGCTCTCTCCATATCCAGCTTAATGGCCATCAAGCTACGTCGCTTCGATGCTCGCTGCAGATCCCACTTTATCTCCTGGGCCAGCAAAACATTATGGGAGATGTTTCTGCCAGCTATAAACGCCCCCTGCTCCTGACTGATAATGCCAGGCAGTAGGGGCTTCATTCTTTGGACCATTATTCTGGCCACAACCTTATACAAGGTTGTGCACAAACTAATGGGTCTAAAATGGCCGGGCTCCGCCGCTTCCTCACGCTTCGGAATGAGCGTGATGAAGGTAGCTTTCCAATCTTCAGGCATCATCGCCTGAGAGAAAAAGCACTGAATAGCCTCTACCACTGCTATCCGAATGATATTCCAGTACTGCCGGAAAAAGAACGGGGGGAACCCGTCCGGTCCCGGGGCCTTGTCTGGAGCCAAAGCCCAGACTGCCTCCAGAACCTCCTGTGCCGACACTGGTCGGACCAGGGCTGCGTTCTCAGTATCCTCGATTCTCGCATCCATCCTCATGGGATGGTCTCTGTCGCCGGAATCCTCATCCTCTGTCCATCTGTCACGGAAGAAATCCAGCAGGGCCTGACAAATGGCAGGCTCCCCTTCCACCCGATGTCCAACCCCGTCTCGTAGCGATTGGATCGTGCTCCACTGCCTCCGGATAATCGTAGTCCGGTGGAAGAAACTAGTGTTGCGGTCCCCTTCACGTATCCACTGAACTCGAGATTTCTGTCGTCAGAAGATCTCGTGCTGCCGTAGTAGTAAGTGGTGGGTCGCTAGAAGCCCCCGAAGGTCACCCATGTCATCCACCGAGAGTGCACCTTCTAGGTCTTCTTTCTGCTGCAACTCAGAGATCGCAGACTCTACCCCCTCTACTCTCCAGAAGATATCGCCCACAACCTCACGGTTCCACCGCCGGAGATGTCTCTTGGCCAATTCTAGTTTGCGCGACACCCGATGCATAGCATCTCAACGCACCGGAATGCGCCATGCCTCACGGACAATGTCCCAGGACTGGGGGTATGATAGCCAAACCTTCTCAAAGCGGAAGGGGCTATGATGACTAGGTGTCGAAGATGTGGAGATCAGCTGGGGGCAGTGGTCAGAGGCGATCTGAGGTAAGTGACTAACCCTGCAGGTAGAAAAACGGAGGATCCAGTTCGGAGATGCAAAGGCCCTATCTAGACGCTCCCAAACCCTAGCATTGCCGAGCTGATTATTGCACCAAGTAAACTGAGGTCCAGAGAACCCTAAGTCCACCAAGCCACTACGCGACACAAAATCGCGAAACTCCCTCCTGTCCGCACTATCCATAGAGGCTGCCCCGCCCCTCTTGTCACCCAAACTCAATATGCAATTAAAGTCACCAACTACAACTGTCGGGAGATTCTGGGCGGTAAGGCTGGTGATCTCCTGCCAGATGACTCTCCTGATCCTATAATCCGTGCTCGCATACACCCCACACAAAATCCATGGAGCAGCATCCGGTACCGAGACAATCATAACTACCTGTTGGGGGCAGTTGTGGAAGACATCAAAGGTCGCCACCCCTCGCCTCCACAGTAGCAGGATACCTCCCGACAGCCCTCGAGAATCGACTGCGTATGACTCCCAGTCCCTCCCCAAGCACCGTCTCGAGCGTACAAGCCCCTCACCAGATAGCCGGGTCTCACTAATGAAGCAGATCTCCGGACAATGGACTTGCACTAACCGTTTGAAGGAAGACATGAAGGACGGCTTGGCCGCCCCCCTACAGTTCCAGGCTAGGACCCTCATGGATCACAGTCCACATAGTCGGCCTCTGACCCATCCTCCCCCTGGAGCGCGAGGTCAACCTCAAATGCGCTACCTGGGCCCTCCCGCTGCTCAACAGATACGACCTGCATGACTGCCGCCCTGATGCGCTGCACAGCAGTCGTGTGGTCCGTGCCCCCTCCTGTCATTAGCGGTACGGCTTGACACCCCTCCGGAAGCGGCACGAGGTGGTCCCTGGCACCACTCCCACTGGAAGCAGCCTCCCCCAGCTCATCCCCAGCCGGAGGCCGAGGGCCAAGCTCGACCATGCTCCTCTCCAAGTGCGAGACAGGGTGATCCCCGACCTCGCACCCTCTTGAGGCAGTCTCCTCCAGCATATCTGAGGTCGGTGGCGGAGGGCCGAACCGAAAGACCCCATCTAGGCTACTCCCAAGGCCCTCATGAATGTCCCACAGTCGCGGCTCGCTCGGCCCGCCCATGGGGCTTTCCTGGCCAGTAGCCATAGAGGTCCCCAACCCTGACTCCTGCTCCTGGCAGGGTGGGCTGTACTGGAAGGGCCCTGCGGGTGCCTCACGGGGTCCAACCAGGGTCTGCTCTCCCTGGGCCAGCAGATCCGGCTCCGTCTGAACCCCCTGGCCCAAGGATGGCTGAGCCAGTGGGCCCCCCACACCCTGGGATTGTGTGCCCCCCAAATCCAGGGCCTGTGGGCCCGGAGCTACCTGTGGGCCAGCCCTAGGCACGGCCTGGACCATCGCGTCCACGGCCCGCGCGCCTGTGGCAAGGGCAGCCCGCGGGCCCTGTTCCCCTTGCAGACGCGCGCCCTGGTCGCGTGGCGCGGCCGCGGCACGGGGCGCGCCCTGGGCCTCAGTAGCCGGCCCACGAGTCCGGCGCCCGGCTCGCTGGGCCGGCATCCGGGCAGGCCTCGCTGCCTGCTGGGCCGCCGACCCTAGGCCCCCGAGCGGGCCAAGGCCCGCTTGTGGCCGGGGCCTCTTTTGATTTTGGGCCCGGGCCGTAGTCGTCCCACTGGGCCCTGAGTCGGCCCGTCGAAGGACTGGGTCGACCCGCTTGCTTGGCCTCGGGTCCCCCAACCCGGCCGGGTCGACACCTGGCTCACCGGCCAGGTCGACTCGAAGGGGCCCGAATGAAGGTTCCGGGTATAGCTTGTCACCCCCACCGGCCAGCGGCGACCGCTGGCGCGCCACCTTTGTTGGCTTTTGCCAACCGTCGGTGTTCGCCGGCGAGTTCGGGTTGGGCGATTGAGGTGGCTACTGGGCCGATGCCTGCCCCGATCCCGGGTCGGACTTGGTCTTCTCCCCCGACCGCGGCGGGCGATTCTCCCGCTGGAGTCTCCGCCGCGTCGCCACCATCCAAGGGCCGTAGACCGGCCCTTGGTTCTCCTCCCCAGCAACCGGAGGCGGCTGATCCGAGCCGCCCCCCGGATCAACCACTCCCAAGTGCGGCCCCCCTTTAGCTCGGTCTGTCGCCGGAGAACGGCAAGCCGCCTCCCCATGTCCCATTCGTCCAAACCGGGGGCAGATCGCCGGGGCATTTTCGAAGACGAAGGGCTGCCATCGCACCTTCGTCTTCCCTTGGATCAAAATCCCAGGTAACAGGGGTTTGGTGGCGTCGACCGCCACCTTCACTCGGGCGAAACCCATTGCCGCCTGCTGCTCGGTGATCTCATCCACCGCAATCGGTCGGCCCGCCCGAGCTGCAATATGGAGAATGGTCGATGTCGACCAGTACTCCGGCGGTAGGCGGGGCAGGCGGAGCCAAATCAGAGCCGTTTTCACGGCGTCTTCCTCGGGCTCGAAGTTCGGTACCCAGGGGGACATGGCGAGGAACTGCCCCGCCACCACGCACGGGCCCTTACCGAGGGCCCGGTCCCGGTCCTCCATCGACCGGAATCTCAAGGCGAGGTAGTCGTCCGTGAGTGGGACGGCCACCACCTCCTGGAGTTTCGCTCGGGCGGCCACGTCCTTGGCCACCCATTCCGCCGGAACGCGGCGGCCGAAGGTACATACCACCGCCGCCCGCCCTTCCCATGCTAGCCGAGCCGTCGCGATCGGTTCTTCTGGGAGAACCAGAACATCCGAGAAGCGGCGGCTCAGCCGCTCCACCTCAGCAGCCGTAGGCCACTGAGTCACCCATGGCCCCGGCTTCGACCAGGCGCCGGAGTTTGCCCCTCGCCCGTTCCCGTAGGTCGTACCTTTTCCTCTCGCCGGTTCCTCTGCTGGCTGCGTCCCTTTTCCTCTCACCGGTCCCTCCGCTGGCTGCTTCCCCTTCCGATCCATGGAGATAAAGTGCCCACCTGCAAGGAAGAGACCTTTAGTTGGGAGCGGGATGCACTTCACTGAGACACCAAGCTGCCCGCAGATTCTGTCGTCGATGACACCGGTCGTGCATCGCCGATGCAAACCGGTCGCTTGGAGTCACAGTCCAGCGCACTTGTCACCACCACGGCAGCCGTGAAGCTCCTGCGTGGCTGCCGGAGACTAGCCGTTAGGCTACAGATCAACCAGAGAAAGTAGCCGTTGGCTCCTCTCTCTAGAACCAGAGTTTCTCACACTTCGTTCACCCTGCAGCACGGATCAACAACACAAAAAAAAGAGAAACTCCTTCACAAAATCTCTACCGTCAATCCCATTGATCGTAGGGTGGAACAATACTTACTAATCGACATGGCACCGATGAAAGGACGGGGGGAAGGCTACATCCAACCGTCCATTTGGGGTACGTGGTCCTCCATCAATCTGCACCGTCCAAGAATAGAGAAAGGGCAAAGGACGCAGTGCTTACCTGTGGGATCGCAACTAGCCGTACTTAGGTAATTCCTGACGGAGTCCGTTAAAGTGGGTGCTGGGAAAAAAAAAGCAAATTTTTTTTTTTAAAAAAAATAATGCCGTTACGTAACGTCGCTAAACCTCGTAACGGTTAACGACGATCGCTTAGCGCGGCGAAGGAGATAAAACGGGGCGGCATAACGGGGAGCACGTTACTGTAATAAACGTGACCGTTGATCGCTTGATCAAGGGATGGTAACGTTTCGAAGAAGGATGGAGGTAATCCTGTTTCAGTGAACGGAACGGAAGAACAAAGGGCCGAACCGGGGAGCCGGGGAGGCCCGGGCCGAGAGGGGGTATAAAAGCCTTTTGAGGAAGGTTGAGAAGAGAGCATTTCGTCCGATCGAAGCTCTCAGTTTTCCTCGCCCTCCTCCCTCCCTTCCTCCTTGTCTTGGAGACAAGAAGGCAATTTGAAAAGAAGAAAAAGGGAAGAGCACTGAAATCCAAATAGATTCTCCTCGATCTTTCTTGTTCCCTTTCTTTTTTGGTTTCTGAGAATTCCACTGTTAATTCTTGTGAGAAATAGAATTGATCGAAGGAGCGGCGAAGAATTTGAGCTCCAAAGGTTTGCATTCTGGCACTGTCTTGGATTTCTGTGGATTTATTGGATTAACTTTTCTAATTGGATTAAGAGCCAATCTGGAGAGATTCGAGGATCCAATCTTTATCCAGATAAAAGATATTAAGAGTCAAAATTGGAAATTGAAGCTTTGTTTCCCCTGGTTGAAGGTACTTCTTATGTTCTAATCCAAGCTTCTTTTAATTCCCTGGTTACTTGAGATTCTTGCCATATTTTCCCCTGTTTTTCTGATTTAACTGATAAAAAGATTCAATTTCTCGGTTGTTTGCACAGATGTGTTTCCTCTTAATAATCCGTCCGGATTCCTTTCAGTTCGACTGCATTTTAACATGAGCGCCGTCGATCCCTGCTTTAATTTTCTTAAGGTTGATGAAATAGAGTTCTAAACAGGCATACTCTGAGCAGCATTCAGAGGTTTGGACTCCGATAACTCTCTGTTTTTATTCCGTCTCCCTTTATCCTTAGCATGAACTAGATAAGACCTTTCCTTTGATTTCCAGAAGATAAGATCGGGACAAGCTCCGATCGCAGCAACCAGTTCAAAATCCCATGTATTTCAAAAAAATCTTACATGCTAATCGGTTTCCAGATCGTCATCCTCCGATCTCTCTGTTCCTATTGCTGCTAATCTATTTCCTTTGATTCGTTTCAGAAGCCACAGAAATCGCATTCGTTCGAAGCCCGTTCAATCAATTACAAGCCAAGGTGGTAACTTTTTCCCCGGGATGATCTAATTTGTCCGGCAGAAAATTTTTCCTTGCTTTCTGATACATTTCTTTTTCGATTTCTAAGCTCGAACGTCCTCTCTAGTCTCTACTCTGCATTTCTCCCGTCTTTTCTAAGTTTTCTTAAACGAAGGCTGTTTCTTGTCAGCTTATTTGAGGATGCATTGCATCAAATCTGTTACCAAAGGACCTAATTTGTTGCAGACTGATAGTACCCTGCGACCTGTTTACTTATCCCGTTATTCCTCTTCTTCTCATCGCCTTATGAATGCATAAATTTGAGAGATGCCATACCTAAAGGAAATGGAAAAAAAAAAATCTCCCGCTTCTCATCTCATCTTCTTTCTCTTCTGCTGCTTCTTTCCTCGCTTTCCTCTTCTTGTTTCTATCCGTTTTGATCAAATTACCGGGTACTTCATCCTCGTTATCTTCCTTCTCTTTTACGTCCTGCGTTATGGATGATTAACCATGATTTAAGTGAATTACCGTGGTTACGAGCTGTGCTGGTCTCGTGTCAGGCCTTGGCATTGAAGGGAAAATAGATGGAAATGGAGCCGAGGAAGCCCTATCACACCCGTGGCTCGAGAGGGCTTAATAATAATGCAGGCACCGGGTCGCCGGCCTTATCCGAACCGGATTTGCTGCTACACTGGGGGAACCGGAAGCGGCTGAGGTGCGTCAAGGTCCAGCGGAAGGACGACGCGGCCGCCGACAACAAAGCCGCCACCACGGTTCGGGTCGACCGTCGGGTCGTTCGGGCCGACAAGGACTCCGGCTCGGCTCCTCTTCCCCGCCGCACCTCCCCGACCCAGCATCGCGCCTTAAGGTATTTCCCTCCTCGCTTTCTTCTTCTCCCAGTGTCATTTTTGTGTTTTTTTTTTAATTATTTAAGGAGGGGAAGGGGGCGTAATTACCACGATAAGAGGGGCGTGGGTAATTACGTATATTAGTTTCCTTCCCCGTTTCTGGTTAGCTGGGCGCACCGATCACGTGCTTCTGTGTCAGGACACGTGAGGTGTGCGGTATGGCGTGGTGTCCCTTATCGCAGTCACAGCTTACCGGCTATTACCCTGCCGTCTTTTTTTTCAGATCCGGTACGCTGGAGATAGGATGCTGTTTTTGTTTTGTTTTGTTTTGTTTTAAAAAGTAGATAAATCATAGGTGGTGAGTATAAATACATCCAATAAAATTAGAAAATAAAATATCTCAAAATATCTAGGATAACTTTCCATCTTCAGTTTATAAGATACTACCGGAGCAGTCATTCAATCTGTAGCTTTTCAAAAGATACGTTTGGTTTGGAAGTCTTTGTTCCTTTTCTCGCTAGAAATTGGGATTAGATGGATAAGGCATCGTGTTGTTACCTGTTAAAACCCGATCTTGCCCTTAAAAATTTGAATTTTTACGTTTTGTTTTTCCTTGACCCTTAGCCCTGCGGCGTGACTCGTGAGGAAGGAAGACGTAGAAGTCGTCCAGATTGTCCGTTTCTTTTTAGGATTGCTATTTGCGTTAATACAGCTCAACCTGGTGGTACGGCCGTACGGGCGTTTCCTTCAAATATATCACGACTCTCGAAGTCCAGCTGTTTCGCATTCATGCGCGGAGGGGAGCGAGTAGTGGTGGCCCGGTCATGTTTCGGGGGCGGTCTCCGAGCGGCTTTACGTGGTGTAGAAGGTTCGCGCTTTGACCAGACTCGTATCTAAGGCCGGGCGCTGGTTTTGGGCACAGATAATATTAAATTTTAAATAAATTTGATCTAAATATTAATTGAAAATAAATATAGTTTAGATCTGCGGTCATGATCAACTCTATAGCAATCTTTAATAGCTATCGCGATCTATAAACCTCGCACCACCTACGTGGCCTGCAGCACCAAGTCCTGATCCCCTTGTATGATAGGATTAGGATCGGCCATTGTGGCTCGTCACCCCGTTTTGTAGCGGAAGCGGCGCCCGTGGCCCATTTCTGCCAACCGTACGTTAGAAAATACTTACATTATTTGGACGGCCAAGATGAGAGCTGGGATACGTGTAATGTGCGTAGCGTGTCTTCCTGGAGTGGCCCCACTTTTCCCACCGACAAACCGTTTGTTGGCCTGATAGCCGTCCGGGCAAGGAATGCTTCGACATTGTTAAAGATGCTCCGCATTTTTGTAATTACGCATTGGCGCACAGAGAAATCTCTACTAGGGACGTACATATCTGGAATTCTGGATTCTTCGCTTCATCTTCAAATTTTAAAATTAGCAAAAGGCGGTGCCGGGCCACATCATCCAACTGCTTCCATAGTTCCATATAAAGCAGCGCCAGTGTCCACGTGTCGAAACAGCAGCTCACCATCACGGTTTTCCCCAGCCTGCGCTTTAACTCGGGTACAGTGAAGGCGCAATTCCAATCGGTCCAATCAACCGTTTGATGCATTAGACTCCCGAGCCACGTGGAGGGATGTATGGGGTACGGCCCATAAACATTTCGATCGGACGGGCCAGAACGAGGTCGTACTTTCGGATGTATTTAATACGGTCCGTATTTATTTTTTTTCACCATTACACTCTCTCGTGCCGGGTAAATCGAACAAGACCAGGGACCCAACATGGAATCTCCTGTGTCCCCTCCGACTCCGAGGCGAACGAGGCAGCAACTTAGGTACACGGATACATCTCCTGTAATCCTGAATCGAATTCACTGAATTGAATTATCCAATGAATGCTTCGCCCTTTGAAAGATCGTCTCTCCCCTACTTTTTCTCCATGCCCGTTGACATGCATCGTGACTCGTTTTCTAAGTCCTTCGTTTGCTTTGGATTTTTTTTTTGTCAGGAATTCGGAAGCAGCGACGGCTGCGGCGGAGATGAGAGGGCGGCAGCAGAGCAACGGCGGTCTCCGGGGGGTGGCGTCGCCGAAGCGGGCGGCGAAGGGTGGGAACGGCGCCGCGTCGGCGTCGTCGGAGGAGAAGAAGAATGGGGGAACGGGCTCGTCGTCGGGGAGCGAGGGCACGGTGTGGCCCACGTTCGCGATCGCGCTGACCAATAAGGAGAAGGAGGATGACTTCTTGGTCTTCAAGGGATCCAAGCTCCCCCAAAGGCCCAAGAAGAGGGCCAAGCTCATTCAAAGGACCATTAACGTAAGCCAGATCCATCCCCTCCTCTCTGTTTTTTTTCTTCGTTCTCTTTTTTCCCTCTCTCTCTCTCTCTTTCTTTTTTTCCTTTATATTTTTTCTCCATTTCACCTAGATCAAAATATTGGCATAAAATTGAGAGAAAATTAAGGATTTTTTTTAGGATGTAAGGAATCTTTAGGCGTTGATTAACAACATGGAGCGAAAAGCTGGTGGTTTGGTGCCGTTGGTTTCGACTTTTTCTAAAAAGCGGGGAAAGTGGGGGCGGTTTTAGTGCCTGGATGGAATTCGTCCCCGTTTGGTTCCGGGAATCGGAATTGTTAGGTGGGGCCCGCCTTTTTATTTATCACGATGGATGGACCACCGTGCATCTCCTTTCCTTTCGGTCTGGTCTGTCTTCCAGTGGTCGTCGTTTAGATTAGGTGGGCTAAAAGTGGGTGCGCATTTGATGGTGGGTAGATTTATAATTTGGTCCTCGTTTCGTTTCGTGACAGGTGTCTCCTGTGTTGGCCTGGAAGGCAGCATCTTATCTTCATTTTTTTTTATTGAAAGAAATGCCCCTGGGCTTGATTAGAATTGCAAAAGCGTCCTTCTGTTTGCTTGCTGCTCGAGTAATAGCGTCACCGCTGGAAGTCTGTGGAAGAGTGGGAATTGTATGTTCGATGATGGTGACAGTTAATTCCATATTTGCCCATGGGTCATTCGTTGGAAACTGAAATAGTTA
The DNA here is from genome assembly GCF_051530095.1 of Phoenix dactylifera. Classification (NCBI taxonomy): domain Eukaryota; kingdom Viridiplantae; phylum Streptophyta; class Magnoliopsida; order Arecales; family Arecaceae; genus Phoenix; species Phoenix dactylifera. The sequence continues at coordinate 65,678,123 of NC_143190.1, read as the reverse complement.
ACGGCAAGGGTAGCAAGTGCATCTCACTCTTGTGATATAGTAGGAATTGATATATGTAGTGCGGAATTTGCTGCTACTTTCTGTGTCTAACGTTAAAGACCAAGCTTTATTTGTTCTTCCTCGTATGGATACATCATCTCATTGTTCTTGTTTTGTGGCTTTGATTCAAACTGTGTTTTAGTCATTCATTTTTGCATAGTATGAACATGGCCATTCATTTTTGTCCTTGCATATGTACTGACTTCAGAATTGAACGATTTATTAGAGTTGTTCTTAGTTAGAGTTCATAAGTAAAAGTAACTGCATCCACCGGGGTGCGTTTAAGCAAGCCATATGAAATCTTTTACCATGGTTGTGAGGACATGTGCCGGCGTGTATTTAGTCCCACATCGGTTATTCGCTGGGTAGATCTTGAATACTTATACAATATCAAGAAATTCAAATAATACCTCCTGGCTAGCCATTTTGGGTGAGGTATTGAGTTGTGACAAATGATATCAGAGCGGACTCAGCTCATAACCTATGTGGACTAGGAAACACTGCAATATGGATCCATTGGGGCTGACCACGAGCCGATCGTGATGTTTGTGATTAGATTTGAATGGATTTGAATTCTTACTCTGACGAGGACGTCAGGGCTTGAACGGGGGAGTATGTGAGGATCCGTGCAGGCGTGTGTTTAGTCCTACATCGGTTATTCGCTGGATAGATCTTGGGTCCTTATACAGGATCAAGAAATCCAAATAATACCTTTAGGCTAGCTATTTTGGGTGAGGTCTTGGGTTGTTACAATGATCCTCATATATTGCATGCTTTTAGCTTATATCTGTATCCTCCAGTTTCTGTTGTGCAGCATTGGATATTGATGCAAGACTGCCCACAAATAACTATTAAAGAGACAAATTTGGCAAGACTAACGAATCTTGCTCGTGTGATCTCTTATTGGTTTTATATGTTCTCATTTTTGTAGTGGTATTGGATATGACTTGTACTTTCAAACATAATCAAAAGAACAAACTTAATTGATTATTCTACAGTTCTGTCATTGTTACTTAGGTGTGTTTTGCAATTTTAGTCCATACGTTGTTGACAACTTAAATCACTACCCTATCAAAAGAAGAAGGCGTCAACTTAGCAATTTCCTAATGGAAACCAGGTTTTAGTGACCTACACTAATGTGACTTTGTTACAATGTACCAATTATAGGGTTCAGCTTGGACTAGGTTAAACTGAACTACTTCAGTTCAATCTATACATTGTTTTGGGTCTGCCAATATGTGCTTAAGATTGGATGGATTTGATGAGAAAATGTCAACCTGATTTTTAGGTCTGATCAGATTGGGTAGTACATTTATTTCTATAGTTATTTATTTCTGAAATAAGGTTGCCCACCCAACACAACCCAAATTCAGATGCAAGTCATATGAAATTGACCAAGCATAGGCCATGTGTGAATTGAAGATTTGGAGCTATGAACATTTTATTGGCTCGAGGTCTCAAGTTCAATTTTCAGTGAGGTCGGGTATGTTTCCTAAAGTTACACGCAAGTCAGTTCACATGTTAACTCTTAGATTTTGCAATGCAAGCAACACTTTTAGTATATAATAGGTAGTTATTGTCACCTGAGTCTTTTCTCATTCTATAAAGAACTAGCCTAATTTGAGAAGGCTCCTTGGAAGGATTGATCTTTTATTTATAACCATTTCTTAGTTTGATAATAATTTTCGAATAATAGACCAACTGCCTGGGTATGAAGAATAAGGTAGGGGTTTGCCATGAAATTGGGTAGACCTACTTTAATTGTCTCATTTTAAACTCACTCAACTAGGAAGAACCCTCTAAAACTTCCATAAACATAAAAAGAGTCCAAGGAATACAGTCCCATTGATGTGATTGCGCAAAAAAGCATCTAGATAGTATTTCTTTTCTTTGTTTAGGAGAGGCATACTAATATAGTCTAGTATTAAATATAAAGTTGGGTGTTTAAAATATTAAGTTTCTTAGTTGCATGAGGCATCAAAGTCGAAGATACATTCTTCTTGAAGGATCCTTTGCGTTTTAACACAATTTATTTGGTTGATATGGGTATATACTTTGGACAAATGTAGTTCGGCCTAGCTGGTAAGGACTGGATCGTGGACAAAAGCAACTGTCAGGGGTGGAACCAAGATTTCCATTTGGGAGGGGGAAATTAAACAAAAATCTATAAAATAAATTGATAACTTCGTCGTTAAAATATAAAGATTGAAAAAATTATAAAACAGTAACTATTTCTGAAGATAGATATATACCATTCTTGGGAAAATAGTTGTGAATTTAAAACATAACATGGAGTGCACAAATTTGAATAATTTCGGCGATCTGGATATGACTAACAATAATTTAAAAATCAATAAAACGTTCATGTTTCTTCAGTGTTTGGGATGTCACATTACCATCAAACCTTTTTGACCTCGTGTAGGCTGACTGTATTGCTTGTATATTTTACAAGATAGTCACATACTAATGTAATTACCTTACCTACCTAAAAAAGAGTACAATTAAGAGTATATAAAATAAATGATTTGAGTATATCAAGTGGTCGGCTTAATAAGAGGCAGAGGATGAGTTGAAAAGTTACCTTTGGATTTGAATCTTTATTGCTTCAGAAAAAGTATTGAAAAGATAAGCAATGATTTGTGACTTATTAGATTGTGTTGTGGCCGTTTGGAATAGATAGATGCATGAGTCTTCATGTGTGAGAGAGAGTCTTTGTGAGATATTTTCTCTCTGTTTTTTTCCTGTTATCATAGAGAGAACAAAAGTAGTCCTGGTATCGGTGATGCATGCAATATTCAAGTGGAAGGAATATTCCTTGATGGTTAAAAACCTAAAGATCATAGTATTAATCTAGTTCTTTTATATATATTTTGATTTATTACGACCTTTCTTTGCTCTTATCTTAGTCACTTATTTGAGATTGAATAGAAAGGTTTTGCTTATTAATTATAGGGGAGATAGATGGCTTAGATAGTGAGAGAGGGATAGAGAATGAGAGAGATGAGAGGAGGTTCTGAGAGATTTTAGGATGAACTTTAGTAATTGGTTGGTATTTGAATTGTGTTAACAGTTTATTAGATAGGGGATGGTCTCTCTTTCTTTCTATAGATTAAGATGTAATTTATCCCAAGATTTCAAGAGGGTGAGGATTTTAATTGGGTAACACAGGGTTGGCTCCTACTAAATCCATATTCTTGGAGGTCTAAAAGTATAATTTCCCATGTGTTTAGAGGGGGCCTGCAGATTTGCAAGAAGGAAATTCATGGACCTTTTTCCACCCCACCTAAAAAAACCACCCTTGTTTCCCCCTTTGCAGCTAGCTTGAGCATTGATGCTTGATTTTGTCTTAATGATCTTGTAGTTGGCATCGGTTCTATGATGCAAGATCATTTTGGACATTTTCATTCTGTGGTGACCAAGGCAACAAAATCTCTGGATGCCTGGCCATTTAGGGAGTCGAAATTCTGCTAATGAAGAAGAGCTAAGAATTCCTGCAATGAAAATGAGTAGAAATGGCAAAGCCGGTCCATACTGCTCGGTACACACCATGCTAGTCTGGTCTTGCATGTGGCATGATGGTATGCTACTACATGCCAAGCATTGGCGCAAAATAACATGACAATTATGTTGCCAAAGCTAGTGTAGCATGTCACTGGCAAGCATCATTTAGAACCTCCGGACAATTTATGGCTTGAAGCAGGCAACTTTGGTAATGAGGAGTGATCCTTAGCCGACATTATTGGCCAATTTTTTAAATATGTATATTGGCATGTTCTATGAGAGGGAAATGTTGTTGTTGACTGGGTGAGATATGTGAAGGTATGCGATAGGAATGTACAAGCCATTTTGATGCAAACTTGAAGTTTCTAATCGAACATTATTCGACCGTTTCTACCAAAGGTTGCTTCTCAGCCAGCATGGCTCAACTACACCCTTCTATCCTGCACTGTCCCACAAAGGCAAAGGGGGAGAAAAGAAAGGAAAGACACAAGCAGTTGGATGAATGTAAGCATTTCCATGTGAAAAGTATATGCAAGATTCGTCTACAACATAGTTGGCAATCCCAACCATTTATGTTTTCTTACCACAATCTTTTGATAATTATTAGGGACCTTGAAAAATAGCATTGCTTGATTTATATCAAGAGTGTTCTTTCTGTGGGCCAATGTAACTATTCAAAACAAGAACAATGGGTAGGCCAACCAGTGAATTTTGATACTTGATATCTTAAATCTATTCAATAGCTTCATAAACTTCAGTAGTTTTAATATCTGGAAATCTTTTGATTTCATCTATTCATGTTGTGTAGAAAGGATCTAATTATTATATATTGAGTGAGAACTTTCTTGTAATATTTTTGGAATTTTATCGATGTAGATTTTATGATATTCTGTGTATAGTTGAAATTGCTTATGGATCTTTCTAAAATCCGACAAGGATGTTATTTGCATGAGTGGTTGGCAAAAAGTATATAGTGGGTTAAGGGCTTGGTGTGATATTGCTTACCATGATGTTTAAATTGTACTAACTATTTAATGACATTCCCTTTCCTATAAAAAAGAATCAACCATTTTCCCAAGATAAGTTGATCTCCTCTAACTAATTTTGTTGTCAAGAGCCTTTCTACTGTCATATCATTTTAAATGAGTTAACCATGGGATTATAGATATTTTGCTTTTCAATATGAATCCATTTTATCTCCTCATGTTCCTCTTGGAAAGCAGTCCTCGGGCTCTTGCTCCTCGGAGTAGCTGTTTAGTCACATGAGATCTAGAAGAACCTCTTGGTGCACTAATCGCCATGGACTGTCATGAAGGGAAGCCTTACTCTAATACCAAATAGTGCAACTAGCATGATATGCTTGGAGGTTAAGAATAGAAGGTGGACACATAAGAATATAACTGTGTTGCATGGACGCAAACATAAGAGTCGAACTAGGACACATCACACATGTCCAAGTGTCTGACTCGACCAAAGGGAACAAGGTGGTTAGGGGATACATATAAAAAAAACTTGTTAAGATCTTACAGTATTCATGTTTCTCATCCAAGCTTCTCAATAAACTCAAGTTTTTTTTTTTTTAAATGATGTTTTGCGATACACATTCTTGATCAATCTCTTAAAAGAACAAAATCACTTTAGCATTATTATAGTGTCTTGGAATCAAACTACCTACCAATATTTAAGAACTACAGCTAAAAAAACATGATAACCATCCAAGTGTCTAATGCATATTTGATTCAGATATGTATCTGACCCAGATTCTCATAGCTGAATGCAAGTGTCCAAATAACATACTAATAAGAAGTTTCACTTGGAATTACATGGGAAGAAAGAAATTAGCAATATGTTTTGAAAGACTAGTGAAAATCCAAGTTGGTCTTTACAAAATAAATCTTTCCGCATGTGTGTTGCATAAAGTTACAAGCTTAAAAAAGACTCAATAATTGATTTCATATTTATGCAATTTCTATGATTTTATAGTAAATTAATATATCCATGTCCTTGGAAATCTGACCAGTGATGCATTTATTTAGGACCTCTCAATTGATTAGGCTTGTGGATACTCAGAAGGATACTCCCGGCATAGCATGCACTAATTAAAATAGAGGTAAAAATGTAAAATAAAACTAGCAAGTGAGACTAATGAGATGCGAATCCCTTGAACTCTTTTATGGTGCTCCTTTTAGGTTTATATGCCTATGTACATAATTTTGATCTTTCCTGTATGTTGTGCTGCTCACCTCGTCGTAGAAATTGCAGAATCTATCTGTTTTCATCTTCTTGTTACCATCATCTGTCATTTTCTTGAAGCATTTCTTATAATGTCCCAATAAAATAATAAAACTTTAAGTGACCTCTTCAGTCTTGACCAAGTGAAATGTCAGCTACCCCACAAACAAGGTGGTTTGGGGTTTTGTCTGTATGCATGTCAGCGTTGGCGTTTCACAATAGTTAATGGGACTTTTAAACTTTCTTTTAAGGGAGGTGAATCCTTATTGCTTGTGTTATTAAAATATTTTGACAAGGGTAACACCTCTTGTCAGACTCTCTATGTCCTTATGTTATCAAAATATTTTGACTTTTTTTTTTTTTCGGCGGGGCGGGGCGGGGGGGAGGGAATATTTATTGCATTTTGTCCTAAAATGCAGGTTTATAGATTAATCGCATATAAAGAACCTTCATTTATATATTTGCAAATCAAGACTTCTCTTATCTTGAAGTTTCCATAATAGGACCTGAGTTAACATTTCATCAACCGGAATGGAATATTTATTGCATTTTGTCTCCCTCATTTTTTTCCCTTGCTCAGCCCTTTCGAGCTTCTAGATAGTGATCCACATGTGCTTCTCAACATTGTTGTTGTGGAATTTGTGCTGCTTGCCATCACCATTGCTAGAATTTAAGATGGCTGATTTCATCTTGAATTTGGAGATGACCTTGGGTAGCCTAGTTTACTTGCTTGAAGATCCAAGGGCCGAGTAAGAGGAGGAATGGAAAGAATTGAGATAAATATAATATGTTTATTGGAAAGTTATTTGAATTTCACTTGGGGGATTTTAGGGATATAAGAGGTCTTGATGTATAGATATGTAAAAGAAAACCTCTCTCTCTTAAGCATATAATACTACCACCTTTGCAACTTCCACAAGAGCATGCATCTGTCTTGATCTCTTGATGTGATAGCATGCACAAACTCTTCTCTCACATGGGCTGCAAATCATGCTTCTCTCTGTGATATATACTCAACTGCCACTCCCATTCCCAGACTGCTTAGACCATGTAAGCGAGTCTAACTTGTGAAACACAAGTAGTATAGGCGACAACACAGTAGTATGGATTGACATTGTAGGGGATTTCATGTTTAAGACCAGTTTCATAGTTTCTTTAAGTTGTGCTCATTGCAAATGCAGTCCTGATGTGTGGTTTGACAAGACATGGATGTTTGTATGGAAAAGTACCTGGAAATGCAAAGGATTTGCTCTCTGTTATTTTGAGCGCGCTGCTGCCAGTGTTCATGAGGCCTGTTTTCATTAGATTGATGTTGAAACTTGGGAAGTCTGATTATCTGCACTTTATTATTGATGTATTATTGATCAACTATAAAAGTTCTGCTGAGTTGATATCAGCAACTTGCGAGCTAAAAATGATAGCTTGGGCAGCTTCTGCTAAGGTCTTTTATTTTCGCATATATGCTTCTAAATCCAATTTTGTAACGATACTATTGAACAGTCATGACTTTAAGGTATTAAACTTTTTCCCCCTCATTTATGTTCAACAGCTGGTGAGTCCAGGTGCTTGGCTGTGTGATGTGACTCTAGAACGATATGAAGTCCGAGAGAAGAAGGTCTCGAAAAAGGTCAGTGATTTCAATTCTGACAAAATTATGAGTTGCAATGTTAAGAGTCCTGACAGAAAAGGAGAGACTGGGTAGCTATGCTTGTCGGTTTTCTTATTTTCATTTCATTTTGTTTTGCAGAGACCAAGAGGTTTAAAGGCAATGGGTAACATGCACAGTGACTCAGATTAGTAGACGACAAAGGAGAGAGAATCTGGAAGAATAAGCCAGAGATTGAGACCATATTTGAAGATAGTCATACTTACTTGTTTCAAAACATAGAGCATCTATATTGCATTTGATCGCGCGTGCGCGCAGAGAGAGAGAGAGAGAGAGAGAGAGAGAGAGAGAGAGAGAGAGAGAGGGGAGGGGAAGGGAGGGGGGCCGGCGGCTAAGTGGAGGGGCTAAGTAGGCGTTGGGAGAGTTTTAAGGGATGTTGGCTTTGTGCAGAGAGAAGCTTGTACCATTCTTGTACAGAACTCTACGGAATATTTTTAGATTTCAAGCATGTTTTTTTCCTCTTTTCAATTATCATGTGTTGGAATATTTCAAAATTTCAAGTCTGCCTTTTTTTGTCTTTTGTCTTTTGTCTAGTGTACTTTCTTTAGTCCCACATTGGAAAAAGATAAAACTCAAAAGATCTTTATGTAATATTCAATCTTTTAACTTCATAAAGCAAAGAAAGTAAGTAGCCCATGCACGTACGAGCCCAATGGAGGTCCAAGGCAAAATTGGCGAATCTGATCTGTAAACATTTAACTGAGCGCATTGTACTCGATCATAGTGCACGGGAGGTGGGTTTGAGACTATTTTCTTTTTGCCGTTTAGTTTTTTGAATTTAAATTTTATAACTATTTTGTTTTGTCTCTTGGTAAAACGTCGTGTCTTTTAAAAACGCCTCTTCCTTTCTTTTTAAACTCTATCAGATCCGAAGATTAAGATAAGAAAATCTTATCTTCATTCTCTCTCTGTTTTTCTGTGTTCTCGAAAGTCTCTCTATTTTCTGTGTTTCCGAGAGGATACTTTCTTTTCTGCTCTGTCTTCTGAGCGGTTCTGGGCTGTTCGATAGAGTCACTGCATCTGCGAGTGTACGCTTGGAGTGATCTAATTGTTATATCTTGGAGGATAGGCCGCTATTACTTGCTACACTGAGATTCATTCTTCGAGGGGCGTGATCTATTCTTAAGGACAGTGAAATCACGCCTCAAGGCAAAATTGGCGAATCTGATCCAGAAACATTTAACCGAGTGCGTTGCACTCGATCATCGCGCGCGGGAGATGGGTTTGAGACTGGCTTCTTTTTGCCGTTTAGTTTTTTGAATTTAAATTTTATAACTGTTTTGTTTTGTCTCTTGGTAAAACGCCGTGTTTTTTAAAAATGCCTCTTCCTTTCTTTTTAAACCCTATCAGATCCGAAGATTAAGATAAGAAAATCTTATCTTCATTCCCTCTCTGTTTTTCTATGTTCTCGAGAGTCTCTCTCTATTTTCTGTGTTCTCGAGAGGATACTTTCTTTTCTGCTCTGTCTTCCTGAGCGGTTCTGAGCTGTTCGATAGAGTCACTGCATCTACGAGTGTACGCTTGGAGTGATATAGTTGTTGTATCCTGGAGGATAGGCCGCCATTACTTGCTATACTGAGATTCATTCTCCGAGGGGCGCGATCTATTCTTAAGGACAGTGAAATCACACCTCAACTATAAGTTCTTCCTTCTTTCAATCTATTATTTTTGCAACAATCTTAAGAATAGATCGATATGGATTCTGCTATGATTACTGCTAGATCAATTCCTGATACTTCTAAAATTGAGAGTTTCAATGGTATGCATTTTAAGAGATGACAAGAACGTGTTTATTTTGCATTGGATATGCTTAATTTTGCTCGGTATTTAAATCAATCAAAACCGATAGAAGGGTCTGAAGATTTTGATACTAAATTCAAAGAGTGGGAACATGAAAATAAAATCTGTAGGCATACAATTCTGAGTACACTGTCTAATGAACTTTTTGATGTCTACTGTTCATACAAGGAAGCTGCAGAAATTTGGAAGAATCTGAATAAAAAAATACGTGTTAGAAGTTACTGGAGTACAGAAATATGCAATAGGAAATTTTCTGCACTTTCAAATGTCCGATGATAGAGATGTGTCATCCCAAATCCATGATTTTCATAGGCTGGTCACTGATCTTAAAAATGAAGATATAATACTTCAAGAAGTTTTTCTAGCTGGCTGTCTGATTGAAAAATTACCTGAGTCTTGGAAAAATTATAAAAACAGTATGAAGCACAAAAGGAAACACATGAGTCTTGAAGATGTTATTGTTCATATTAGAATTGAAAAATAAAATCGAGTCAGAGACCAAGAACAATTGGCCAAGGAAATGACTTCCAAAGCGAATGTAATAGTCAGCAAATCAGGTGGGTCTTGTTCAAAGTCCAAGAAGCCTTATCTCAAAAATGATAAGAAACCTAAGTTCCAAGGTCTTGGTTTTAAAAGAAAAGGAACTTGTTTTGTTTGTGGAAAACCTGGACATTATACTAATCAATGCAGGTTTAGGAAAAGGAATTGTTGCTGGGGGTTCAAACCGAGAACGATTGGCACAGCGGTGTGAACGGGGTTCCCTTGGAATTGCTTCGGTTGCGCTCCACCTTCCGCCGGGAAACCTGCAAGCAAGCCTCGCACCACCACCGGGGTAGTGGGGGCCCTCCGACGATCAAGTTAGGGAAGATCGAAGGAGAAGGAGAGGTAGCAGGTAAGATGATACTCTGGAAAATCTTGCTTACCCTCCTCCTTCCCCCCCAGCCGCATATATACCAGGCTGGGGGGTTCTTTTGGGGATTGGTCATCGTGTGGCGCGATGGGGTTGCCACTGACATGGCCGTTACAGGGCGTCGTGGGGCAGCGCTGGGTACGGCTATGGCAGGGCGTAGTGGAGTTCCGCTTTGTATGGCTGTTACAGGGGATCGTGAAACAGCGTCGGATACGGCCGTTGCAGGGAGTAGTGGAGCAGGGGGCCGCGGCGTGCCTCAGGGGAACAGTCTGTTGTTGTCAGAGATTGCCGACTCGGGGTCGGATTGCTGGATCAAGGGGCAGCCGACTCGGGGTCGGGCTGCGGAGCCGAAGATATCCGACCCGAGGTCGGATTGCTGGATCAAGGGGCAGCCGACTCGGGGTCGGGCTGCGGAGCCGAAGATATCCGACCCGAGGTCGGATTGCTGGATCAAGGGGCAGCCGTAGTCTTCCCGGGCGCGCGTGCCGGTCACGTGGGGCATGGTGGCTAAGTTCCCCCGTAACAGTAGCCCCCCACTTTCGAGCCTGGAACCAGGAGGGGAACGGGTGAAGGGAGTGATGCTTCGAGATTGCCGCCATCCCTCGGAAAGGCGCGCGCGCTTTGAGCTCCCTGCCTTCTTTACGGCGTATGGCGGTTGTCGCTGATCTGGCGGTCTGCGGATTTCGGCGGACATCCTTCCTTAATGGCGTCGATTCGCCTTTGGGGCGCGAACGAACCTTCGGCAGCCAGGCGTCCTCTGGCGCCACCGAGGCATCACCCGCCTTTCCGCCTATTTAACCGGGGGCCCTCCCCCGTCCGCCTTTCTCTTCACAGGCATCCTCGAGTTTCTCCCTTGTGCTGCTGCCGTTGCCGTCGGACTGTTCGTTCGCTCCTCCTTTGGCGCTCTCGGAGCCGTTCTTCCTTCCCTTCCGGTGAGTTGCCCCACTCTGCAATTTAGGGCCCTCCGTACTTTCTCCTTTCGTATTAGTGTACCCCAGTCGTTCCGGTCCCTTCTCCCCTCTTGACCCCGTCCTGATCGTAGATTCACTGGCCGTTAGGGATGGACGAAGTAAGAGCAGACCGCATTCAGTCGGAGCTGGTCCCCGAAGACCTAGATAGGTTCGTGGCCCGGTACCACCTTCCCGAAACCTGCAACGTTACGCTCCCGGGGCCTGAGGAGAGGATGTCCCATCCTCCTCCAGGGAAGGTCGCCATCAATGAGGACATCCGTCGGGCTGGGTTCCGCCTTCCCCTCTCGGACTTAGTCGTGCAGGTGCTTCGAGGTTTAAGAGTGGCGCCGACGCAACTGGTGCCGAACTCATGGCGTACCCTGACGGCCTTCCAGGTTCTCTGCCGCATGCACGAGGTTCCCGCCACCCTGAACGTCTTTTGGGAATGCTATGGCCTGAACGGCCACCCCCGGGACAGAGGGTGGTGGTGCTTTGCGGCGCGGCGAGGGTGCGGCCTCGTCAAGGAGGCTCCTTCCTCCATTCATGGCTGGAAGGAGCGTTTCTTTTTCATCGACGTAGATCCCTCTTGGAGAATCGGGACAACCTGGGAGACGCCGATGAAGTCCCCGATCGGCCTATCGAGGTTGTCGAGGGAGGAGTCCGATGGCGTCGCCGTCTTGAGGGGGTTGGTTGCCGAGGGCCGGCTCCCCCCGGTGGCTAGCCTTATTTCCGAGGATGCCTTGGTGAACGTCGGTCTGAGCTCGGTCCCCGCCGACCGTGAGCCCGCCACCACTTCTTTTTTAGCTCTTTTCTCCTCTTTCCTTTCTTCTTTCCATCGGTTTCTTAGTTTCTAACCATCTCGTCCTTTTTGCAGAAATCGACGACGTCATGTAGTCGGACAAGGCAATGGCTGTTAGTAGGGCGTCCCTACTGGAAGCGGTCCGGAGGAAGAAACGGACTCCTTCGAGCGGGGTCCCACCGGCGAAGAAGCCCCGCCAGCAGGCGACTCCGACGCCGACAGACGGGTCCGGGCCCATCGATCAGGGGGACGCCGCGGGCTCGGACCGACAGTTGACGCCGTATCAGCCCTCCGGTGATGAGACTATCGTTTTTCCGAAGGTGTCATCCGAGCACGCCCGAGGCGGCCGGGTCGGACGCAGTCGGTCCCCAGCCCGATCTTCGACTCGGTCGGCTTCGGATGATACGAGAAGGGGGGGCGCGCCGAGGCCCCGGCCGAGCGGGACCCTGTCGATCTCTGGCGCGGCCCCTGCCCCGCGCACGGTTGGCATGACTCTCTCCCAAGCGATGGGTAAGGGTAAGGCCGCAGAACCACCGTCCGGCTCCGGGGCGAAATCGGGGTCGGCCTTCACTTTCGCCGGCGCCCGAAACCTCGTCGAGACGGTGCTGCTGGAGAGGGACCGTAGGCAGGTCTGGCAGATGAGCATCCCTGAAGTCGGAGCTGCCAGCTGCGTCTGTCTCATGTCGGTGAGTGTTCTTTTGGTCGCTTTCGTCGTTTATAGGCTCTGTTGATCCCCGTCTGACGCTCTCATTTTTTCTATCTCTTAGCTCGCCCAGTACATGATCCGCCTGGAGGAGAGCCACGAGGAACAGGCGAGGCTTCTGGCGAGGACCGAGAGCCGACTGAAAGCTGTAGAGGAGGGAGGCCAGGCTGCGGCGGGGAGGACAACCAGGGACCTCGAAACGAGGCTCCAGGTGGCCGAAGAGCGGGCACTCGGCTTCGCCGTCCTCGAGAGGCAACTGTTGGATGCTCAGGAGCAACTCAAGGTTGCCTCGGGTCTCGAAAGCGAGATCAGGAAGGCGGAGGAGCGGGCCGAAAAGCAGTCCCGGAAGGCTGCCGACTTTCGGGAGAGGTGGGAGAAGGCCCAGCAGTCGGCCGACAACGCCCGCAACCGAACCCGATCTCTTGAAGCCAAGCTGGCCGAATTGGAGTCGGCCTTGGAGGGGACTCGTGCGAGCAACCAGGAGCTTCATTCGCGCCTGGAGGAGGCTGAGGCTGCTAGCGTCGCTGCCGAGGCGAGGCACATGGAGGCTCGGGCCGATCTGCTGAGGGTCTCCTCCGAGGCGGACGACCGGATTGTGGCGAAGGTCATGGAAGCGAAAGCTCAGATTACGGAGCGAGCGGAGGCTGCGCTGGCCGAGAAGAGCGCGGAGATTGGGCGTCAGGCGGTACAGGCTTATCGTCAGTCCGCCGAGTTCATCCGTGACATGTCGGACGCGGGGTCCGACTCCTTTGCCTTAGGCTTCGATGAAGGCCTGGCAAGGGTGTCCGCTAAATACCCCGGAATTGACCTGAGTGGGGTCTCCCTCCTCGACTCCCCTCCGATGCCATTGTCTGCCGATTCTCCAACCGTCTCCCCACCCTTCGTGGACGTGCTCGCCGTTCCCGACTCAGGGGTTCCTCCAAACTGACTTTCTGTACTTTTCTTTGTTCTTTTCTTTGTATGTTGGCGTTTTGCCATGTTGTATGGGTCTCGGCCCTGATGCAACGAAAGTTAATGCAAACAGAGTGTTTCCTCATTTCACTTTCGTCCTTCCTCTTCTTAACTCTTGGTAGCGTCTCGCCGACTCCTGACTCTTGAAGTTCTTCCGGCGCTAGGCTAGGCATCCGAGGGTTAGGCCTCAGGAAATTCTTCCGGCGCTAGGCCAGGCATCCGAGGGTTGGGCCTCAGGAAATTCTTCCGGCGCTAGGCCAGGCATCCGAGGGTTAGGCCTCAGGAAATTCTTCCGGCGCTAGGCCAGGCATCCGAGGGTTAGGCCTCAGGAAATTCTTCCGGCGCTAGGCCAGGCATCCGAGGGTTAGGCCTCAGGAAATTCTTCCGGCGCTATGCCAGGCATCCGAGAGTTAGGCTTTAGGAAATTCTTCCGGCGCTAGGCCAGTAATCCGAGGGTTGGGCCTCAGGAAATTCTTCCGGCGCTAGGCCAGGCATCCGAGGGTTGGGCCTCAGGAAATTCTTCCGGCGCTAGGCCAGGCATCCGAGGGTTGGGCCTCAGGAAATTCTTCCGCTGGTCGGCCAAGGCTGGCGCAAGCCGAGGCGACCGATCGGGGCTTCAGGCTAGTCTGCTCCCGGGATGATCATCGGGTTAGCCTGGCATCCGAGGGCCGAGCCTCGGAGAATTTCGCTCGTTGGTCGGCCAAGGCTGGCGCAAGCCGAGGCGACCGGTCGGGGCTTCAGGCTAGTCTGCTCCCGGGATGATCATCGGGCCACGCGCCTGTCACTTGCCGCTCGACGGGGTTTCTCCGTGGCCAGCTGCGATCGTGTTTCTCCCCCTCTCGAAGCGTCGCCTGGGGAACACTAGAAGGCCATTAAATGCTAATTGAGGCGTTACCTGGGAAATCGGACCGGCCAGTTGCTGCTTGCGAGGAGTGCCAGTTAAGCGGCCGCGATACGCGCGTTCTTCGAGGCGGATGCGGCCTGGGCGCGTGCGGAGATACGTGGGCCGCGGGATACACGCCGTCCGGAGTGTCCTGCACGAAGAATGCAATTAAGGAGAATGATGCCTAGGATATCGTGGGGGGATAAACCTCGAGAGCCGGAACGGCTCCGGATTCGATGTGCCCGCATTTATTGGAGCCACCCGCATCGGAACAACCGGGGGGCCACAGTTTGGCTATAAATATAAGCGCAGGTGCGGTGGAGCCTGCCAAGCCGGAGCTGTTCAGGTTGCCATGGATCGTAGACCTCCTCTCCGGCGCGTGGCTGGGAAATCCTGTTGCCCAAGGTGACAAGCCAAGAGGGGGGGTGAATTGGTTTCTTCTAATTTTCGGTGCTTTAAACGTTTTCTCAATATAAGTGCGGTGGATGCTTTCTTAAGCTATTAGAATGATTTAAACTAGTGCAAAGATAGAAGATGATGCAAGAATAAACGGAAACACAAGCACAACACAAACACAACAATATATAGTGGTTCGGTGCTCTCCTTAGTACCTACGTCCACTCCCCAAGCGTCCCCTTGGGAATTCACTATAATCTCTCGGATTACAGTTGGATTGTTTTCCGGGCTCACAATCCAAAAACCTTTGTTGGTTTTACGGGCTCACCAACGAACCTATACACTTTGGTTTTCCGGGTTCACCAAAAACCTTTATTGGTTTTGCGGGCTCACCAACGAACCTTTACACTTTGGTTTTTCGGGTTCACCAAAAACCTTTGTTGGTTTTGCGGGCTCACCAACGAACCTTTGTACTTTGGTTTTCCGGGTTCACCAAAAACCTTTGTTGGTTTTGCGGGCTTACCAACGAACCTTTACAAAGTGTTTAACAAATGAAAAGAAAAGATTCAAACTCCTAAATGAGCATATGAAACAATATAAACTACAAAGAAGAGTTAGAAGGTATTTATCGCTTTGAAGTCGCTTTGCTCTTCTTTGTCAAGGATGCTTCACTCTTCAAGGGAGGATGGAGCTCTTGATGACTCTTTGAATCTGCTCAATCCCTTTCTTTGATTCTTGAATGAAGCCCTTGGATGAAGCTTGCCTTGCTAGGGTTCTCTCTTGAATGCACTTAATGTATTTTCCCAAAAGCTTGCTTCCTCTGATGAATACTCCCTCTTAAATACTTCTCCAACCTCCAAATAGTCCTTTCTGACCGTTGGATTGAAGAAACTAGCCGTTTATAGCCGTTGGGAGTCCAAAAAGTATTTCTGCACAACTAGCCGTTATGTTCAGCCCGTGTTTGGGTCGGCTCAACCTGTCCTTGGGTCGACCCAACATTCACTTGGGTCGACTCAAACATTTCTTGGGTCGACCCTCTCAGAAAACACAGAAACTTGAAATTCAGCCTTCTGTTGCCTTGGGTCGACCAAACCTTTCTTTGGGTCGACTCAAACCTTTCTTTGGGTTGACTCAAGCTTGGGTCGACTCAACTTCATCTTGGGTCGACCCTCTCAGTAAATCCAGAGAATCATTTTTCCTTCATGTTTTGAGGTTCTTGAAGTTTGGGTCGACTCATGCTTACCTTGGGTCGACCCAACCAACTGTTCATCTGTGCCATTTTTGCAGGAGTGTGCCAAATGATTTCTTGATGTGCCGGGGTCGACTCAAACAATCTTTGGGTCGACTCAATCCACACTTTGCTGCATTCTCAAGGTTAGATCCATTCAAATGAACAAGAACATATATATATTTTCAATTTAAACAAATATACTGAGAGTAATGAACTTATAAATGAAGTATCAATTTAACTTATAGCATGCTCTAGATAATTGCTTGTTAATCATCAAAATAACACTATCATCCTCAATCTCCCCCTTTTTGATGATTACAAAATAAAGAGTATAAGCCTATTGATACTTGTCTTTAAAATCAGTTTATAAAAGGGATTAAGTTGCTGAATTTCAGCTTTTCATATATCCTTGTGAAATCTCCCCCTATATCATTCAAATGTTGCCAATTTGACTTTTTGAATTGCTCCCCCTTTCATTTATAATTCATTAGCAATGAAACTTCAAAAATTTGAGATAAAATATGAGTTTCAGCTTATGTATCGGGGTGCTAGAGGTGCGTGCCAAATTCTGAATTTTTATTTGCCAAATTCTGAATTGTGATAGAAATTTTTGATTTGATGATTTTCATTGTTACAAATTGCTCCCCCTTAAATGTATAAGCTTTCTTATATGATTTCCAATTTGTTTGCCCATTTATTCCTCTTTTCTTAACATACTCTAAACACTATTTTTACTTCTCCCCTTTTTGTTATACATATCTTTACTTCTCCCAAAATTAATACTCTTTCTTTACTTCTCAAATGAAGTGCTCTTTCTTTTCTTAAATTGAATACTCTTTCTTTTCTTCTCCCCCTTTATATACTCTTTTCTTCTCCCCCTTTATATACTCTTTCCTTCTCTTCTCCCCCTTTTTGTTATCATCAAAAACATATATATGGAAAAGGATGCAATAAGGAACAAACTTCAGACTTCATTGATCAAAATAGGAACATTTTCATACATTAATGCCCAAAATAAAGATAAGTACAATGTTCCTCAATCAAGATTTAAAGATATAAGGGAAAAAACAAGATACATATGGGAAAAAGCAAGATACATATGAGAACTAGATATCTAGCCTAGGCTCTAAACATAGATCGTGAGACTCTCTCGGATTGCTTGGCTACGGCTCTCTCGGGTCCCATTTCTCCAAGATATTGAAGTAATCTACTGTTTGGAGATGATTGGAGAAGATTTGAGAGTGGGAAATAGGGTTTTCAGAAGAAGACAAAGGGTAAACAGTGCCCTAGATAGCTCACGGGTCCCCCTTTTAACAGTGGGATCCCGACGTTGGGTCGACTCAAGAAACTTCTTGGGTCGACTCAACGTTGGGTCGACCCTATTCTGGGTTGGGTTGACCCAAGTGCAGAATTTTTCTTTTCTCTTCCTTTTTGCTTCTAAAAATTTTTCTTGCTTCCGATCCTTATAAATTCTTTCTGGGACAATGATACATGAGTAAGGAATCTATAGATAACAAGTTTGACTCATGTTTCATAGATTTTTAGAAATTGGAGGAATGTATCATGAGACTACTTGCTCCCTTTTATATTTCTTCAATAAAAAGGATCACATATACCTAATTCTCTCCTTAGCGTGCAGAATCTATCTTCACTCAAGGATTTTGTGAGTATGTCGGCTAATTGTTTTTCAGTGCATATATGCTCAACACATATATTTCCATTTTGCACATGATCCCTAATAAAGTGACATCTTATTTCTCTTTGTTTGGCTTTAGGAATGAGATATTTACGATGTAAGCCGGAAGTGATCTCTAAATGTAGATTCCAAGGATAGTTTTGAAATCAAGTGTAGATGGAATCTTTTTCAAGTTATTTTAGGGAGTATCAAGAATAATATTCAAAGAAAGGCACGGATGAAAATCCAACATTTTTTTTTTAATATATTAAGTATATAGCAAAATGAGAGCAATCTAATTAATTTTCAGAGTATAGTATAAGATCAAATAAAGATCAAACCTTATATACTTGAAAAACATAAGATTATGTTGAATCCTTAATTCTTAATGACTTTAAAGTTCTTTCATGATATAAAAGTATTGGGGCATAGACACCAAGACATGAATTTATGCAATGTAGGATATATAAAATTCAGGGCTTTGAAAGTTCTTTTAAACCTCTCTTAAAGACTTTCTTTTACTCCTTTAAAGATCATAGCATCAAAATCAATTAAAATGAATTGGCTCATGATTGAAACACTAAAGTGCAAGCCAATAAGAACTTATTAGTAGATTCCAAAGTAAATTTCCAATACTAAGACAAATGGAATCCTTTTCACTTAGTTTTCAAAACAAGTGATTTACCAATTAAGTACAGATAAAAATCCAACTTTCAAAAGATATTCAACGAAGCACAAAGTTTAATACCACTTCACATTTAGTATTCTTTCTCTTATCTTTAGTTGAATTTCAGATTTTAATGATAAACGTGAATAAAACTGAACCTTTATGATATCAAGAATGTAGAGTGATCTAGAATTATTCAAAATTTATAGCAATCACTCCTTTTAATCTTTTAAGAACAAGTTATGCTTCCTCTTAATCTTTGAGAAAATGTACTGAAATATTAATCAGAAAATGATTCATTTGAAGCTCAAATTCTTTCAAAAGCATTTACATTTTTTTTCTTTTAAGAATCATTTGAGTGAGCTGAAATATTTCTAGACTTGAGATCATTCACTCTTTTAATAATATATATACATATATATTTTGATGAAAGTCTTTAACAATGTAGGAGAGGAAAAAATATATAGATGATCATTGAAGTATATGTATTTATAGAACTCAATTTCTTAATCAAGGTTTTTCAGCAATATAATATATGAAGCACAATAAATCTTTTCAATATCAAAATAAAATCATATATTAAAAATATTTGTTTGCAATCAAGATCATCAAAAGACACATCATTCAGACCAATATTAGTACACTTTGAAGATAAGAAATAATATGTTTCATATGCGTATCGGGGCAAGCAATCAAGGCATCAGAATTATTCTATTTTTCTTAAGCTGTAATTTTATCTAGAAATTCATGTTGAGTTTAAGCTTTTATATAAAATCAGATTCTGAATTTCATAAAGATTCTCAAGGAGGCTTTCAAAGTTGTAATTTGAGATATGTATCTTCTCATTGTAGCTCATCTTAAATCATTACGATTGAAAATACATATTTCAAGAACATTAGAGCACATCCAGAATCTTTGTAATTCATATTAAATTTTGGTACAAATTGGAGGACATGATGTTCTAATGTTAGGCAAGATAAAAGATAAATCAGAATCAATTCATTTTGCCTAATTTGCAAATTCAAATTATGCTTTTCTTTTATTTTTCAAAATATATTCATTAAAACAGAATGATGTTGTTGTTGGTAGTAATTTGTTTCAATCAAATTTTATAGGCATGAAGCATTACAAGTTATATTCAGGAAAGATCTTTGGTATTTGAATATTGAAGACACATAATTCAAAATATCATGTCACATGCAAAACATAATATGCATTAGGTCATAACATCATGTATTAAAACATTAAGAGCAAGCATGTCAAAGATCAAAATTTATTCTTTTCAAATAAACTCTCCCTATTTATATATAATTCTACACTGATTTTATCCTTAAGGTGTGTTTTCAAGTGATCGAAACTTCATTTGGCTTTTCACAAGCTTTATATATACTTTTATTTATCTTGTCATTCATTTCCGTATTTTTGAATTTCTTCCTTTAACCATTTAGTGAACATTCTAATCTTCATTTCTTTTGGTATTACTTTTCTATGCTCTATACTCTATTTGCTCCCTATCCGGTGGAGTTGGAAGGGGCACGAGGTACTACCACTAGCCTCCCTCTTGTGCCGTCCCTAATATGCCCTACACCGAATAGTTGGGTCAAATAGTGCCGGGTACTACCACTAGCCTCCCCATTGACACCATCCCTATAATGAGCAATGTAGAAATGTTCAACTGTTTTCTTTAGCAACAAGATATTCACTCCAAACTCTCCCTATTTAAATATAATTAATTACGGATTTTATCCCTTCCAAAAGAATGTTCACACAAGTCTCACAAATATGCTGAATATATTATGCTTGCGCTGCTTTTACTTAAGATTGGAGTATTTACTTAGCTTTTACTTCTTCTGAGCAATGTTCATTTTCTTTTTCTTTATCTCTCTCTCTTTTTGTTATTTTCAAGTAGTTACATGAAAGAGCAGAATAAAGAATTAATCTAATATGCTGCATATAAATATATATCATGCAAACAGCATTTTCATTATGCCCAATGATTCATAGCTTATCACAAGTTATTTTGAATTAGAAACTTGAGGCATAAACTTGTGTATTTCATGGTTATGCATTATACAGGCAAAAGTGAACTTCAATTTAATCATACCATGAAACAATTATCATTAGCATGAGAATGAAGCATGATATCAAGAAGATTAGCAATTAAATGTTTAATCATGCTACCATATAATTTCAGACTATTGATTTTGCTCAACTAACTCACAAGAGAAGAGTTTAGATTACCAGTGCATTTAGCATTCTTCAAGCCAAATACCTTTTAGATTTTTTATTCCCTTGGCTGAAGAAAATCTTCTTTTTTTTTTGTTTCCAAGGGAATGTTTATTGTATCTTTCATCGAGGTGTCCTTCAAGTTGAAATTTCTTGCTCACAAATCCTGTATCATTAGCAAAATCTTTTTCTTTTCTTGAAGGCAATTCATTAGGTTCTCTAGGATACAAAAACATTCATACAACATATTTCTTAACTAGATGACTCAACATGAGACATGACAATAATTGAATTTGAGTCACTTTACTCAAGAGATTGCCTAAATATAAGCAAGCACAAGTCACTTGAACTAAAGAGATAACTTCATTAAGTAAAATGGTTCAAGGACAAGCATGTGAGGCAATAGAAAGATTCATCAAGATCAAATCAATTTCTTATTGTCAGAAGCAATTTAGCTTAGATTCTATTTGCTTAAGATAATTATTAATAAGATATACCAGTTAAGTTTTAATCAAATTATCTTAAATAGTTGTGTCTATCAAAATTCTGATTGTTACATAGAATCAAAATGATAAACTATATTCTCAATAAAGGATCTAGTTTTAATAAAAATAGTATGAATTGATATCTCTACAACTAGTATCTTTTCATTGAATATTCTATATGCATTGCTTGAAGAGTAATATCCAAAGGAATATTTGTTTTACCAGATTTGACATTATTTTCATAAGAATATATCAAGCATGACATGTATGACTGAAAAATATAAAAGATATACAATATATCATTTTCTATTTTTCAGACGATCAAAAGGAGTTTTCTAATAGAAACCATATGTATGACAAGCAATGATGATAGCTTTTAACAGAAATCATTTAAGTAGATGACTATCATACAACATTGTCTTTTTCATTTCTTCAAGGATTCTATCAACTCTATTTTATTTATGGTGTTCTTGGTGTAGAAACAATTGTATTCAATATTATTTTCTGTGCACAACTCAATAAGAAATTGGTTTTCAAAACTATGCCATGATTTCATAGTTTGCAAACCTTTTTCATTTGAACCCTTTTTGTGAGTTTGTGCCAATGCAGAAAATATTTTAATTTAAGTGCCAAGAACAAAACCAATATTAGCTTTGAGAAATTTTTCACAATTACAAAATCAGAAAGCTTATCTCCTGGGTTCACAATCCTAGAGATCCAAATAAGTTCTTATGAAGAGTTTTCAAAGGCTAAAAGGTGAAAACAATATTTTCAGATTTAGAAATGATTCTAGTTTGTTTTTCTAGATGACATACATAGCAAACTTTGACCTTGCAAAAATTAATCTAAGTGAACCAATGACAAGGTCTTTTGAGATCAAGTCCATACTAGTATGAGTTGATTTTATATGCCAAAACTAGACTCTTTAATCTTGGTATTCTTAATGCATATATTTAAAAAAAAAATTATACCAAGTAGACATTCTTATGTTTGTGATCAATAGAAGATAATGTCATGGATAAGACCTCTCAATCAAGCATATAGAGAATTTAAAGAGTTATTCTAAGAGTATTAATTAAGCAAGTTATCCATCAATAACTGAAGCATAATATAGAAAGATGGAGTGATTTGGATATATTTTCTTTTCATGCCAAAAGTATCACTTATATCACAGAAATGATTAATACCTGCAATTTATGTTTTAATTGGATACTAAGGCAAAGAGAATGATGATATGCAAGGATTACTAATTTCATTATTCTTTTCATTTCAATTACTTTTCTTAAGTATATTTTAAGTTTCATTCTTTAATATATGTCTAGAGCACCCAATGTCTAAATTAACATCTTTTGGTTGGAGCCTTGAGTGCTAGATACACTTACAGAAAATATTCAGATTTTCAACTTAGGAACCCAAGCTCTTTTGGGTCCTTGTAGGTTAGCTATTATTGTTCCTTTTGGAACCCATATTTTCTTAATAGCTATTTTGTCCATAGACTTGCAAATTTTAGGATTACAAGGAGTGAATTTCTGCATCATCTTGTTAAATTTAACAAACATAGATTTAACATGAATAGTAGATAAACTTACAATTTTCTGTTTTTGCCTATTAGGTTCATCAGATAAATTAGAATCTGTTTTAGGACAGATAGTAGAGGATTTAACACACATGTCATTAAGGGATTTTTGTGTGTACCAAGATTGATATCCTAATCCATCCTTTTCAAATTCAGCTCTTTGATTATTTATCATTAAGTTCAGCTTTTCAGAGCTAATAGTAAATTTTTCAACTATAGGCTTAAATTTGTTAACTTCTTTAGTTAACCTTTCATTGTCTTCTGAAAGCAATTTGTTATTTTTCTTAAGTTTATCATAGCTTTCAGTGAGAAGTTGGTTTTTCTGATTTAGTTCTTTATTTTTCTCAATTAAGATTTTAGTTTCATTAGTATGTTTCTTAATTAGTGTTTCATAATGATTAGACAGTTTCATTTTTTCATTTACTAGGATTTTCTTTTCATTCTTCAGGTTCTTATTTTTACAAATGAGTTTCTTATGTTCTTTCATTAGATCAAGAAATGCATCATGTAACTCATTAAGTGTAAAATCATCTTCAGTTTTATCATATACTTCATATTCAGAAGAGGAGACACTTTGTGTTTCAACACATACCTCGTTCTTGTGTGCCACAAGGCATAGGTTTTCAATATCTGCTTGCCTCTCATCTTCTTCAAAGCTAATTTTTGATTTGCTAAAAATGTTAGTGCTTTCATATTTAACCTCAAGCATATTCCATATGTCTTTAGCAGTTATGCAAGAAGATATGTAATTAAATTCACTATCATCTAATGCACAAAATAGAATATTCATGGCTTTTGCATTTTGCTGAGCCCTTTCTTTATCATGATTGGTGTTTGTGTGTAGCCCATTGACTATGATACTCCATAAATCGTAGTCATGTGCTTGAATGAAAATGCGCATGCGTACTTTCCAATATGTGTAGTTTATACCATCAAATAGTGGAGGTCTATCAATTAATTGTCCCTCACTCATAGAACATCCCACTTGGGTTGTCATGATCTTTAACTCTTGATTGTGAGATCAATGAGTACTATTAGAGCACCTTGCTCTGATACCACTTGTTGCCCAAGGTGACAAGCCAAGAGGGGGGGGTGAATTGGTTTCTTCTAATTTTCGGTGCTTTAAACGTTTTCTCAATATAAGTGCGGTGGATGCTTTCTTAAGCTATTAGAATGATTTAAACTAGTGCAAAGATAGAAGATGATGCAAGAATAAACGGAAACACAAGCACAACACAAACACAACAATATATAGTGGTTCGGTGCTCTCCTTAGCACCTACGTCCACTCCCCAAGCGTCCCCTTGGGAATTCACTATAATCTCTCGGATTACAGTTGGATTGTTTTCCGGGCTCACAATCCAAAAACCTTTGTTGGTTTTACGGGCTCACCAACGAACCTATACACTTTGGTTTTCCGGGTTCACCAAAAACCTTTGTTGGTTTTGCGGGCTCACCAACGAACCTTTACACTTTGGTTTTTCGGGTTCACCAAAAACCTTTGTTCGTTTTGCGGGCTCACCAACGAACCTTTGTACTTTGGTTTTCCGGGTTCACCAAAAACCTTTGTTGGTTTTGCGGGCTTACCAACGAACCTTTACAAAGTGTTTAACAAATGAAAAGAAAAGATTCAAACTCCTAAATGAGCATATGAAACAATATAAACTACAAAGAAGAGTTAGAAGGTATTTATCGCTTTGAAGTCGCTTTGCTCTTCTTTGTCAAGGATGCTTCACTCTTCAATGGAGGATGGAGCTCTTGATGACTCTTTGAATCTGCTCAATCCCTTTCTTTGATTCTTGAATGAAGCCCTTGGATGAAGCTTGCCTTGCTAGGGTTCTCTCTTGAATGCACTTAATGTATTTTCTCAAAAGCTTGCTTCCTCTGATGAATACTCCCTCTTAAATACTTCTCCAACCTCCAAATAGTCCTTTCTGACCGTTGGATTGAAGAAACTAGCCGTTTATAGCCGTTGGGAGTCCAAAAAGCATTTCTGCACAACTAGCCGTTATGTTCAGCCCGTGTTTGGGTCGGCTCAACCTGTCCTTGGGTCGACCCAACCTTCACTTGGGTCGACTCAAACATTCCTTGGGTCGACCCTCTCAGAAAACACAGAAACTTGAAATTCAGCCTTCTGTTGCCTTGGGTCGACCCAACCTTTCTTTGGGTCGACTCAAACCTTTCTTTGGGTTGACTCAAGCTTGGGTCGACTCAACTTCATCTTGGGTCGACCCTCTCAGTAAATCCAGAGAATCATTTTTCCTTCATGTTTTGAGGTTCTTGAAGTTTGGGTCGACTCATGCTTACCTTGGGTCGACCCAACCAACTGTTCATCTGTGCCATTTTTGCAGGAGTGTGCCAAATGATTTCTTGATGTGCCGGGGTCGACTCAAACAATCTTTGGGTCGACTCAATCCACACTTTGCTGCATTCTCAAGGTTAGATCCATTCAAATGAACAAGAACATATATATATTTTCAATTTAAACAAATATACTGAGAGTAATGAACTTATAAATGAAGTATCAATTTAACTTATAGCATGCTCTAGATAATTGCTTGTTAATCATCAAAATAACACTATCATCCTCAAATCCCAGCCGGAGGAATGGGAGGCGCGCCCCTCGCGACTTCCACCAACTAGCCGTTTCATCTGGGATCAACGGGAGGATTCTCCCTGGTGGAATTCCGCTCTAGGCGTTTCATCCGGGATCACGCCTCCTCGCGCTCTTCTCCCTTATATTCCTTTCCTCCCCTTCTCCTGGGGAGGACCGGAATATTCCTTGGAGGTGGCGTTCCTCTAGAAGCAGTGTGAACTTGTTCTTCGTCCGCGCCGGCTCTTCGTCTTTTGCGTGAGGCGTCGATGGCGCCTCCGGGGGGAAGCACCCACGGCCAGTGGGATTGCAGCTGCTTCGGGCGGAGGGTTCGGGATCTCAGATCTTCAGCTCCACGGAGTCCCCACCTCTTCCTTAGTTTCTTTACTCCCCAATCCCCCTCTGGGAATTCTTTGTAATCACACGAACACGCCATTGTAACCAGGAATTATTGAAATGAAAAGAACTATATATTTTTTGAGCTGTCTTTCTGGCTTTGTCTTTCTACTGGTAATATACCCGCAGGTTAGCGGAATTCCAGCTCCTTGGAATTTCTCGACCATCTAGTGCCTCCAACTGGTAGAAGCCAGGTCGGTTTACCCAGCGAACCCTATACGGGCCTTCCCAATTTGGCGCCAGCTTTCCACCTTCCGCGGGCTGAGATGCTTTGGCCCGCCTTAGCACCAGATCTCCGATTCTGAAAAATTTTGGTCGGACCTTGGAGTTATAATACCGGGCCACCCTCCGCTGATACATCGCCATCCGGACCTGCGCCATTTTTTTCGCTTCTTCCAAGAGGTCCAGGTTCCCTCGGAGCTGCTCCGAATTGGCCTCGGGTCGGTGCGCGGCCACCCGGGGCGAGGGGAGTCTGAGCTCCACGGGGACGACCGCTCCCGTGCCATAGGTTAGGCCGAAAGGCGTCTCCCCGATAGGGGTCCGATGCGTGGTCCGATACGCCCAAAGGACGTTCTC
The DNA here is from genome assembly GCF_051530095.1 of Phoenix dactylifera. Classification (NCBI taxonomy): domain Eukaryota; kingdom Viridiplantae; phylum Streptophyta; class Magnoliopsida; order Arecales; family Arecaceae; genus Phoenix; species Phoenix dactylifera. The sequence continues at coordinate 65,651,869 of NC_143190.1, read as the reverse complement.
GAGTTCTTCGACCCAAGCTTGCCTCGTCCGACCGATTCACGCCTTAATTCCTTGGAGGATTGTCCGATTTGTCACTTCGGCCTCACCGTTGGTTTGGGAATGCGACACAGATGTGAACCGATGCTCGATCCCGAACTCCTCGCAGAAGTCACGGAAATGCTTGTTGTCGAACTGTCGACCATTATCCGAGATGGGGACCCGGGGTACCCCAAATCGGACAATGATGTTTTTCTTTACGAACTTCCGGACTTGCGCCTCCGTGATAGTGGCCAGCGGCTCCGTCTCCACCCACTTGGTGAAGTAGTCGATTGCAACAATCAAGAATTTCCGCTGGGCGGAAGCGACGGGGAACGGTCCGAGGATATCCATTCCCCACTGTGAGAAGGGCCAGGGTGCGGTGATTAGTGCCAAGGGGACAGAAGGGACTCTCTGGACGTTGGCGTGGCGCTGGCAGGCGTCGCATTTCCGTACGTGATCCTTTGAGTCCTCCAACAAGGTAGGCCAATAATAGCCTTGCCTCATGATCTTGTGCGCCAAGGACCTAGCCCCCGAGTGCGATCCGCAGACGCCCTCGTGGACTTCGCCGAGGACGTAGGCCGCCTCCAAGGGGCGGAGGCACCTTAAGAGGGGGGCGGTGAACGAGGTCCGATACAGCCTCCCTTCATAGAGTACGTAGTGGGCGGACTTCCTGACAAGTCGCCGAGCTTGATCTTCGTCTTCAGGAAGGATCCCTTCGGCGAGGTAGGCGACGAGCGGGTCCATCCAAGACGGTTCCGGGTCAATCGCCATCACCGCCCCAGCCTCGCCGATGCTCGGGGCATCCAGGGTCTCCAGGTAGATTGCCCTCGACAGGTTGCGCGCCTCTGCGCCCACCAAGCGGGACAACCTGTCGGCCCTGGCATTTTCGCTTCTGGGGACCTGCTGGAGGTCGACGCTGCCGAGGTCGGGAATGAGTGCTTGCACCTTCCGGACGTAGTTCTGCATGGTCGGGCTCCGGGCCTCGAACTCCCCACGGACCTGCCCGACCACCAGCTGGGAGTCGGTGAAGACCTTCAAACGCCGGATGCCGAGCTCCCCGGCGAGTTTGAGTCCCGCGACTAGGGCCTCGTACTCCGCCTCGTTGTTGGTCACTGGAAATCCAAACCTCAAGGCATACTCGGCTTTCACTCCATCAGGACTGGTAAGGACCAGCCCGGCCCCTCCACCCTCGGGGTTCGACGACCCATCGATGTGAAGCGTCCAGGTCGGGAGGTCGAGGCTGGGCGTTTCCGGCTGTCTAGGTTCCGCCACCGGCACCGTGCACTCAGCGAGGAAGTCCGCGAGCACCTGGGCCTTGATGGCGGGCCGAGGCTGGTAGCGGATGTCGAACTCACCGAGTTCTATTGCCCACTTCACCAGCCGTCCCGCATTCTCGGGGTTGCTGAGGATCTGTCGTAGTGGTTGATCAGTTAAGAGGGTGACAGAATGGGCCTGGAAATAGGGGCGAAGCCTCCTGGTCGCGGTCAGCAGCGCGAAGGCGATCTTTTCAGCCTTCGTATACCGCGCCTCGGCATCCCGTAGGACCCGGCTGATGTAGTACACGGGCTTCTGGAGCTTTGCCTCTTCCCGAACCAGCACCGCACTGACCGCGGTTGGGGAGACCGCCAGATAAAGGTAGAGCATCTCCCCTTCTTGCGGCTTGGACAGCAGGGGAGGAGACGCCAGGTATTCCTTGAGCTGGTCGAATGCTGCTTGACATTCGGCCGTCCAGAGGAAGTCTTTCGGGCGTTTTAACACCTTGAAGAATGGTTGGCAGCGTTCGGCCGATTTTGCCACAAATCGTCCGAGCGCGGCGACCCTTCCAGCGAGCTCCTGAACCTCCTTCACTTTGGTCGGAGGGGACATACCTTGGATGGCCTTGATTTTGTCCGGGTTGGCTTCGATACCCCGCTGGTTGACAATGAAACCGAGGAACCTCCCGGCCGAAGCGCCAAAGGTGCACTTCGCTGGGTTCAGCTTCATGCGAAACTTCCGCAAGGTGGTGAAAGTCTCCTCCAGATCCACGATGTGCTGGTCTGCCTGGCGGCTCTTCACCAGCATATCGTCCACGTACACCTCCATATTCCGGCCGATTTGCTCTTTGAAGATTTTGTTGACGAGGCGCTGGTAAGTGGCGCCAGCATTCTTCAGACCGAAGGGCATTACTTTGTAGCAGTACAGCCCCCGGTCTGTTATAAAGGCAGTTTTCTCCTCGTCCTGTGGGGCCATCATTATCTGGTTGTAACCGGAGAAGGCGTCCATGAAAAATAGCAGCTGATGTCCGGAAGTCGCGTCGACCAGTTGGTCTATCCGCGGAAGCGGAAAGCTATCCTTGGGGTACGCCTTGTTCAGGTCGGTATAGTCGACGCACATCCTCCACTTTCCGCTCGCCTTCCGGACAAGTACGACATTTGCCAGCCACTCGGGGTAACTCACCTCCCTTATGAATCCTGCCTCCAAGAGTTTGTCTACCTCCTGGTCGATCACCCGGATCCGATCCGGGGCACAGTGTCTCTTCTTCTGCTTCACTGGCCGGTGGGTCGGGTCGACGTTGAGGGCGTGAGAGATGACCTCCAGGTCGATCCCAGGTACATCGGCCGCCGACCAGGCAAATACATCGGCATTGGCTCGGAGGAATTCCACCAACCGGGCCCGAGCTCCCGGGTCGAGATTGGCGCCGACCCGGACCGCCCGGTCCCGGCGGCCTTCCTCGAGGGGAACTTCGACCACACCCTCGGCCGGCTCCCCCTGCCGCAAGGCCACCTCGTCTCTGGCATCAAGGGACTCGACGCTTAGGGCTTCTGCGGGCTTCTTCCCTTTGAGGGTCGCTAAGAAACATTGCCGTGCGGTCGGTTGGTCACCTCGGACCTCTCCGATCCCGACCGTCGTGGGGAACCGCATGAGCAAGTGGTACGTGGAGACCACCGCACGAAGGGCGTTCAGCCCGGGTCGTCCGAGGATAGCGTTGTAAGCCGAGGGAACACGGACGACCAAGAACCCGAGTCGCACCGTGGCTTCTGCGGGTGCGACGCCCGCAGTCACAGGCAGCTCAACGACACCTTCCACCGGGACAGCGTCACCGGTGAATCCTACGAGGGGGGTGGACATTTTGTGCAACAATTGTCTGGACAAGCCCAGCTTTTGGAAGGCCTCGTAAAACAAGATATCAGCTAAGCTTCCACTATCCACAAGAACACGCCTTACATCATAGTTTGCCATGGTGAGGGAGATTACCATGGCGTCATCGTGGGGGGTCTGAACCCCCTTTACATCCTCATCACAAAAAGTGATTACGTTGCCGACCCTCTGCCTCTTTGCAACGGCCGCCCCCGACGCCTCCGTCGAGCCCCCTGCGTTCCTCACGGGTCGGGGGCAGCCCCCAGTGATAGTGCGGATCACGCCCGCAACGGGTCGATTCTGCTCCCGAGGCCCCGGAGGAGCCGGTTCGGCCGGACGCGGGTCTGCGGGGGGACGTCGGTCGCTCACATATCGACCGAGACGCCCCCGGCGGATGAGAGCCTCGATCTCGTCCCGAAGCTGGAAGCAGTCTTCCGTGTCGTGGCCGTGGTCTCGGTGGTACTCACAGTACGCCCGGGAGGGCCTCTTCCCAGGGATCTTCCGCATCTGTCTCGGGGCCGGGAGGTCCTCCCGCCCCTTGATCTCCATAAGGATCTTGGCCCGGGGAGTCAGGAGAGGGGTGTACCGGTTGAAACGTCGGGGCGGAGAACGAGGGCGTGGGGCGCCGTGGTTCTTCGCCGGCGACGGGCTTCTGCGCCGACGCTGGGGCGTCGGGCTCCTCCTCTGGCGTGCCTCTTTCCGCCTTTTCTTCCCAAGCTTTGGAGGGATCTCGGCGGCCTCCTTGCTCCGGTGGGCGGCCGCCTCCTCGGCGTCCGCATACTGGTTCGCCCGGGACAACAGCTCTGGGAAGCTCCGCGGCAGGCGTTTGTCCAGGGAGAAGGTGAGTCTGCCCTTCCGGAAGCCACGCTTCAGGGCTGAAAGAGCTACCTCCTGACTCAGGCTCCGGACCTCCAGCGTAGCCCTGTTGAAGCGGGTAAGATAATCCCGCAGGCTTTCTCCCTCGTTTTGCCGGACATCAAAGAGGAAGTCGGAGACCAGTCGCCGCCGGCTACTGACGGCGAAATGAGTGACGAAGAGGCGAGTGAACTGGTCGAAGGACCGGATTGAGTCAGCCTCCAGCCCGGCGAACCATGCCCTCGCCGGGCCACGGAGGGTTGCCGGGAAAGCCTTGCAGAGAAGGGGATCTGATGCTCCGTGGAGGAGCATAAGGGTCCTGAAACTCTCGACGTGATCCTGCGGGTCCGCTGCCCCGGCATAGGGCTCGATCGCCGGCATTTTGAACCCCGGCGGATTCGGGGTCCGCAGGATCCTCGAGGCAAGCGCCGGCTGGGAGGAGATCTCTAAGTCGGCGAAGGGATCTTTGGAATGGCCCTTCAGGACCTGGAGTTGTCGGTGGAGATCGTCCACCCACCGGTCCAGGGAGCGCGACCGGTGGGTGGGAGACAAGGAGCGGCGAGAGGGGGACCGACTGGAGCGCGGGTTCCTCGAGGATTGGGGGGTCTGGGAACGCGCCCGGGCCCGCCTCTCGGACCCCGCGCGGCTCCGGTGGGAGGGTCCCGGCAGAATGGAGCGTGCTCGAGAATCCTCCTCGCGCCGGCGCTCATCCCCATGGGAGAGGAAGGAGCGCGGGTTGAGGAGGACAGGCGAATGCTCGGGCCGCGGCGGCTCCTGAGCCCGCTGCGGCGCCCGGAAAATCGCACCCTGCAGATTCTGCACCGCCTCCGCGAGGGTGCGAACCTGCTGGGTTAGTTGGTCGAACTGGGCGGCTTCGACCGTCTAAACGGGCGGTGGGGAGGTGGAGTGTTGCTGAGAGTGTGTTGGAGATGCAGCGGCCTTCCGGCCAGAGGCGTGAGAAGCCCCGCGACCGGAAGCATTGGAAGCTCCACGACCACCTCGCCGTGCCATTACGATCGCTCTGAGATCCGGGCCCTCCTTCTAGCGCCAACTGTTGCTGGGGGTTCAAACCGAGAACGATTGGCACAGCGGTGTGAACGGGGTTCCCTTGGAATTGCTTCGGTTGCGCTCCACCTTCCGTCGGGAAACCTGCAAGCAAGCCTCGCACCACCACCGGGGTAGTGGGAGCCCTCCGACGATCAAGTTAGGGAAGATCGAAGGAGAAGGAGAGGTAGCAGGTAAGATGATACTCTGGAAAATCTTGCTTACCCTCCCCCTTCCCCCCCAGCCGCATATATACCAGGCTGGGGGGTTCTTTTGGGGATTGGTCATCGTGTGGCGCGATGGGGTTGCCACTGACATGGCCGTTACAGGGCGTCGTGGGGCAGCGCTGGGTACGGCTATGGCAGGGCGTAGTGGAGTTCCGCTTTGTACGGCTGTTACAGGGGATCGTGAAACAGCGTCGGATACGACCGTTGCAGGGAGTAGTGGAGCAGGAGGCCGCGGCGTGCCTCAGGGGAACAGTCTGTTGTTGTCAGAGATTGCCGACTCAGGGTCGGATTGCTGGATCAAGGGGCAGCCGACTCGGGGTCGGGCTGCGGAGCCGAAGATATCCGACCCGAGGTCGGATTGCTGGATCAAGGGGCAGCCGACTCGGGGTCGGGCTGCGGAGCCGAAGATATCCGACCCGAGGTCGGATTGCTGGATCAAGGGGCAGCCGTAGTCTTCCCGGGCGCGCGTGCCGGTCACGTGGGGCATGGTGGCTAAGTTCCCCCGTAACAGGAATGATATATCTGCTAAACCAAATGCTAACTTGGTGGCGACAGATATTATTGCAGTAGTTGTGTCTGAAACCAGCATGGTTGTGGGAGCAAAGGACTGGGTGGTAGACTCTGAGGCTACCAGACATATTTGTGGCAATAGGAGTGCATTTACTTCCTATACTTCATTGAATGAAGGCGAAGAACAAGTGTTCATGGGTAATTCGAGACCCTTGCCAGTAGTTGGCAAAGGAAAAGTACTCCTCAAGCTAACATCAGGAAAAATTCTTTTCCTGAATGATGTGCTGCATGTTCCTAATATCTGTTGGAACTTAGTATCTGTTTCTTTATTAGGAAAGGCTGGAGTTAATGTGTATTTTGAGTCTGATAAAATTGTAATGACTAAGAACAAGTTTTCATTGGGAATGGTTATTGTAACCAGGGCTTATTTGTATTGAATGTAACCGAAACTATAAATGAAAATGCATCATCTTCTGCTTATTTGATTGATTCTATTGATGTATGGCATGGAAGATTAGGACATATTAATTTTTGTTACATCAAGAAAATGAAAGACCTAGGCTTGTTAAATAATATTACTTTTGGAAATGTGAATGATAAATGTGAAGTATGTGTGGAGTCTAAATCTACCAAAAAGAGTTATAAGTCAATAGAAAGAGAAACTGAATTACTTGGATTAATTCATTCTGATTTAGAAGATTTGAAAAACACTCCAACTAGAGGAGGAAAAAGATTTTACATAACCTTTATTGATGATTATTCTAAATACATTAAGGTATATCTACTTAGGACTAAAGATGAACTTTTGAAAAATTTCAGCAATATGTTACTGAAGTAGAAAATAAATTTGATAAGAAAATTAAAAAAATAAGGACTGATAGAGAAGGAGAATATGAGTATAATCTCTTCAATAAATTTTGTGAAGATAAAGATATAATTCATGAGATTACCCCACCATATTCTTTCGAATCTAATGGAGTTGCTGAACGTAAAAATAGAACTCTAAAAGAAATGATGAATGCTATGTTAATAAGCTCAGGAGTACCTCTTTATTTGTGGGGGCAAGCTATTCTCTTTGCTTGTCACATTCAAAATAGAATACCTTATAAGAAATCTGGTAAGACACCCTATGAGTTATGGGAAGGTCATGTACCTAACCTTACATATCTTAAAGTGTAGGGATGTTTGGCCAAAGTTCTATTACCTGAACTAAAGAAAAGAAAGTTGGAACCTAAAATCTTTGATTGCTTATTAATTGGTTATGCATTAAATAGTGTTGCTTATAGATTCTTGGTGTTAAAATGTGAATCTAATATGATGGAACTCAACACTATAATAGAGTCTAAAAATGCTAATTTCTTTGAACATATCTTTCCTATGAAACTAGGAAAATAAAAAATTGACTCTCTGCCTCATAATAAACAAGAAAAGGAGGCACATGAAAATTATGAAGTTGATTTAAGAAGAAGTAAAAGAACTAGAAAAGAGAAAAAAATTTGGAAATGACTTTTACACTTTTCTTATTGATAATGAACCTCAAACTTATAAAGAAGCAATAACTTCTGTTGATGCACCTTTTTGGAAGGAGGCTATTAATAATAAAATTGAGTCTATTATGTCTAATCATATATGGACCTTAGTTAATTTGCCTCCAGGTACTAAATCAATTGGTTGTAAGTGGATTTTCAAAAGAAAATTAAAACCTGATAATTCAATTGATAAGTTTAAAGCAAGAATAGTGGCGAAAGGATACTCACAAAAAAAAGATATTGATTATTTTGACACCTTTGCACCAGTTTCTAGAATTTTATCTATTAGAGTACTCATTGCATTAGCATCCATTCATAATTTAGTAATTCACCAAATGGATGTAAAAACTGCATTCTTGAATGGAGAATTAGATGGAGAAATTTATATGGAACAACCAGAAGGTTGTGTTGTTCCTGGTAATGAGCCCAAAGTTTGTAAATTAGTAAAATCCTTATATGGATTAAAACAAGCACCTAAACAATGGCATGAAAAATTTGATAAAGTATTAGTATCTAACGGTTTTCTAATTAATGAGGCTGATTAGTGCGTTTATAGTAAGATTGTTAATAATGTTGTTGTGATCATATGTTTATATGTTGATGATATGCTTATAATAGGAACTGATTTGAATATAGTTATAGATACTAAGAAATTTTTGGCTTCTAATTTTGATATGAAAGATATAGGTGAAGCTGATGTAATTCTTGGGATTAAGATAACAAGAAGTTCTAATGGACTTATGTTATCACAAGAACACTATATTGAGAAAATTTTAAGAAAATTTGAGCATTATGATAGTAAATCTGCATCTACTCCATATGATGCTAGTATACATTTAAAGAAAAATAAATAAAATGGTATCTTACAAATAGAATATGCTCGCATCATTGGTAGTTTAATATTTTTAGTTAACTGCACTCGTCCTGATATTGCTTATGCAGTAGGAAGATTGAGTAGGTATACTCATAATCCTAGTAAGGATCATTGGAGTGCAGTTCATAGAGTACTAAGGTACTTGAAAGGAACCATTAATTATGGTTTGTTATATCATGGATTTCCAGCTGTACTAGAAAGGTATAGTGATACAAATTGGATCTCTGATTCAGATGAGATGAAATCCACGAGTGGATATATCTTTACTTTTGGAGGGGGTGCAGTATTTTGGAAATCATCCAAGCAAACATGCATCGCTCGGTCCACGATGGAGTCCGAGTTTATTGCCTTAGAAAAGGTAGGTTCTAAAGCTGAATGGCTTAGAAATCTTGTGAAAGATATTCCATTATGGAATAAACCAACACCTTCTGTGTCTATTCTTTGTGATAACCAAGTTGCTATATATCGAGCTAAGAATAAAGTTTATAATGGGAAGAATAGACACATAAGGTTGAGATATAATATTGTAAGACAGCTGCTTGATGATGGGATTATATCTCTTGATTTTGTAAAGTCAGAGTTAAATTTGGCCGATCCTCTGACAAAACCACTAGGTAGAAAACTAGTGAGTCAAACATCGATGGGGATGTAACTAATGCCTATATCGAAGTCAATAACGACAGAAACCCAGCATGTGTGATTGGAGATCCTATGAAGCATGTTCATATGGGTAATAACAAGTCGCTAGTTAACTGTGAGTCACTATCATATTTAATTTTGAAAATCCCTCCCAATGGTGTAGATAGTGCAAACTGCAGTAGATGAGGATGAGGTAAAACTCTTAATGGATATCATAATCCTTTAGGATGGTGTGTCTACCTGCAGTACACACTTGATGGATCCACCTATATGGGTGTGGGAGTGGGGCCGCTTCCTATGAGAATTAGGCAGTTCTCTAAAGCACTCATGAATATCCAGGTAAGGTGCATGGCCTATTTGCACCAATCCATTTAGAACAAGCCCAAAACTTGAGAGGCCAATGTGGTCTATGGGTCACTGATTTACGTAAAGGACATTTGGTTAATAGAAATTTCATGTTTCACCAAATTTCTGTAAGTCATACTTACTAGTCCTAAAAATGGTTCATAGTCTCAAAGACATCATTTTGATGCATTAAACTCTTGCGCTCGTTAACTTATTATTGAATTTTAAAATATGTGGGAGATTGTTGGAATATTTCAAAATTCCAAGTCTACCCTTCTTTGTCTTTTGTCTTTTGTCTAGTGTACTTTCTTTAGTCCCACATTGGAAAGAGATAAAACTCAAAAGGTCTTTATGTAGTATTCAACCTTTTAACTTAGTGAAGCAAAGAAAGTAAATAGTCCATGCGCGCACGAGCCCAATGAAAGTCCAAGGCAAAATTGAGAATCCAATTCGAAAACGTTTAACCGAGCGCGCCGCGCTCGATCATCACGCGCGGGAGGTGGGTTTGAGTCTGGCTTCTTTTTGCCGTTTAGTTTTTTGAATTTAAATTTTATAACTGTTTTGTTTTGTCTCTTGGTAAAACGCCGTGTCTTTTAAAAACGCCTTTTCCTTTCTTTTTAAATCCTATCAGATTCGAGGATTAAGATAAGAAAATCTTATCTTCATTCTCTCTCTATTTTTCTGTGTTTCCGAGAGTCTCTCTCTGTTTTCTGTGTTCCTGAGAAGATACTTTATTCTCTGTTCTATCTTCCTGAGCAGCTCTGGGCTGTTCGATAGAGTCACTGCATCTGCGAGTGTACGTTTGGAGTGATCCAGTTATTGTATCCTGAAGAATAGATCGTCATTATCTGCTACACCGAGATTCATTCTCCGACGGGCGCGATCTATTCTTAAGGATAGTGAAATCACACCTCAATTGATAAATTCTTCCTTCTTTCCATCTATTATTTTTGCAACATCATGTGGCCATCCTGTTTTGATGCTGCTATTCAAATGGAAGCAAGCATCAAATTTTATTGGATAGAATGTACTTTGAGCTCTAGTCGATACTTATTTTAGATAGAATTTTTTGGTAGGAAGTACGGATGAACAGGAAGAATGAGGCAGAGTGTCGCCTAATTAGAGTCATTCACCGATCATGAATTCATTACATCTTTTAGAGAGGCTTCAGGATTTTTTATAGTTGGGTTACCGCATTTTCAACAAATTGTATTCTAACAAATTCAGAGTCATGCTGTAATAAATTGTCGACATAGAACAACAATCCAAATATATGCAGTAATTGTTTAATACGTGGTAGAATTGCTGAAGCCGCGTGTGCTCTAAGGGATCGGGTTGCTTCTGCCGCAAAGTAGTTATGCTTGATTTGAGTTGATCGTCGAGATCACCGGGCCGAGCTAAAAGATTTTAGCTCTGCAGGTTAGCCGCTTCTGATATGCGCGTTTCTAATTCTAGATTAGTTTAAAAGATTCCATTAGAATACCTTGGAGAATATCCGAGGACATCTGAGCAGCCATATGAACGATGAGTTGGACAAAATCAAATTCAAATCTTCGATAAAGCTTCTAGGTCTAGTAAAGTGTGCTCAACGTGCGGAAACACGATTTTTCTTTTTAATCTACTTTTGTTTTCTTTTACTGTTGAAACTCTTTCCTTGACCGAGGGTGTACCGTTGGATTTTAAGAAAATGTTACAGCCAAGCCAATACATAGTGACCCATCACCGTGATCCACGTTTTGAGGTGCTCAAAAAGATTTGATCCGTGACCCGTTGTGGTCTGAGCGGTTGAGTACCAGGCGAACCAAACTTCTATTTTTAGCACACCAGGTGGACCACTTGGGCGCACACATTTAAAATTAAACTCGTGGACCGAGATTCTAGGGCTCAAATGTAACGGTTGTCCTTTTATCAACAAGAAAAAGCGACTCATATCCCCCTAACTTTGTAGCAATAATGGGATCTGAAAGCGAGAGAACCCTGACAAACTTCGAAAGGAAGTTTGATCTCTTTTCAAGCTCGTAAGATTGAGCACGTTCGTGAAAGATGGGATCGCACCCGCTTTTTTTTTTTTTTTTTTTTGGTAAATCGGCCGCTCACACATGACGCGCGTGAAGCTGGCCTACAAAATCAGAAAACAAAATGCTACGCAAGGACGCAGGCACAGCATCGTAGCCCGTCCAAAGAAAATCTCCCGAATGATGAGCCGCGAAAGAAGCAACCCAGTCAGCCGCACCGTTTGCCTCCCGATATACGTGCGAGGCTTGGTAGGAGACAGTCTCCCCCAGCGCTCTACGGATATCATGAAGCAGCGGCCGGTCCTCGACTGAGTACCCCCCTTCCCGGATCCACCCAACCACCGTGGTCGAGTCTCCCTCGAGAAGGAAGTGACCCTCACCAAGTACCCGCCTCGCATAGGAGACACCCTCCCAGGCCGCCTGAAGCTCTGCGGTCGCCACTGATGAGTCAAAAATCCTGCGTCCACCTGCCGCCACAAGTCTGGCATCATGATCCCTAATGATAAATCCCACACCTCCGCAGCTCCCATCCGCTGATACACTGCCATCGAAGTTCACCTTGAGAAAGCCATGGGGTGGGGGCACCCAGGATAAATACCGACAAACTTGCTACTTTAGGCCTTGCTTCCTACCTTCATGTTTTTACCTTTTTTTTTATATATATGAAATGCAGAAAATATGGCTGGGCACATCGCCAAGCACGTTATTATTGGCAAGTTATTCGGCCTCTCCTGCCTAACCGGCTGCTGGATCAAGTCTCTTCTTTTTCTCGCCCCATCGTTAGCATATTCGTAAATCTTCTATCATTTTTTTAATTTTTTTATAAATATTATTCTAAATATCAAATTTTGCATGAATATTTTTTTAAATTTGATATTTACATATATACCTCGTAAAATATTTATTTTATTAATTTATTTTTTTATCTTTATTTTTACATATGTACCTACGCCATCTAGCACTATTAAAAAATTAAAGATTTCTTATTAAAATGACTAAAATATTCTTAATAGATAGATGTGTAAAAAAATATTTATAAAACGACCGCGATGAAGAATAAAAAAGTAATTTCAAAATTTTATTTATTTTAAATTAAAATAAATATAATTTTTATTAATGATGTTAGAAAAATTGTTATATTCAAAATATTTGTGCAAAAACTGTATTTTACAATGATATCAAATAAATATAAAATTTAAGAATAGTTACGTAAATTTAAATTTTTAGAAAAATATCTATATTAAAATGTAAATATATTTGGGATGCAGTCGTTTGCATATGTTTCACGTGCAGAAACATCATTAGAGCCGTGTCCTTTTACGTCACCCCATTTGTGATTGATACAAATCTCCCTGCTCCCCCACCCAAAACCCCTATGAAATTCCCTCTTTCTCCCTCTTCTCGGCTTTATCTCTTCCCCTGGCGTCGGGTCTTCTGAAGAGAGCGAAGCATTAGAGAGGATGGCTTCCCCCAAGTGGGTCGCTTGGGCTCTCCTTTTTTGTTTGCTGAGCTCAGTCCTCATGTCTTCCTCCTCCTCTCCCGATCCCGCCGGATTCCTCCAGAGGGCCAAGGAATCAGAGTTCTCGGACTGGATGGTGGGCATCAGGAGGAGGATCCACGAGAATCCGGAGCTCGGGTACGAGGAATTCGAGACAAGCGAGCTCGTCAGGAGGGAGCTTGATGCCATGGGCATCGCCTATAAGCATCCGATCGCCGTCACGGGTGTTTCGGGCTTTGTTGGCACGGGGAAGCCTCCGTTTGTTGCGTTGAGGGCCGATATGGATGCCCTCCCGATGCAGGTCAGGCGCTTTTTAAGCCCTAAAACCTTGTAACGTTATTAGGCTTTTGACATTTTGGGAAGGGATTTATTGGATTGGTGGTGGATTTTCTGTGGAAAATCGGAAATTTTAGAATATGATCTTGTTACTCACACGAGATGACACAAAAGAAAGGTTAGAAAGGGAGAGAGGACGCAAAATGTTCCATCTTCTTTTCTTTTTCCTTTTTTTTTTATGCATTGGAGGTGACTATATCGCAAAATCGAACATATTTTTAAAAGTTATTTCTTCGTGAAATTATTACATCATGCAATTTTTTTCATAAATTCCAATTCTTGGGAATGTTTGTCCCTAATTGCAACTCTGTTGGCAATGAATAGGAGAGCGTGGAGTGGGAGCACAAAAGCAAAGTCCCTGGCAAGATGCATGGATGTGGCCATGATGCCCATGTCGCAATGCTGCTAGGTGCTGCCAAGATCCTTCAGGAGTGTCGTGATGAGCTGCAGGTTTGGCATTCATCAATGCACACACATACATATGTATATATGTACATATTTTGTGCCAGCTCTACGTAGTAAAGTACCAAGCTCTTCGTCTTAACAGGAACGTTTGCACTTTTTGTAAGAATGTGGACATAATTATGCTAAAAACTAAACAGGACCATATACTTGTTCCTTTGTTGGAGCGAGCTTTAATTCCCATTCCTAAGATGAGCCTATGAAACAACTCCATGTTGATGGGAAAAGGCTTGGGTTGTGTGGGTGGTTGTGTTAAATTTGTGGTTCTTGGGATTTCCCTGACAAAATATGTAGTTTCAGAACATTGTAATTATGAAAGGTGACCCCTATCATTCATAATTATGAAAGAGGTTGCATAAAATTTAATTTGATAAGTTCCTAGTCATGTCTTCATTTAGGCAATCTTCCCCCTAGCAGATATGCTATAGAAGGGTTTGAAGAGACCATCGGTCTATGCGCTGAACTTATTTTAAACCATGAATAGATACAGACATACAGTTTAGCGTTACAATAAATATCCACAGTCAAGCTCAGAACCTTTCTGACAGGGTTTACAAAAGATAAATCCATGAGCTTTGGGATGCATACTTTTGGTGAAGTGACAGTATTTGAAATCAACAAGGATCATTTTCCATCTAAGACCTTTTTCAGCCTCTCTTTTACTGCAAAAAGAAAGAAAGAAAGAAAGAAAGAAACAAGATTACCATACTACTTCTTAGTCTTCACAATAGCCCTTTGTGTTTTTGTTTTGGCACGAGCTCATCATGCACTGGAGGATTTTCTGTAGACTAAAATGTGTTGAACCGCAACTAGTTTTTACCTTACAAAGAAAGGTTTGCACTATTTTTGAGCCGAATTACAGATGCATGTAAAGGAAGAACCATATTAAATTATATTTATCTTTTTCTTGCAGTTATGTGAAATTCATAACCTAAATCATCCTGTTTCTTAATTTAAATGGTGTTTTTTTTGCTTGGTCAACGTAAGGAAGGCACCCTTGGTATGACTAACTGCTAATTATGTTATTAATTAAGGCATATACTTAGATTAACTAAATACATCTGTTAATTACCTATTTCTTCTTTCTCAATAGAAAGCAGCATTAACTTTTTCCGTAACTCCATTTCTGTTCCCTTCTAATCTTATCTGCTTCTACAGTAACGTGAGGCTCTTTTTCTCAGTATGATGTTGCCATCAACTTTTCGTTTTGTGGATCACTCTGCTTTATAAGTCCTTTGCACTGATGGAGGATTATTTGTCTTTTTCTGTCGTTAGAATGATTTTGCATAAATAAAAGTTCCTTTGTCATGCAATCCAAGGATATGTGATACTTGATGTGGCAAAGCAAACTATTGGGTACTCATCTTTTCCTCATGAAAATTTCTGTTAATATCGCTGCTTCTTGATGCCTGTGTTATTTGAATCCTTTTGCTTTCTTCCACGATGAAGTCTCTGCAGTTATTAGAGTAACCTTGTAAATACTGTGTTCATTTTTCCGTTGTCTATCTTTTATGCTTATGCTGCAAAAATAGTCTTTTCATGTTCTAGACCGACAGTATGATCAAGAATCCATTTTCTGCTTCAACTGTTTTTTTTAAAAAATTTCTGTTTGGGGCAAAGCCTCAGCATTCATGCTGTAAACTGCTCATGATAGTTGCTATTTGCAATAGGGTACAGTCGTCCTTCTTTTCCAACCAGCTGAGGAAGGTGGCGGCGGGGCACAAAAAATGATAGAAGCTGGAGCTGTGGAGAATGTTGATGCTATTTTTGGGTTTCATGTAACCCATGAGTTACCTATTGGTGTCGTGGCATCCAGGCCTGGGCCGATTATGGCTGGGAGTGGGTTCTTTGAGGCTGTAATTAGTGGGAAGGGAGGCCATGGTGCGTTACCTCAGGAAACAATAGATCCAATTTTAGCTGCATCAAATGTGGTTGTAAGCTTGCAGCATCTCATTTCTCGTGAAGCTGATCCCTTAGATTCACAGGTTTCTAGTTAACATATATATATATATATGTGAATGTTTTTCATGTACATCCTTTAAGGAAAACATCTACTACACCTTTGGAGTTTCATATTTTCTTGCTAATATTGAAATTGGCCTGCCTATTTCATTCCCAGAAGCAATCTCTTTGACATCTCAGCTTACATAATCATGTCAAGCTAAAAGTTACATTTCTTTTCCTCTCTTCTTGTGATGACTGTATAAAGTATTGGATTCACGTAGCTTTTCATTGCAGGTTGTAACAGTGGCGAAATTTCAAGGAGGTGGCTTGTTTAATGTCATTCCAAATTCTGTTACAATTGGCGGCACCTTCCGTGCTCTTTCAAAAGAAAGCTTTTCTCAACTGAAGCAAAGAATTGAGGAGGTATGAGATCCTAGGAACACTTTCCAAGCAAGAGCTGACTCTGGGAAGATCATCTTTTTAGACCAGCCCTTATTGGTAGATGCTGGAGCCAGTTTTGTCCTCATATCCATAAACTCTATCATCATGTGTCTGAAGGGAGCCTAATCCATTCGGTCAGCTAACAGTAAGATGCTATATACTTTTTTTTTTGGAGAACCATGACCATCAATGTGTCAGGTCCAGAATGAGACCCAATCTAACCTGTGGTTTCAAGTGTGGACTAAGGTTATGTGAAGACCCATGCGGGCATGCATTTACTTCCTCATCAGTTATTCATCAGAAGATCTAAAATACTTATATAGGACTAAGGAACCTAGACAATAGCTTTCGTCTAGTTTTTTTAGGTGAGGTCGGGAGTTGTTACTGAGAGATGGAAATTATTTTATAAGTTTGCCCAGACACTGATGCTCTTGGTTTTTCTTTTTGGTGACTACAGGTAATTGTTGCGCAAGCATCCGTGCAGAGGTGCAACGCTACTACGGACTTTTTGGACAGAAAGCACCCTTTCTACCCTACGACAGTTAACAGCAAAGATCTTCATGAGCACTTCCAGAAGGTTGCAGAGGAAATGCTTGGTTCCAACAGTGTCATAGAGAGGCAACCAGTGATGGGAGGCGAGGACTTCGCTTTCTTTGCTGCGGCCGTTCCCAGGGCATATTACTACTTTGTGGGGATTAAGAACGATTCACGCGGACCACAATATCCTGTGCACTCTCCATACTTCGCCATCAACGAGGAGGCACTCCCATATGGTGCAGCCCTGCATGCATCTCTTGCTGTGCGGTACCTTTCTGAAAACCGTAGCTCATCTCCGTCCAATGCCAATGTCCACGATGAACTCTAGATATTCTTTTCCGTTTCTGGTGTCTCCAGACGCTGCAGATGAATTACAAGGCTTTTATGCAGGCGGGCTGTGTTTTTGATTTGACACCGGGAGCACTCAATAACTGTATGCTGAGATAATGTCAGTATTTATAATAGGCCGTGATTTTTTCATGCACCACTAAATGGTCAATTTTTTGTGTAATTATCTTCTGTTCATGCCAAGTGTCTGTTTGGAAAATCCAGCAAATCTAACTCAATTTTGCTAGATTTTTCATTGGATCATGTACAGGACTTATTTAAATAAGGGTCATATCAATCCAATCTGTCTCCATCCCAAATGCCATGGGGAAAAAAGAAAAATCACAGATTTTTTTTTTTTAATCCCACAATCCAATGGACCCATAGGTGGAATTTAAGCCAAGACTAGTAGCCAGACGAATGGCTGATTTGCAGAAGAAATTCAATACTGAATTTTCCGAACAGGCCCTAAATCTCGTTAATCTATCAGGCGGGCGATTATCGCATCTTCTAGTGGCAACTCAGTGAATTTGTGCAGTCAAGGGAACCTCCACTTGTGCTTGTAATAGTGCTGTTTGCTAGTTCTGCATGAGGTTGCTTGCAGGCCAGCTTAATAGCCTGATTTATTTGATGTTTGGGGCTGGACCTCAGATCGTCCGAGCGTTCTAAGGATGTGGTTATCTGAACGCCCAAGATACATTTTGGACTTGCATAGATAGATTTGAACAGGTTTTTCTCTTCATTGGCCTTTCCATTTTGTCCTCCAAAAAATGGTATGGAGAACCATGTCGTGGATGACTTTGTTAAGCTATATTGACGAAGTAATTTCATCTCCACTGCCCAGGACTGAACTGTTCTATTCCTCTCTTTTCTCTTTTAAAGTTGCATAGAGTTTCAGTCACAACTTCTCTAGTCTACACTATGAACCACCACTTATATACTCTTAGAATCCAAGTGCAGCCACCAATGGAATTCTATTCATCTAGTCCTCTTCAATAGTTAAAGTTCCTTGGTCTCCAACTGGTGAGATGGATTCCTCCATGGCTTCGAGTGCACCCCGCTTTTGCGAAATTTCAATTAGAAAATCAGGGTAGTGTCGAGCAAAGGCTGGGACAATTGCTATGAATGGCTCTTAATTTGAAAAGCAGGACTGCAACTTTCGAATAAGACCATTATAGCTTTCGTTTGCCTTGGATAGAGCTGGTCTGGTCAACCGGTAGTCTATTTTGGGGGCAGCAGGAAAGCAAGCGGTCGGGAATTGGACAGCAAAGCTGAGGGAGGCGAACATTGAGGTGGAATAAGGAATCGTCTTTGGTCAGCTATCAATATGAGCATTTATGCAAACGCGATCTCGGGGTTGGAGGGTCACAAAATTTCCCAAAGACTGGTACCTACTCCTGAAGTCATTCAATAGTCCTGGAAACTGGGAATTAAGGAGGCTTGAGACTTCCAAAATCAAAGCAATTAGAATGTCCCCCTTGATCAAAGACGGCTTTAGGTTGGTTTTACTTTGCTAAGAGAATATCAATGTCTACGATATGAGGTGGTGATCTCTGAAGGCCAAGTTGGAGTTTCTTCTATCCATGTCTCGAGGTCTTGGATATGTAAGACATGTTTGGCCTCACTGATTGTTACCTAGGTCAATATTATCTGCTGTGACAACCGTTGATCCACTTTAAAATTCTTTAATCCACATTCCAAGCAAAATTTGATGCATTCTCTCAATGCCATTATTTCTAAGACTTTTGGGCACGAAGCAGACCTGATTTTTTTTTGCTTTTTTTTGGCCAGAGCTGCAATTATTTCACCTTTTCCATTTCGAAAAATAAATCTAATTCATTTTTTTAGCTCTCCAATTGCACCAAGAAACAAAAGCAACAATTTTGTAAGCCGTTTGAGCTTTCAAAAATTCATTTTAATAACTGAAGAAAAGTATTTGATTTAAACTCTGCAATTCAGTTCTCCATGGAAGAGAAGATAACAACAAGATAATTTGTGCGGATTTAAAAAGGCCAAATAAATATAATACTGTTGCAGGCTGCTTCTTAGTACTTGCATAGGATGCTTACAGCTCCTACACTTTGATTTCTTTTTAACTAATTCTTCATTAACAGGTAGGATCCCTTTAGCACATCTCCACATGAAGAATTTGATTTTAGATGGAGCATCCATTTTTCCATATAATTGGTCATAATCTGTCCTCTTCAATCCTGCTAGATTCTTTCAATTTCCTTTCTTTTCTTTTTCCAAGGAGTGACATTCTTTTGGCACCAATATATCCCGACTTCACAGTGCAGTTCCCATTCGACGAGTGATGCTAAATCAGCTTGTCATGGTTTAAGCTCCAACTTATAGGCTGCCCTGGGATTCTCTCTCCCTCATGTGGAATAAAAAGGGTACTGACAACTTCCTCTTCCCATCAACTCAAGTCTTCATCAATAAACTCTGCTATGCAAATGATATTGCAATAATTTCTTCTGGCAGACTAGGACCATTTCATTATTTCCTCCATGAATTAATTGCTAATTGATCCATGAAGTTGGAAATGTTCCCTTTTCTAAGAAGATATTTTTATGGTGTACCAAAAGAAAAAGAAGATATTTTTATCTTTGTAGTTCTAGCTTACTATAATAATACCAGCACCCATTGAACTAGCCTTGGGAATTGATAAACATGCAGAAACTGACGTTTTTCTTTTTAATATACGACCAAACATTTTTTTTATAAAAAAAAACTGTCCAATAAAGGAGAAAATTTTCTCCTGCTCTTTCTTGTACAGCAGAGTTAAGAAAAATTTTTGATGTCCAAGGGCGGCTCACAGCCCTTCATATTTCTACCTAAATGAGGCCACATGGCACTTAATGAAAGAAACATCCCCAACTCTAACCAGTAAAAGAGCAACATATGACCGCTAATATGAGTCATGGAAGTTTTGACGATGCTAAACTAACTGATAACCTAAACAAGTTGATGTATATAGTTTAAATAGATGTCTATTTCAAATAAAAAGTTGTGGAGAATGGCGAGCGAAGGCAACTCACCTTCCTCGGGGCAGGCAGGACCCCTGCAACGAGCCTCAAGCAGAGACCCTTTATGGATCAGTCAAGTCCCATGGCAGCCGGATCCCCCTCTAGGGATCCGTCTTCGGCTGCTGTAGTTGCTCGTGGTTCAAATAAACCTCATTCGATAATGTTATAGTGCATGAATTCATTTAAAATTGACCACAGGCTGAACGCAGTATTTGTGATTAGATTTAAAAGGCTTAAATAAAGTAGATGAGGATCCATATGGACACGAACATGTATTCAGTTTGTGAAATCTAAATAACACTTTCTAATTAATCTTTTTGGCTGAAGCTCCGAATCCCTCTCAAGGGATTAGTTTTAGGCTGCTGCAGCTGCTCATGGTTCAAATAAACCTCATTCGATAATGTTACAGTGCATGAATTTATTTAAAATTGACCACAGGCCGAACGCAGTATTTGTAATTAGATTTAAAAGGCTTAAATAAAGTATATAAGGATCCATATGGACACAAGCAAGCATTCAATTTGAGAAATCTAAATAACATTTCCTAGTTAATCTTTTTAGATGAAGCTCCGGATTATTACACTCTTAATTTTTGTAATGCATGCAGAGGCTGAAGACCAATGGATGGAAACTCCGAGAAGTATATGTCATGACACCAGAACGTAACTTCAAGATGTTCTAAAATAAAAACATATAACCATTCATACAACTATCAAATGCTTGTGCAAATAATGTAAACTATGTCGTCAAACTTTTCACCTTGCCTATAAACTTGGGATGTAGAATAACAGAAACGAATAGCTCCACGAGCATTTAGGACTCTTACAGATATTAAATAAACTTTAGCACCAGTTCTATTCATAAACCTTCTGTGGTGGTTGTTCTCTATCAACCAATCCCTAGCATCCGCAGCGTTTGGATCTTGCATTTTGTTTTCTTAATTCAGAACAACCCACATAAACTGAATCTGAAAGCTATTAATCGAGACAAAAAAATAATAGAATATTATTATTTTTTGGTCTATCGTGATGTCATTTGATGGAAACCGCCAATTATTTAAAAGACGTCATTAACATTAATGATTGGGTCCCCCAATTATTAAAAAAAAGGAATATTCCTTCCCAGCTAAGCAAACGTGGCCACCTTCTAGAAGACTCTTGTATCTTCCACCGTGAGAACCCGGTCCAAACAGTCCACGTGAACCACGCCGGTCCCACCACCAAACCTACCCACAAGGAGCAATTTAATTACACAATTGCCACCCGGGGAACCAGCGCTCCTTCTCAGTCGTCCGATCATCATCAGACGGCAGCCGTTCCTTAGATCTCTCGGACCCACAAATAGCCAACAACCACCCGATCAAAAGGTTTTCGACGTGCTGTTTTGCTTGTTTCCGGATCTCATCAAATTTCTCAAATTAACATCAAAAGAAAAAAAATTCCAAGAATCCACAAAGAAATCGTACAAAGAAGAGCAATGAATGATATAACAAACAGAACAGATCAAACCAAGAGTAACATATCAGTATATAAAGAGTCTCATACAGATCAGACCTATAGATCAAACCACCAAATCGAAAAACCCTAACAGCAATCAAGATCTAGCATCCATGGGGATGCCGCAGAAGGCATCCATAGAGATAAGATCCAAAACAATGCTATAAGAAAAGAATCTACTAATCAACGCATGGACGAAGAGTATACAGATAGGCCTAGATACGAATCACACGCCGTCGGATCCGGAGACGGAAGGACGAGATCTGACGTCGGAGCCATCGGATCCTTCAGTGGCGGAGGGACCCGAGCAAGAACGCCACGGAGGAGATGAGAAGGGCGGCGAAGAGAGGGGTGGAGAAGGCCGCAGCGCCGGAGGTGGGGCTCGGGGCCGGAGCATCGGCGCCGGCGGCTCCGCCAGCGAGGGTCATCACGGCGAGGACTGCCGTGAGGATGATGGAGAGAACCTTGGTGCCCACGGCTGCCATTCTCTCTATTTCTCTTCTACTGTTTAGAATGGACGGAGCGGAAGAGAGAGATTAGGGTTAGGGTTTTAGGAGGGGCGGGGGGCAAAGGGGTTTTATAGACGGAAGCGCGACAATATAGGAATTACGGGCAGGGGTTTAATTGGACGGGCAGCTGCCCGTTGTCGACAGCGTAGCAATTCCGTCTATGTGACAGCTAGGCTCGTGTGGGTCCCACACAAATTTTAAATGTAAATATTTTATTGGTTTGAAGTGCTCCAATGATTGGAGTCCACCTCAATGACCGTCCACCGCCTAACGGCTGAAACTAAGAGAAGAAATATTGTTCTAAAATTATTTCCTATGCTGGATTGGCAATAAATTTATTTTGTGGCACTTCCCAATCATGAGCGATTGGCCATCGTCTTGGTGCTATTGTGAAAACTGCAGGTAAACGCCTCAAATGACTTAGTTCCTTAACATACAATCTATTAAATACCGAATTCTAATATATCTCAGTTCTGATAGTGGAACTGGTTTATGAGTTAGGGCTCATATGGGTTGATTGCAGCAAGTTGGTTGGCGGTTTTTAATATCGTAGTACTTTGCGAGGCAGGTTTTGAAGGTTGGCTATGTTATTATCGGGAGGGATTCAATATCGAGGGGGACTCAATGATGGTGATCAGCTGAATTTCGAGTCAGATAGGTTTTGAGGGGACTCGCCCGTTCTTGGAAGCTCGAGAGAGTATTTTTTAGGTGACCAAGCAAATCTACTATGAAGCAAAAAATATTGCCGACTAGGTTGTCTCTTTTGTAACGGAGCAGCCTGATGTGGTGCTTTAGACCAACTTACCAGGTGTCCCGATTGCACTTCGTGATATTATATTTTTTGATTTCATTGAATATATTTGTACTGCAAATATATAATCTATTTGTCTTATAAAAAAATCTTTTATTGTACGTCTAATTATTTTATTTTATCATTTGAATTGAATAATATTTTTTAGAAAAAGAAAAATCATGGCTTAAGCATGACCTAGATGGTTTCTCCCTTTCTCCTACAATTTCCCAAGCATAAAAATTAAAAAGGGCCAAAGAGGGATAATCTTACTGGTAGGCTCTCTCTTTCAAATATAACTTTTCCTTTCTACTTATAGGTTTGTGGTATGGACATTGGAGAGGACCATCTAGTCTTGCAATAAAAATAGATCTAAAAAGTTAAATCTTTCTTCCCTCCAATAACATTCTATCTTTAATTTCTGTGACAACAAGAAGGCTTCCACCTGGCATACAACCCAGTCACAGGAAAAGAGAAATTAAGAGAATGGGGGGCTAAGAAAATGATTCCAGAGCGCTCACCAACCATCCTTTTGAGTTCAAATAAAGAAGCCTAGGGACCAAGAAGGACCAGATACCACATGGCCTCCATCCTCACCCCCTCACATGGACATGGTAAAGCAAATGTGTTGGTGTTGGTGGCATCCTTGTGGTTGGCCCTTTTGTCCTTCATTATCCTATGGCACCCAGAAATAATGAGTCTTAATAAAGTGAATGCTTTTGTTATTCAAGTTTCTTTAAGTTGCCAGTCCCTATCTAAAATACAAGTAATAGAACATTAGGTAGGCGTGTACATGTGCAAGTCAAGGGCTGCTACCTTGCTTCTTGGTGGGAACTTGCTATATAGTTGTCATTGGTGGTTGTCGATGCATTGACGGAGAAAGATACTTGAGGAGAGAAATTATTACGTGGTCCAGATTGATCGTGAATCTAGAGTAAAATGAATTCATCTAATAACTTTATCTTAGGACGAAATGTGTGAGGACCGGTGTGGATGTATGTTTAGTCTTAAATTGGTTATTTGCTGGACAGATCTCGGATACTTATACAGAATCTAGAAATCCAAATAGTATCTTTGGACTAGTCTTTTTGAGTTAGATCTTGGGTTATTACAAAATGAATCCATATCCTAAATCCAAGTCCCGATTGAGGGAGCCTTAGTATTAACAATATGATATGTATATATACTATGTAGGTAGGTTACATTTGCTTCATTTATTAGTGTTAATAATAACAAATTAGGAGTTTTTATGGCATAATCTCACAACAATCTCCCAATAAAAGAGTAAACAAGTGAGGTTCGGGTGTGAGCCACCACATGAGATCCCTCTTGATGATCAAGGCTTGTATAGGGGCAGCAAACGGTGATTCATGTTACAGCAATACGATGATGTTATATTGATTGTATGTTACATGCATGGATGGATTTCATGTAAGATATAAGCCAATCCCATGTCTTTTATTTAAAAAAATATCCAAACATGATAAAAGAGTCCAAAAACGGGTATATTCCTCATTATTTTTTGTTGTTTCACTTGGATACCATCCAGAAACGTCATCAAACTTGTCAATATATGTTACTTATTAGGTGTTGGCAGCTCGGCAAGATTCGTAAAAGCTGTTATAAATAAAATACGACCATGATTATTATAGGCAGATTAAATAGTAGTTAGTACATGATTATTTTAATCCCAGCTAAGAATCAAAGAACATATTTCATGTTTTCCTTTTCATATAAGAGCATGGTTGTTTGTTTTCTTATCTAATAGACCAAAGATGTATCTGGGAGGCCTTCGCGGTTCAGAACTTTCCATGCTGCCAAGCCTGGACTTGGACTCGCGCCCAGACTTCCTGTCAGCATATTGCATTTGTCCAGAGAAGCAGCAGTCTTTGTGGAATTCCAATTATACTAGCTGGAAGCCTGGAAGCGGTCCCTTATGAGAACTTATATTTTACGAAGGGTGCACCATCATGATCAATATTTCTTATAGCCGTGCATCAAGATGAACACTTGATGAATAAAGCTTACATGAACAAATGGCTGCGACTAGCAGCATGCACGACTGTATGGCACCTGCAGTGTAGGAAATAATTTCTCCCTCCTTGCAAGTTTCGATGCTTCATGTTGTGGGAGCCCGTCAATTTTGGGTTTGGGTTGTGTCTTTCGCACGAATGAATAATTGATTGTCTTTGAAGGTATCAACCAATGGATCACATTTTGCAAATATATCTAAGCACTCTAAACCCTAAAGTAGCCCACAATTTGACGGTGATCAGCATGAAGGAAGGTGAGCCCTTCTTTGGCGCAAAAGATACAACCCCTTCTTCAGAGATGACTTGTGGGCCCCTTGCACTAGTCAGTCGCCTGCATTTCGATATTTCTTTTTTGACAAAGGAGGACTGTGGGCCCGAATAGTAATGAAGGAGTTTATCCTCTGCTTCACGATATTTAATTAATGGTGCAGAAAAGTATTACATTTCAGGCTATGCATATATATCGTGAGGTTAATGGGGTGGCGGCATATGTAGCGAACCACTCAGGAGGCATCCTATGAGTTGGAGAGGGTGAGATATTTGGAACACTTCGAAACCTTTTGTTTGAATGTATTCGTACCCATGATGTATGAAATGCCCATTTCAACAAAAAAAAAAAAAAAAAAGAGAAAAAAAAGGAGACGGCATAGCCTTATCTTATATTTCATATAGTATACAACTAGGAGATAATGGAATCAAACTCTGCCCGTCGATGACAAAATTCTCAGAAGCCCAGTCCGCTGCCTGGTTGCTTTCACGATGGAACTTTAGAATTATCACCTGCATTAATCCAAAAGATAAGTGTATGTCAGTCGCTCTCCATCCACACTTGCGTTTGCTTTGAATTGAAAATTGGTGCATTTAATTCCTTCCCAGGATGCCAACATTCCAGCTCGTAGAACAGAAGAAGATTGAATAAATTTACCAGCAGCTCATAGTAACCTTCCATGACCCTCATTACAAACCCAACTGTAGCTTGAAGATCCTGGACAGAAGCATCGAGCTCTTTGATTGTCATAACTGATAACGGCTCGTCCAAGAAGAAAGATATCGGAGGCAAACTGATAGATTCTTGTGGATTTTTCTCCATACAGGTCAATTTATATGTCGACTGGCTAGTAAATTTCAATAACTCGAACTGATCAGAAACGGATTGATAATATATATCTAATTTAGTAGTTTCTATACTTATACGTGGAACAATTGAATGAATAATAAATATCTTCTTTTGCATCCAAAAGGAAACAAATTCTAATTTCCATTGGTTGGCTTCCGTCGACTTGTTACCTTATGGAATCTATCACTTTTGTTGTAGAACTTGACTACCGGGTAGCTTCACTGCAATTGTCCATGTAGGCCTGCTACATGGCCCAATTTTGGTTGCGGAGGCAAGGATGCCCTCTGTTGTCACCAAAATCCGCCGGATGAGCATCGAGCTGGTGAGGTTGAATGTGCTCCAAGTTGGAGAGATAGTTGGAGAACCGTCGCGGTCATTAAGCTTAGACAGAGAGGCTGATATTGAATTTTGCATAAATATCTTTCTAAAATTGATATTTGCATATATATCCTCCTTGATATATCTATTGTTCTAATGGAATTAAGAAAAATTTTGGGAGAAACATTGCAGATTCTGAAAAGTTGCAAAATGGGAGAGAGATTAGTAAAGTATACTAAGTGAAGATGGCAATTTGTAGCCCAATTTATTCTCACCTGTTTAAACTAATTAAATCAATTTATGTTTCCGACTTGCTTAACTTTGACCTGTTTAACCTATCTAAATTAATTTAATTTGGTAAAAATCTGTATAACCTATTTAATAAATGATTTACCTGAGCCAAATTTATCTATTTAACAAATATATCGAATTTAGATTTAAAATTTTAGCCGTTGGAATTAGATCCCTATTGCCACCCAATTACCTAGAGGTTCCTCGACTCACAGCTATCTGTTTGCTGAGGTCAGCATGATGGTACGAATATAGATGATATCACCCCTAATTCAGGTGCCAAGATTTCCGCAATGAACGCACCTTTCTATCATGATTTAATTTCTGAAGCACACCCTCATAACATCTTGAACGGTGCCCCACATGGCTTGTTCATGAGTTCTGATGTGGGGTCGGAACCCCGACACCAGCCCACACACCGGCCGAGCAGGGAAAGCATCTGCGTCCCTCCCGAGGTATTGTCCGCTCTGGGATTGCCGCTTCGGGTCTGCGGGAGGTCGCCCAGGGAGATCGCCCAGGGCCGGAGCCCAATGACAGTCCCAATGACAGTCCCGAGCCTTGACGGCGCGGGGGTCCGCGGAGGTTGCCCTCTACCCTCACGGTTTTGTCCCAAAAGGCGCCTCGTGAGGAAAGGTTTTAGGTCTCCTCATTATAAGACACAGACCTTTCCGCTGATTAGCCGATGTGGGACTAAACTGGGAACCCCATCCCACAACACAGCCCCCTCAGTGGGAAGGTCTGTGCGTGGCCGGGTCCCTTCCTCTAGCGCCATCTGATGTGGGGTCGGAACCCCGACACCAGCCCACACACCGGCCGAGCAGGGAAAGCATCTGCGTCCCTCTCGAGGTATTGTCCGCTCTGGGATTGCCGCTTCGGGTCTGCGGGAGGTCGCCCAGGGAGATCGCCCAGGGCCGGAGCCCAATGACAGTCCCAATGACAGTCCCGAGCCCTGACGGCGCGGGGGTCCGCGGAGGTTGCCCCCTACCCTCACGGTTTTGTCCCAAAAGGCGCCTCGCTTCTTTTGTCGCACGGGCTTGTAGGTCGGCTTCACCTGAAGCCGGTGGACCATGACCTCCAGATCTATCCCCGGCATGTCTGCAGACGACCATGCGAAGACATCCATATTGTCCCGTAGGAAGTTGACGAGGCGACTCCTCTCGTGTTCGCCAAGGCCAGAGCCGACCTGCACGGTTAGCTCGGGAAAGTTCTCTCGTAAGGGAACTTGAATTAACAACTCACCAGGCTCTACCCGCTCTTTCTGGGGGTTGACCCGTGCCTCCATAACTTCCGTTGAGGGCTGGTCAGTTGTTGGGGCAGGTACCTCGGTTGGTCGTCTTGCCTCGTGGGTTGCTAGGTAGCATCGCCTTGCCACCATTTGGTCCCCTCGAACTTCACCGATTCCCTGGCTGGTGGGGAATCGCATCAGCAGGTGGTGGGTCGAGACCACTGCTCGGAGGGCGTTGAGTCCTGGCCTTCCGAGGATGGCGTTGTAAACCGAGGGCAGGCGTATTACAAGGAAGCTCATACCCACGGTACTTTCACGAGGGGCGAGCCCGGCTGTGACAAGAAGGTCGATCTCGCCCTCTACTGGGACTGAATCCCCAGTGAATCCAACCAACGGAGCATTCATCCTCCGTAGTTGCTCTTTTGTCATCCCCATTTTACAATAAGCACCAAAATACAAAACATTCGCCGAGCTTCCATTATCAACCAGGATGCGTTTTACATCGAATTTATTTATGATCATGGAGATGACCACGGCGTCATCATGGGGAGTTTCGACTCCCTCTAGATCATCATCTGAGAAGGAGACGGCTTCAGAGGTGCGCGGGCGCTTCGAGGAGGCTTCTTCCCCTGAGGCCTCCCCAGCTGAGGTCCCGCCTCGGATAGTGTTAATGATGCCGGCGATGGGCCTGTTGGCATTTGAACCTTCAGGCTGTGCTGCTCCTTCGGCGGGCTTCTTCCCTTCACGCCGGCCTTGCACAAACCGATCGAGCACCCCTCGGCGGATGAGTGCTTCGATCTCATTTCGGAGCTGGTAACACTCCTCGGTATCATGGCCGTGATCCCGGTGGAAACGACAATACTTCTGGAGATCACGCCGGATTCTGGTGTCTGGCTTCGGAGGTGGGAGCCAGATGCAATCCCGACTCTCAATCTCCATGAGGATTTCAGCCCGAGAAGCGTTAAGGGATGTGTATTTTTTATACCTCTCCTCGGGTGCACGGGCCCGTAGTGGGAACCTTGGGCGGAGTGGTGACCTCTGCTGTGGCGGTCCCCTCAGTCGGGGTGGACTCTTCGGGCGGGGCGGATTCTTAGCTTGTCGCGGAGACGGGCTTCTGGGCTGGCCGCGCTCCTCGCGGCGTCTCTTCTTGGGGTTCTGCTCGATCCCGCCCCGCCTAACTGCCACGGCCTCTTCCGCCTTGGCGTACTTCCGCGCCCGAACGAACATTTCGGTGAGGTCCGAGGGGAAACTCTTCTCGATTGAGAAGAGGAACCTGTAAGACCGGGATCCAGTCTTTAGTGCTGACATGGCGATTGACTGGTCAAGCTCCCGGACCTCCCATGTTGCGGCGGTAAACCGGTCCAAATACTCCTTGAAGGACTCTCCCTCCTTTTGCTTAATGTCTAGGAGGGAGTCGGACGTCCGTCGCTGGGGCTGGCTGGCGGCAAAGTTGCCGGCAAACTGTCTGCCGAGCTGCTCAAAGGAGGAGACAGTACTCGGCTTCAGCCCGGTAAACCACAGCCGGGCTGGCCCTCGGAGTGTCGCCGGAAAAGCCTTGCACATCATGGCCTCCGAGGCTCCTTGTAGGGCCATCAAGACCCGGTAGCTTTCCAGGTGGTCAAGGGGATCAGCCTTGCCGTTGTAGGGCTCCACCTGGGGCATCTTGAACCGTAGCGGAACCGGTTCATCTTCGATCTCCGGGGAGAAGGGTGACTTCGTAGTGAACTCGAAGTCGCCGTCACGTCCTGATTTTCTCCCGTGGAGTGCCTGGATTTGGCGCTCCAGCTTCTCGACCTTCTTGTCGAGTTCGTCATTCTGGAAGATCGCTGCAGCGGTTCGTTCGAGCGCAGGTTGCCCTGGAACCGACTCAGCTTCTGAAGGCTGTGGCCAGCCTCCGTAGCCCCTGGCTGGGTGCTCTCTCTAGAGGGAGGCCTGGACTTGGGAGTCCTGACCTCGAAGGGGAAGTCCGCTTGTAGGGGGCTCCAGTTGAACTGGAGCCGGAGGAGGCGGTGCCGTTGGGATGCCCCTGGACTGCAGGCTTTGGACAGCGGTAGCCAGGGCCTGCACCTGTTGCACCAGGGCATCAAACTGCTCCGGCCGAACTTGATGAACTGGCTCAGCCGGAGGTGGTGAGTTTCGGACGGAACGCTCAGGGCTGGGTGGAGGACGTCGAGAGGCGTTGGAAGCCCCCTCTGCTTCTTAGCTTCATGGCAGCGAACTCGGTCCCTTCCTCTAGCGCCAACTGTTGTGGGGTCGGAACCCCGACACCAGCCCACACACCGGCCGAGCAGGGAAAGCATCTGCGTCCCTCCCGAGGTATTGTCCGCTCTGGGATTGCCGCTTCGGGTCTGCGAGAGGTCGCCCAGGGAGATCGCCCAGGGCCGGAGCCCAATGACAGTCCCAATGACAGTCCCGAGCCCTGACGGCGCGGGGATCCGCGGAGGTTGCCCCCTATCCTCACGGTTTTGTCCCAAAAGGCGCCTCGTGAGGAAAGATTTTAAGCCTCCTCATTATAAGGCACAGACCTTTCCGCTGATTAGCCGATGTGGGACTAAACTGAGAACCCCATCCCACAACAAGTTCTTTTAATTCTTTAAAAGGGAATTGATACGAAACTTTCCGCTGGATCCGGCGGGATGAGAGGCGAAAGATCAAAAAGGGAGCAGGATGATAGAAAAGGAATACATTCTCTAATCTAGCGCTCTATCTAGAGAACGTGGGGACTTCATGACCCCACGTTTAGCATCGATTACGTCACACCTCGAGATTTCTGAGATCACTTTAATCCACGGGATTTTAGTAGTTTTTCATGCGCCGAGGGGGTAATTTCCTGAAGTTGCGAAAGCGGTTTTGTTTTTACCATAAACAGCATCCGGGTTTTCAAATTGGAAAACTGCCATCAGTTTAGTCAGCCTCTTTTTGACTTAGCCCTCGTTTCTTTGCCCAATTAGACCTCTTTCTATAAACAATTACAATCTTTTTATTTAAAAAAGAAATCAAACGGGAACGAGTAAAGCATACATTCTACTGCTCCAGAATTAATTCATGTTTGCATAAAAAGTGGATGGGAACAAACAAATGGAAGAAACCATCTGATATCCAACAGAGACACAAAAAAAAACCCGTTGGTTTAACAAGTAACAGTGAAAAAACACAAAAGTTGCGTCCGTACAAAAATAGCTGGTAGCTGATCGATTGAGATATCCACCATCGGCTCAAATCCGGTCTGGTGCGAAACAAGCGAGGAATCGGAACGATGCATACCAATAATACAGCATTAAAGTACCAGATCATTCGCTACAAACACCAAATCCATCAAGAATCAAAGCTAAACTAGAGAAAAAGAACACCAAACAATATAGATCGATGTAGTTGAAGTAAAATATCTACAGAATCTCCCAGAGACCTAATCCCAGATGTATGCACCCTTATTACCTTAAGGTTCAGATGTAACCACAAAGAACCACAAAATACGTCTAAGGAGATGTGATTCGAACAATGCTGTGAGAAAAAAACCACCAAAATCTCCAAATAACCACATATACGAAGTATCTAGACCAAGAAAGGCACCATCTATCACAAAACCCAAACCGGAAAAGCCGCCGAGCCGCAGAGATCTACGGATCAGACCCAGCACCCGCGGAGATTTCAATGGCGGAAAGATCAGAGGAGAAGCGCGATGGACGAGGCGAAGACGGCGATGGCGAGGGATGGAGCGACGGAACCGGCGGCGGATGTGGGGCTCGGGGCGGGAGGGTCCGCCGCAGCGGCTCCGCCGGCGAGGAAGACGACGGCGAGCACGGCCATTAGGAGCGCAGCGATAATCTTGGATCCGACGACCGCCATTGCCTCTCGGAGTCGAGAATTCGAGAGATATCTGGAGATAGTTTAGGGTTTGGTGGAGGAGAAAGGGCAAAACGGCAGCACTCGATAGAGGAGACGACGGATGAGGCGAACCGAGAGGGGCGGAGGGGTATTTAAAGCAGGAGGGGAGCCGGGCAGCGTTGGAGGAGCGGGCAGCTGCCCGGGCTGACAGCTGGTAAAGCGCCGTATAACAGCTGGCCCCAGCGGTTGGCGTCTCGATCCTTTCGCAAAATACGCTCTGGTTTCGAAGAAGAAAGGATATCTGATAAAGAAACCCTCTTTTCTTTCCTGCAACTCTCACCCACTTATGGGCGACAGCGTACAGTTTAAGGAATGAAAGATCACCAACGGTCAAAATACGTGGCGTCTATTTAGCAGTGGAGAGGTTTCGACGCCGGTTTCCACGGAGCCTCCGAGATTGCTTAGCTCCGTGGGCGGACATTTCCGTTTGCGGCCGTATCCGCCACTTCCTCGCATGGATTTTTTTTTTTGTCAAAAAAAGATGATATATATAGAAAATCTTGCCTCATATTATGAAACCATAGATCATGAGTATGACCAATAATCTTTATTTTTTTACAAAAAATTACAATAAATTTTAAAATTAATATCTAAAATATTTTCTTCTTTCATATTAATCACATTTTTCATGTCTTGATTTCAAAACATCAAGCTTTGTTCTCAAAATTAATATCTAAACTTTTGCTAATAATTTCTCTATCTTAGCCAAGATAATCCAAGGAATTGGTCTACCGCAGGCTACAATATCTATCATAATATCATTTGTACAGAAAAACTTGTTGTAATGCTATAAGACTCGGACAATTCAATATTCTCACACCCGATCCAAATTCATTATTTTTAATTATAACAAATGTCATAATTATTCTTGATTTTTCTTATAAGCAGGCCACAAATTTCTTGACAGTATAACAATCTTGTGCGGCGTTCAAAACCAAAGTTTCCAAAACGCAAACAACTTAGCTTCTCAAAAGTGATTCAAGGACTGGTCCAATGGAAGCTGCTGAGGTTTACATGATCCTAGCATGGCAACTTGTTATTAAGCCAAAACATTACTAGTTGTGTAAATTATACTTAACCTTCTCATGTAATATGTTCATGATTTTCTTGTGTACATGGTCTTGCACAGACTCTAACCAAAGTGCAGAAAAATCTAGACTCTAAACAACTTAGCTTCTCAAAAGTGTTTGAATGATGGTTATTTGCCCATCTCCGAGTTCCAACCGGTGGGATAGAAGTTGTTGCTATTTATGTGATGTCAAACATGGCATATTAATTCATTGTTCAACCAAAACCTTGCAATATGTTGCACCTTTTCTTACAAGTCATACTTAACCTTCTTATACCAAGTGATAAGAGAGACTTGCTAGGTGACTGAAAAGATGCCACATAGCATTACACTTGCTGAGTTCATTGTGAAATAGATATCATAACAGATCCAAAAAAAAAAAAATCACTATTTTGTTAAACGCCAATATGGTAAGTGTTGAGGTGTTGCGGTTGGACTGTCCATTAGAATCTTATATGAACCAGCTGCTGCTAAGGGCCAATTGGGACCCCCACGGTATCACAGTCTTGAGACTAGAGAGGTTTGTAAGTCTCGCCAGCTCCGAAATGTAGGGGGTTTGGTTTGATTTGAAAGGTATCAAATGAAAACAGGGCTGTGGACCAATGCCAGCTTTAGTTGAGAAGGTATTAGATAGGCAATGCAATGGAAAATTTTGATTTCTTGTGGAACGATTATAAAAGCAAACAGTCTGTGAAGCTCTTGGACATTAACATGTAGACTCCAATAAAGAATGTCTTGATACTAAGTTAAGAGTCTACATTATTACTAGCCTTAATGCACATTATTTATGATGAACAGATGCTTGTCGAGGATGATGTAATGTTGGGGGACACTCTGAAGATGAAGCTAGTCAATGGGACCTTAGAAAGAGCCAAAGAGTGCCGATTTTAACCAACTAGGCTAGGAGGATACATTGATAGCCTTCACTCTTGGGAGCAATATTCTAAACAGGGTTGAGCACAATGTCTTGTGGATTGGTTCTTATTAACAGAAAATAATTGAAGTGATGTGGCATTGGTTTCAGTAATTTAAACTAATATTGATGGTTCCAAGTGAAAAATATAGTTCCCTGTTTTCTCCCAAAAAAAGGAAAAGAGGGACAATAATTAATGTGCATTCTCAAGGGCAAACATATCTAGAATGTCTTCTTTTGATATAATTCAGTATTTAGGAATCCTAGGAGCAGAATTGAAGCAGCAACAAACTTGGTCTTCAAAGCTCCCCACCAATTACTACAATCTTATACCACTTACAATCATAGTACTCTAATAAAAAAAAAATCTTTATCTCATAAAGGAACATTCGATAATCCAGCAACGGGGAATTCGCTAAAATAAGTAGAGACGAAGGACCCAAAATGTTTCAAATCTTGCAGAAAGAACAGTAGAAGCTTAAAATGCTCAACAAGTTGTCGCAACTAGGAATATGGTCATATCTGCATCAATAATTTCAGCCAAGCACTCCAGCTGAAGCCACAAGCTGCTGTCAAACCTAACATATCTACACAAAAATTTACCTGAGATCAAATAGAATATTACTTACAGTTAAAGCACTCTCAATGTAATCTAGTAAAAAAGTTCATACTTGTTGCTTTCAGTCAGCCTGAATCACTGGTTTTCTTTTGATTGAAGAAACCCTTTCAGATCCATATGTCGAAAGAAAGCATTATCCCGATGTCTTTATAGCCCCTCTTGTAGTCTTTCAGATTGTAGCCTTGAGTTCCTACTAAAATTTGTTCTACCTTACTTCTCAAAAGCGCTAATTTGTCATCTCACTTCTGAGTTCTAGATATAGGAGGCTAACTATGCTTTCCACATCACTAGGCATTGAGTATAAGACCAGAAGTATTTGTGCAGCTGAGCTGTCTTGATCCTATGGTTGTATAATTGCTCTCAAGACAATATGCACCTACCATTATGAGAAAGCAAAGTATGAACCTTGAATTCCTATTAACTTTATTCTGTCCCATTTCTCCAAAGCACTTATTTGTAATCCCATTTCTGAGTTCCAGATACAGGAGGCTAACCATGCTTTAGACATCATTAGACAGTTGAGTACATGGCCAGAAGTATTTCTGCTGCTGAACTGTCTTGATCCTATGGTCCTGCCATTGCTCTCAAGACAATACGCACCCACCATTATTAGAAAGCAATGTATCATCTCTCTCTCTCTCTCTCTCTCTCTCTCTCTCTCTCTCTCTCTCTCTCTCTCTCTCTCTCTCTCTCTCGCTCGCTCGCATGCGCGCGCGCGCACACACTCTCTCTCTTTCTCTCTTTGATTCATCCATGTGCATAACATGTGTTACTTGTATTGGTGTGGGCTGTTTCCTTTTGGCATTTGAGGTCCAATTAGCTGTATCTTTGGTTCTGTGGTACTGTTCAGATCAGCAATCGCAGACATTCCCATGATAAGTAATTCCAAAATGCTGAATCCCAATTTAAACGGATTTGTAGTTCATGAGTTGATTTCAGCCAATGTTCAAACTGTGTAAATATGAAACTAATAAGAAGGGAATTACTTGTTCATCAATGCTTGAAGACGCCATGATCTGTGGCAAGGTGGAGTTTGGATCCTTGCCTCCTATTTTAGGCCATGGTGAGCTGGGCGTTCTTTCTTATGGGCTCAGTTAGTTTGGATCCTCTTACATTCCTCAACTTTTGGATTCAAAACTGCAGAGCTAGCGTCTTTTCCAAGTGACTGCTTCAAAAACAAAATTCTTGATAAGAGAGGAAAAAACTAGTTCAATAAATCACCAATCATAATTCCAAAAAAACATATGAAATCTTGAAATATCACTACTTGTATGTTTTGAATTCGGGCCTTCGTATCAAGCTTCATTACCAACCAAACAAGTCAGTCGCTGTAGAAAGGAGGTACCAAATTTTCAGAGCCAGTGATAACCAGGGCAGGAGAAAACCATAAATAGCTCGATAGTACCAGCAAAAGGGCAACCCACTAACCATGCAATTTAGGTAGCTTTTACAATCTAAAGGCTACAAAACCATGTTTCAGGAGCTTACTGCTCGGATCTCATGTTCACCATGAACTCAGTAGAATGTTCACACCAAGATAACTCCAATTGTAAACGCCCACCAATAGTACATAAATGATTTACAAATGGCCATTTCATGGATTGAGCATATTAGTGCATGGAGATTTCTCCAGCTTTTCAGGTAATTCTATTTACAGCGCTGGAGAACAGAGCAACTTCCATATGTATTTAAGTCCCAAACATATTAACATAGCACAACTCTTACATGGTTGCTTCAAGCACTGAAACCCCCATGGAGAGAACTCCAGGAGTTGGAGGGAACCCTGAAGCAAGCTTGAGCGGACACCTCAGCCATTGTCTCCTTCTTGATGCCTGTATTGCAGATGTTTGCAAGGGATCGCATGTGTTTCATGCCATATTGGGCTAGAGATCCACAGTGTGTCTCAAAAGTCCGTACCTACAAAGAAGAAAAGGCATGATTATGCGCTAAAGATTGAAAGGTATTGAAAGGTTGTCAATTCTGGTCTAATCCATATGGAATTTATCTGAGATATACTAACAAACTATTGTTACGAAGAAGATTATAAGTGGAAGGTCAACGAATGTTTATGTTATTCTGCATTGGCTAGAAAAAGAAAAAAAAAACTGGAGATGCATGAAAAGCAGAACTTAAGTATCTCAAATGTACCCGAGGAAAGCGAAATGGTAACAAACATATACATAATATTCAAATGATGTTTATATATGAAAAAAGAAAAAAAGACAGAAACCAGAAGGTCAACTAGAAGGTAGCATAAAAAATTACTGTGCTTTGACAACAATAAGAAAAAGCTTGAACCAGGCAATGAAATATCCACAATGGACAGGTGGTAGCATGACAAAGTCGGACTTGTGGATATTTTGAGGCTTTTTGTATATATGCTATTAAATGTCTTCTGAAAGGATACATGCCATTAAATGTCAAACCTCCATCTTCTATCTGGGTTAGGAAAACAGCATCCATTATAAGATGCTGCTAATCCATGATAAGAGTTTTCCCCAGAGCCAGTGTAATGAGAATGACTCAGATATCAGTGGTGGAGAGTTCAACACCTGCAACCCTCCATGGTTGATGTTCACGCTAAGGGACAAATTAAGATGACATTTTCACATCTGGTGGATACAATTTTTTAAAAATGACAGGCACATTTACATACTTGAAAATGCATGCAGCACAAACAGGCTTTGCCAATTTAGGGGATTCAAGGCCATATTCTGAAGAATTCGATGATCAAGCATCAAACCAATAAATAAGTATACCAACAGAATAAAGGGTTCAAAAGGTTAGCTTTTAGGGTCCTTACCATCGACTTGAGGCAGTCCCAGTCATCAACTAAAGGCTGACCTGCAGGTCGAACGGTCCCCAGCACTTTCGGGCCCTCCTCAGAACCAAAGAGAAGCTTCCCGATTAGCTCCATACTGCTATCTACATGCAATCTATGAGACATCACTTCAAGCAATTGCTTCTGAGCTTCAAGTTTCTTGGAGGAGCCTTCAGGTGATTTCCGATACTGTGCAAAGGAAAGAGATCAGTCAGGTGGAGGGGAAAAGATGCAGCAAGAGCAGTTGAACCATTCAACAATAAAAAGTTGTATAGAATTAAACAACTGCTACTGCATATCAGGGACTTGTAAATTACTACATGAATTAAATGGGTAGATAACCTACAAAAGAAGCAAAACCAACCTTATGCCAGAAATAAAGTAGATCCGCATCCCGTTGGTTAACAGCCCTAGAAAATGATGGCAATGCATTATCATCAATGAAGGTGGCATTTTCATTGGCAGGATTTGAGCCCATGTATAAGAAAAGTTGGTGTGCATTGAGATCTAAATCCCCATATTGCATTACATGAGAACCAAAAGAATATGTATTATGAACTGCAGTCCTGGCTTTGACCTGCAAGCACCACCAGAACAAGTTATATCTAATCTTCAGTTACACAAGCACATAATGCAAGACAAAGAAAACTCTGATATGAATCCCTTACCAGTTGATACTGCTGCTTCAGAGTTTCAGTCCGCAAATTGTGTACCTCACTGTCCACACAAGAAACAATTAGTCTCCACACTACAGGCTTCGAAATTATTAACAGAAAAGGACCATATAAGTCTTTCTACTCCTGATTAAACATTCAAGAAAGTATATACAAAACTGAAAGTCATTCAAGAATTCTAAATAAGAAAATCCATCAAAATACATACGTAACTTCTTTGAAATGAATTTCAATTCTGTTATCCTTTACGCCACTTAAGTTCTTCTCTGTCTCCCTGTCCTCCAATGATTACCCACCATGATTTGGTTTCATTGTAGGAAGGAAGCTCTGATAAATTTGAAATATTTGAATGTTTGTGATACAAAAATAGTATCCAAAATAGTAAGATTTCAAGCAACGAGAATGAAAAATTATCCTGTTGTGAGTTGTTACAATATGCAAAACCAACAAAATCATACAGCATTAAAATATCTCAAGCAAGGTAAGAATTATAAATTTCTTCTCTTGAGCACCATGCCCATGTTAAAATAGCATCTGACAAATCATTTTAACTATCTTCCACATTTTGCTCGTCGTATGTATAAGTTTGTCTAACAAACAATTTCGAAATATAGAGGGCAACTTAAAACACTCTCTTTATGGTTTTGCAGATGGGTTTAAAAAAATGTAAATTAAAAAATTACCAACTTTGTGTGTCTGAATTAAATATAACAGGCATAATGTTGAGACATTCATGATTTTCAAAGGAAAAAAGGAACAGATCGAGCTGGAGCAAACTATGTGGTGGAGGAGGTATGTGCACCTGTCTTCCATCCAAGCAACACTATACAGGTCTCCCAAACAGGTATAGTACTCTGGGGGAGGGCTAGGGTACTCTCCAGGGCAGTAAGTTCCCCAACTACTCTCCACGGCATTTGATGCTGTGGTTGCATAAATGTTTATATCTGCCGGCAGAAGACCCTCGAATATACTCCCAGATTCACAAGCTTCAAGATAGAATACCTGAAAAATTAAAAAAAATTGTAAACTATTATAACAACATGAGCAAGATTATACAACCGCGAATATAACATAGATAGCTGGATACCATGCTTTTATAGGTCCCAGCAGCATGTTTTTTCTTCAAAACAGCTATCAAGTCATCAGCATAAAGGTAAGGGTAGGTGGGCATTCCTGGCAAAGTTTCAGGTAACAGAAAAATATGGTAGTCAGTCTCATGTTTTAACATCATAATTTCCCTAAGGCACCTCATAAACCACCTGTACCAGTTGTTAGGTGAGATTCTGAGGCTAACTGTGACTTCCAGAACCCGAATAATCTGATATTCTAGCCTAATGATGACTTAGAAGTTATGTAGATAATTTCAGAACAGGAATACTCAGAATTAGTTTTTCTTTCCCAGTTCACAATCATTCTTTTTGAAGTAAAAGTTAATTTTAAAAATATAAATATAACATATATAAATGATAGAATATGTAAAAAAATATATGTGTATGATGATAGAATGGTAATCTAATTAACCATATGCACTTCAGTATATATTTCTACTAATTAGTCATAAACTCATATTAGATAAGTAGAATTCTATTAAATCTATTTAGTCATATCTAGTTCTACATTATTAGTTATATTAGTTATGTGTAATAATATTAGATATTACTAATAGTATTCCCTCAAAAAAAGAGGATATTATTAATAGCATGAGATTTAACTATAAAATATTGTGCATCAAAGAACCAAGGAAAAAACTCTAGTAATTAAATTCTTAAAAGCATGGTAATTCAACTACTAACCAAGAACCCCAGGTCCACCATGATCAGAGTAGAATATGAAGATATGATCATCAGGGCCACTATCAAGCACTTTCCCACTTCCTCCAGTTAAAGCAGTTTTGTTTCCAAGGAGAACAGCGAAAAAGTTGTTAACGTTAACATCGTCTCCCACGTAATCCTGCAAAGAGATATCACAGGCCTCAGGCAAATGACCAATGATGGTCACAACACAAAAATATAATCTTAGTTTCTGAGACAAAAGGGGGGAAAAAGGGCAAACCTTTGGAACTCCCGCATATACGTCCTCTCCCTCTGGGTGATTGATTATGATACCACGTCTAGGATTTTCCTCATTGTGAGCAATATCATCATACATGAAAACAATGATATTCTCATCTTTCAATCCACCTTTCTTCATGATTTGATATGCATGACACACATCAGCCTGAGAGAATGTTGTAAAGGAAGGGGATCATATATTTACACATCTATATAAAAATAGAATGATTAAATTAAGATGAAACTTAGATTGTAATATCACATATCACTAGAATTTAGTATGAAACTTTTTCTTTGCAAATTTAAAGAAGGATTAGCTCAACCAGGAAAAAACAATGCCAGGGAAAGCACAGCTATAAACCAAGGTGATATAACAGGACAACCCCATGTAGTTCTTTTAATTCACATTTTTTTGTTTCTCATCTGTCCTGGTTCTGCTTTTCTCACTCCTTCTTGAACTGTTCTTGCCGAGCAAAGCCCTCTTGTGCACACTAACCACTGTCCTAATACTAAATCAAGCTTCCAGTAGAGAATTGGAAGATTGGAATTTTATTTTTTGCATTGGACCAAACCAAACCCAAATGTTTGGGTCAGTGTCAGCAACCTTCCCTGAGAAACCCCGTGAATGATGATCTGATCCAGTGATTGTCCTAAGAAGCACCATACAAGGGCCTGCAAATTAGTCTCCCAAGCATTCTCCTGCAAAAGAAACCTTGGTTCCTAATGCAGTGAAATGTGATGTATAAATGCTTAAAACTAAATACTAGCAATTACATTGTACCAGCAATGCACCATAGTAAGGGGTGCAAGTCTAAACTCATACAAGAATGTAGAAGCGAACAGCATGCCAAACATGTATGTGATGTGATGTAAGTGCAAACACCCGATATCCACCATCTGCTGAAATTCTTGCTTGTTTCCAATAGAATTCAAGCATAGTGTTGATGTGTTCTCATTTTTTGGGGAGAAATGTCATGTCGAAAAGCGTGGGCTATGGGTTTTGCACAAAACTGAAACCAAGGCCTTCTAGTGCATCAAATTCACTAGCTGCTTAAACTGGATGCTTGGTGAATAGAAAAACGTTTGAATTGAAATCCAGTTTTAAAATTGACAGGAGAAGCAACTATTGTTCGCTGAACTTCCAATGAAGAGCAATGGTTCACAAAATCAAGTGCTGGAACCAAGAAACTGGGAAACAGGACATCGAGACAAGCAGGTTAGATTGGACATTTATGAATGAATGGTGATGAATAAGCCAAAAGATACAGCATGAATGTGATCTTCAAAATGGCCTTCAAAGTTTCGAAAACATCATATGTAATTAAAGTTAAATGCTAGCAGGAGAAAACTTATATCCGGCAAAGTACAAAGCAGTGTTCATTTGTATAAGGTTTTATTAACAATATTTCCATTCATGTAATTATGAGGAAATACTCATATACATCTTTAGGTGATCTGACAATTACTGTTTGATTATACCTATCACCATAACCAGAGATGCAGATGAATGAATGGAATTATATAAAGAAATGACAGGGAGGAAGGTAACTTTTCAACAGCAAAGCAGGAAATATCACAAATGCCAAGGCCAAAGTCTTATATATGTCAAAGAACTTCCACATCTTCCCTATATTTATAAAAAGAATCAGATAATTGACCATTAAAATATTAGAACACAGCATCATGATTTTGCTTATAGTTTGTTTCTTGGACTGCAGGTCAACTAATATCACTGAAATCAAAATTCATATCACCATTCTAAGTCCTTGAAAGCATAAAAAATGTAAAAGAAATAATGAGAGGAGCTAGTTAAAGGAAAATAACATTGTAAATGAAAACTCAAGGATGCAGCCTGCTTTTACATTAAAGATGGAAATCCAATTTAGGAAAACAAAGGGGGGAAAAAGATGGAGGAACTACAGCAAGCAAACTTGGGTTCCCCAAGGCAGATAGTGATTGCAAACCGAAGAAAAAAATTATTCAAAGAAAAATTATTGAAAGATTACCTCACAAATTCCCGAATCTGAAGCCTAGGACTAAATACTAGACAATATGCAGGTTAGTCTACCAACTATGTCAAGGTTCACCAGTATAGCAGTTATAGGAAGATTCAATTTCATCCTTTTCATCAGCCTCCATCATGCATCATGAGAATTTACTGCCTTTGAATTAATCCTGAACAAGTAATTTCTTTGTTCATCATCCTAAATCAAAGTCACTTTCCTTTTCCCCTAAGCATAAAGATCAAATTGAGACTCATTGAGCACCAACTACAAGGCACATATATAAACCATGATCCCTATCAGATCCAATATTCGTGAAAAGGACTGCAAAACAACATGTCCAACAAGCCCTTTAACAAACTCACATGTTATATAATCATGAATTTGATATCTGAGAATAATTCAACTCAATATGTTATAAAAAATTTGAATCCTTAGGAAAAAATTAAAATAATGAAAGATCAATTTTTCAAAAAAAAAATTGCAAAAGATATATATGTATATATGCTACCGCTTCTCAGTAACTCACCAAACAGCACCAAATACACGGATATCCGACAAAATCTTTTAATTGATAAGAACGAATCAGACTCTAAAAGCTCTTACCTTTAATTCGCTAATGGAATCCTGAACCTATTAACAGCTATTTATCAAAAATAATAATTAAAGGGTTAAGGGAGGGGGGGAAATCTGCGGCTCCTTACGTTATGAGCCTCCTTGATCCCTTCAATGGTAAAAGGAAACAATAGTTACCGGGTTTTTTTAGCATCATACATAAAAATTACAACTTCCAGATCCAGATCACGAATTAACAGAAAAAGAAAACAAAATTTTAAATTAGCAAAACAAATGATTAGCATGAAGATAAAAATTTAAGGATGAGTTCCAGTAATTCCCAAAAAAAATTAAGATACGATAAAAATTAACAACAAAAAGGTTAATTTCTCACGAAACAAAGAGCCATAAACAGACAAACAGACAGACAGACAAGCAAACAAACAGACATACTAAAAAAAAAAAATAATCAAAGAAACACTCGTTAGATTATAACTGGGAGATGGAGAAGAAGAAGGTTAAGGGCGACGATATACCTGATGTCGGTAGTTCCCGTAGCCGGACGATCCGGCGATCAGGACCGCCCATCTCGTCCCCACGGCGTCATCGTCGCCGTTGAACTCCTGATCCTCGCGATCGGACGGAAGCCGGATGGGGAAGAAAGACCGGGAATCGGCGAGCAAGAACGGCAAGAGGAGGAAGAGGAGGAACGCGCCGGCGGCGGCGGTGCGGCCCATCGGTTCGAATCGTATTGGATCGGCCTCCGCTACGGAAGGAGGAATTTCGGCGAGACAAGAAGGAGAGGAGGATCATTCTTATAGGCAGCATCGAGGAATCTTTTCTATTGTTTTCTTGCCCCCTGTCTCAGCCGTTGAATCTTTGTGATATTCTTGATGGACGAATTAGAACCGTCAGTTGATTGGATCTCCAGACTGACAGGTTGGAAAGTGACCACGCGGTAGTTTAGACCGACGGGACAGGATAAGAGCCGTAGTCCGTCCGCTTGGTTTCGTGTGAGATGGGAAAGGTCCCATGTACTGTTCTTAGAGCCGCATCGAATGACCTCATCAGCCGATCGTTTTGTGCTTGAACACTTTCTTTTTTTTTTTCTATTTAAAACTTATTTATTAATGTGCCTTTTTTATCATAAAATAATGATATACAAAAGTTAAGCACAGATGACTAATTATTTATCAGAATCATTTTAATTGGCCCACCAAGAACCCTGAGCCTTCATGGTAGAGTTGGGTTGCATAGCAACTCAAGCTTTACTTTTAAAAAAAAAATAGCTAAAAAAATAACTATGGTCAGTCACAATGAGTCGTGCTGCAGCATTGTCTAATTTATATAGGTTATAGATTGAATCCGTTTTAATATTATTTATAACAATTTAATATTTTATTTAAAAAAATTAGTTAGATAATATATATTTTTTGTTTTTTAGGACACGTATTTAGTATTTTTTTTACGAATAACCGAACGGACGCTCACATGATGTAGGGTGAAAGTGGAACTTTGCATGAGCAGGGGTCTCATAAGAATTACAATTATCTTATTTTTATATTAGAAAGATATGATAATATTTTATGTATATAAAATTATATGTTTTCTTTTTGAATGTAACTGCGCTCACACGAAAGCCTTGCTTCTGAAAGAGATTCGTTGTGTACTTTTATCTTAAAAAAAATAAGAGAGAGAGAGAGAGAGAGAGAGAGAGAGAGCGTGGAAGTATTCGTTTGCATTCAATTGTTTTTTATTTTTTTGGTTGGCGTTCCCATTCAATCGTTGAAACAATGAAATGATATGACAATCTGATGAGAAGATGGCGGCTAAACTCAGGGCTTTTGCTTTATTTTTTTCCGGAT
Source organism: Phoenix dactylifera (assembly GCF_051530095.1). NCBI lineage: Eukaryota > Viridiplantae > Streptophyta > Magnoliopsida > Arecales > Arecaceae > Phoenix > Phoenix dactylifera. The sequence goes on along the minus strand of NC_143190.1, from coordinate 65,607,888 downwards.
GCATATAGATGCAAATATAAATATTTATCAATAGTTTGAAACGTTTTAGTGTTTTACTCTTTTTCTTTCCATTGCCATGCCCCCACAACCGCAACATAACGTCCGAAAATTCTATCTTAACACTTTGTTTTAGTTGGTCCTTTTGCTTAGTCTACCATCTTTTAGACCTTAAGTTCGACCAAGCATTATGATAGAATGCAATAATTAAAATGATAGTAGATGAAACATTTAGACAAAAATAAGGCAATTGAACTCGTGAATTTTGTTCGCTGTTTTTTTTTTTTGAAAACATGATTTAGTTTTATCGATTTAGGTGGAATCATTTTGTGTAATCGGGTTTATATCCTCCATGGGGAAGGAATCCATAAAGATAAGAGACGTCTTGTGAATATGATTTAACATTGCCATTTGCGTGTCATCCCTAAATTATAGCATCGCGGCAGCACTAAGAAACAATAGATCTTTCTCTTTCGTCGTCAGACAATGAAACTTTGAAATACATGGACCCAAACAAACAAGAGCAGTCAATCCCCTTCTATCAAATAATAATAATAATAATAATAAATTAATAACATTTATTAGACTCTTGACTTATCTTTCTCTAAATTTTAATTTTTTTTAATTCTCCATCTCTAGCCGCGGTGTACATTTATATTCCAACATGTACATAATTATAGATAATTGTCAATTGTGCGCAAAAAACAACAACTAAATGTAGGAATTAGTATGAGTGTGTAAAATATAAAAATAAGTTTGTGCAAATTCTATATAACTATGTGACGTATTAGAAGTTAATTGGTAATGGCCAAGAAACTGTATGTTAAAATATGATCAAAGAAAAAAATTGGATATTGAGCTTCCCAAAAACCCAAAATAATAAAAAGAAAAAAAAAAGGAAAGAAGGGGTATAATGGATATTGAGTTTCCTAGAAACCTAAAATAAAAAAGAACAAAAAAAAATGAGGAAAGAAGAGATATAATTGTGCTTGGAAATCCCCTTCCCATGAACCTAACCAGGCAAACAAAAGGGTAGCGTTTCATATATTCCAAAAATAAATAATATATTTATCTATAAAGTCCAAAACTAAAGTAAGAAGTTTTTCTTCATCGGTGGTTGTGAATGACTAATTTTTTCAATCTTTTCGCCCTTTGGTCTATAGGAGCAAGTTCGAAAGATTAAAAAATAAAATCATCTATAAAGTCCAAAACTAAAGTAAGAAGTTTTTCTTCATCAGTGGTTGTGAATGACTAATTTTTTTAATCTTTTCGACCTTTGGTCTATAGGAGCAAGTTCGGAAGATTAAAAAATAAAATCATCTGATTTGATTCTTTCTCGATAGCTATGCAGAGGCAAATACAACTTTTGCACATTTTTCGTTAATCCATGAACATGATCTACATAGACAAAGATCCATGGATCTATACATCTCGATCGAGAAAAAAATAATAAAAAAAGAATCCAGTCAAACCTAGAGCTAGCTAGTTCTCTCTGAAATATGTTGAGGTGCAGCAATTGACTGGATATCTAGGAGTAAAGCACTGTTTTAGTGCGAGCCGCGAGAGTGGTACCAATATGGCCCCAAAATAACAGTGTCATGGTCTCTAGAACCTCTTTGGTGGGATATTTTTTTCTCTACAGCTTCCGCGTAACAAAAATCCTTCAAATGACTTGGCGGCAGTTCGTGGCCAATATGGTTGTCTTCTGTGCTCGTTTGCAAGCGCAGCACACCCTTCGTATACGGCTCGACGACTGGCTCATTCAAAGAATCAAACGCAGCTGGATGATAACGAGAGGAAAGTTCCCATTGGCAAGTGGGGCCGGGCTCGTCCCCAATCCAAAACCACGTAGCTGGATTCCAAATTTCCAAAGCCAAAAAGATTCAGTTTTGGGAGCGGCGGTGCTGGTGGTCATAATAATAGATTAGATTTGATGGCATGCGTTGTTGTGTACGCAACCTGCAACCTCCGTTCCCTCTCAAATGAAAGCTGAAAGAAAGCTCAGCTTAAAACGTCTTGATGTATTAGGGAGGCTTGTACAATGACATGCTTTGAAAACCTTGGGCTCTTGTTTGTTTGGTATCTTATAAAAACGTTTTCTGTGAACTGCTTAGCAATTCATTACGCTGATGGCAGAAATGAACATACATCCGGTGTATCTGTTTAAGATCTACTGTTGGGATTTTTGTCCTAGGATGGCTTCACCACCATCATTATTATTTTTTTTTTAACTAAGACGGATGGATCATACCTTACGAGTATGGATGCACCTAATAAAATCAAAAAACAAAATACCTCAGAGTACCAGAAGCAACTCTCCATCTCCAGCCCATAGGTACTAATAGAGTGACTAGCTACATAAGAGCCACCACGTCTGCAGCCCTATTAGCTTCACGGAAAACATACTTGGCCTGGAAGGCCCCTCCATCCTTCACCATTGCCTAGATATCTAAGAGCAAAGGGTGGACACAACCATTACCTCTTGGGCCTCCTGAATCCAACTGATGATCATGGCCGAGTTTCCCTCTAAAATAATGGAACTGGCTCGTAAAACACACCGGACGTGACGAAGGCCCGCCTAAGGGGTCTTCAACTTCGCACCTGGAATCGATATGTCGAAGAGTTGACTGCCCCCTACAGCCACGATCCTGACAGATGAGTCCTGAATAACGAAACCCGCACCGCCTCTTGTACCTCCGTCCAAGACCGACCTATCGAAATTGATCTTAAAAAAACTCGAGAGTGGGGGCTCCCGAACCATCATATCTACATGCATGTCTATATTGTGATGTATGGATTCTTCTCTATCTTCCTCTTTCTTTTTTCTTTTGATAGTTTCTTCCTTCAAAATTTTGGGTATTGCAAAGAGATCAAAGTCCCCGTTGCATGACGGCTAACTTGCGTCTTGGCCCAAATTGCAGAAAAAAAACTCCACAGTCCGGTAAACCTTGTGGAAGGGGTACAGCAAGCCAGAGTTGCAGCACATCAGCAGCCTTAGTGTCCTCTCCAGTATAGGATATTTGAGAGTCCATCACCAACCGTCAAGGTGATGATCTCCACCAATCAAGGTGTCGGACTCTACCGCGCAGCCGGAGACTTTGCCGGATGCTAGGTGGAGTCCCATAGGATCACAAGCCAGCGGCAAGGCTATAGTAGATACGCGGACATGCTATCATCGTTGGATTAGCCAGAAATAGGATGATTGAAAGGTGATGACAAAAGTACCATGGATCTAAGTACCTCGATCTTTATGGACTTTTACTACTGTTACACCGTCAATTTAATAAAAAATAGAGAGGATAGAATAGAGTATAATTGGGCTACGGTCAAAGTAATTTACTATTATTGTTACTCCTGTTGGTAGAGTCTTATTCGTAAACTACGAGTGAGAAAAAATAAAAATAAAGTAAAGATAATTAAACATAAACTAGTTCATTTATACGTCCAAAGATTTTCTTTTGGATTACAATCTGCTTAGTAAGTAACTGCTCGCTCTTATGATGATAGCCCACACCTGGCCTCCACTTTCTCGATAATTTCGATACCTAATATTGTCCCTCGCTATTCATGTCTATCATAATAGTTGGATCATATATCACTAGTTAGGCCAATATCATACCTGATCAGTCCTAATTCTATTGTTGAATTTCTATTCGGCCTGCCCCATAATAGTTCATATTGTTGTTTTTGTCTATTCGGCCTATAGCATGATAGTTACGTCTAGTATTTTGACTTTAGCTCTTATTGAAACATTCATTTGAAACCTATATATTTATCATGTTCTAACCCTACTATGTGGTTGAATCTGTAACGTATCTCTCATGTATCATCTTGAGTAAAGATACAGTGTAAATATAGACAAAGTGCCAACAGCCATGCCAGCAACCATCCTTCTACGTTTGCATCGCATGGTGATACCGAACTAGTTTCTTCGCTAGCGCAATTCACTACGGGTTCGTTTGATTCACGGAAAGCATTTTTTCACATAGGAATATGATTCCTAGGAAGCAAATTTCTGAAAAAATGATGTCTGAAAAAGTACTTTTGATATATTTGGTTGATCATAGAAAAGTGACAGATTTTCAGAGTGCTTATGTTTGGTTGACCATCCACTTTTCTGGAAAGGTTATGTGTAATTCCTATTATATTCTTAATAAAAATTAGGTCTTTAATGCTTTGGATCAAACAAGGATAGCTGAAGGGGCATTTTTAGAAAAAAATAAAAATATTTCAATTTCCGACTCACGGAAAAGTAACTTTCTCATGTTTCTCATGGAAAAAACTTTTCCATAAAACGTGGGAATCATATTCGGGAATACAATTTTTTCATCTCTCTTCTCTGAAAACTCCAACCAAACAAGAAGCATCTCTTTATTTTTCCGTTGACTACACTTTTCTCCTTTCTTTTTCCGCGAACCAAACGAGCTTTACATGTTGTCTCATTGCTCAGGTGTACATACTAATGTCGGAAATAGGGTTAATCGCTGCATTGAAAACAAAAATATGGAAGGCTCTTTGAAAAGCAAGGGAAGACCGAAGGAGCTCGTGAAAATTAGGAAGGTACAGATAATTTGAAGGTGTGCATACCCGACCAGCCCATTTTTTGGTTAATGTAGGTATGTAGCTCGGTTTTGGGTTGAATTATCCTATTCAAATATTGGGTCGGCAGTGTATCTTTAGCGCGAAAGAAAGATTTGTTTTCCTTCCCGCAAATTCATTATTGGATCATCCACTAGCCGCTTTCAGGTCTATGCAGTCAAATGAGTCATAGAGTTTAGAGCATTTTGAGATATGTGCGGTGGGTAACCAATGGTGGATTTGTGTGGAAAAAAATGAATCCTTCTTATGTGAAAGATATACGCCAATCCTTCAAAGATCAACCCACAAATTGAGCTAGTCTATCCCAAAATTGGATCAGGCCCGATCAAGAGCACAAGAACAAATAAAATTTCCAAAGCAGTCGTGGCTCATTTGACATGCACCTGAAAGGCGAGGCAAAAAATAATTAATTTCGAATCTTGAGGGAATTCAACGTTGACTGAGTTAACATGATTCAACCCATATTTTATTTTTTTTGGGTGGATCGGGTTTTTAAAATTATTCAGGTATAAATATATCCATAAAAATTAAAAAATAATTTTTTTTAAAAAAATGAACAAAAATACCTACTGAAGAAATTCATAATATAGATTCAGTATGATCCGTCCGAGTGGCCAGTTCGACGTGCTATTAAGCTTCCTCCTGTTTTGGTGATACTCTCGACCTACTACGAGGTGATGTTCAAAAGCAACTAGCCATCGTCCCTTTTCATTTGGATTTTTTCCAAGAAAAACTTGTTGACCTCTTTTACTAATGCTTGCTTTCAGTAGCAACTTGCGGTCTCCCCGATGAATTATATCTCAAAGCACAAGTGCAGAGAATCATTTATCGGAAGATTAGCCGCTTTTGACCGTAAGTTCACGCCCTATCAATTAAACAAAATCACGAGTGAGAAGGACTCTAGAATATACCGCCTATAAAAATTTTAAAATATATCCCTTCTTTCAAGCCTCTATTTTATATTAGATTTGGCCATCCAAAAGCTTAAGTTTTGGTCCAGGTTGATGGCAGTTTACTCCCAATCTTTTTTTATATAGACTCAATTTTTTTTCCTCAAATGCTAAGAGCGTACTTAAGTTCACTAATAAATATAGAAATTAAACTTTTATCTATTCAAAAGATCTGATTATTTAGGTATTTAAGATAAGATTTTATACTTAAGTATATTTACATTTAGTTTAATATCCAATATGGAGATTATTTCTAAAATCTCAAAATTTTGAATCATATATCTTACTTATAAACTCCAGCCAGGAGGCCAAGTCTAAGCTTGCGGAACTAGGACTTGTATAAATCCCGTATGGGCAAAATGAGGGCTGACAACACTTGGAATCAAACCATTGATATCTCATTTAAGGGACTAGAGGTGACATTATTTGAGCTAATGCTTGATGATTATTGTATTGCGAGTTCTTTTATTTTTTTCTTAAGTTTAATTATCACAGTTGATGGAGATGCATGGACTATCAGTCTTATCCTCGAAAGTTTATATTAAGATATTGGATGGATAGCTAAGCAATTTAATTTCAATGGAATCTGGTTAAATATCAGCGCTATGAAATTCAAGCTCCATGGAACTTAGAGGTCAGAAATCTCTGAACCCAGCTAGATGTCTTGCTGGTGGGGCCACTGCAAGCCTTATTACAGTAATAACCATGATCATGATCATAATGTTTAGAACATGGCTTCACTAGGGTTCATGGCAAATGCTAGCACAAAAATGTGATTTGATTATTTTCCAGGCAATCACTGGATCGAAATGTTTATACTCGATAGCATTGCCGGCGGAGAAAAAATAGAGCAATTGGTCTCTGAATGATCATCACTTACAGTGGATACAAATGGAGCATCAAGGTGAAACTGTCTTTCTAATGTGTTGATATCATAGGCCTGTTACGTAGAACCAACATTCTAGCTGTGAATGTGGAACAAATGATGTAGCATAACATTTTTAATTATTATTATTATTATCATAAAAGTTCACTTGAAAGTAGCATTCATAACTTTTTTTTTAAGAAAATAATTTCGCAGAAAAAGAAGAAAAAAAGTGTGGTCAATATAAAAAAAAATGTATATTGTTTCATTGAAGTTTTTAAAAAAGAGAAATAAGAAAATAGTATTTTTATGGGAATCTTATTTTTATATTTTATGAAAAAGAAAAATATATGGAAATATAAAAAAGAAAAATTCATGAAGACATAAAAAAATTATTTTTCCACTAATTGGAAATTGAAATCTTTTTTTTTTCAAAAATATTCTTAAACTATCAGAATTTATAGATAAGATTTTTTTTAATATAATTTTTCTAAAAAATAGATGCATAATCAAATATAAATTATTTTGGAATGTACTATTTTTTTATAATCAACTAGATGTACTAAAATTATTTTTTAAGCATCATATTTTTAAAAAATATTCTTAAAAGAATATTTTAGTAAAAAAATTTCCCATCAACGAAAAAGTCCTCAAAGTGCTACTTCGGACAGATAAGGCGAGGACGAGCCAAGGAGGAATCACCGCGATGGGTCTGACGATTCCCACAAGTGGCTTGGAGAACGCAAGGAGCGGCAGCAGTTGCGGTTAACGTCAGATGGGATGGTGAGCAAACAAAAAGGAAACTGACACGGTCTTTTTAGGTCACTCGTGACGTCCGGGTTCCACTTGTGGTTCACCGTTCGTACGTGTACCGCGGCCACGTTTCACGAGAAACGATGCAAGATGTCCAAAAACAAACAGCCGATCTTTGATACAGGCCCCAACCTCCCTGACGGCTTTGAGAGAGGCCACGTGGCAATTCACGTGATCGCTTAAAGAAGTCAGCCGTCACGGCATTTATAGCCGCCGGATTGGCGTATTAGTGGATGTGACAGCCGTAAGGTCCCACCGAGATTCCTTGCCAATACCTCTAATCAGCAGAAACCAAAAGTCGACAGCTCCGACTCAACGAAGATCCTTCGCAAATTGCAAAGCACTCTCCGACTCATACGTACCCCTACCAGCAATCAGAGATCCAACTCTGATCCTGTATGATGCGTCTTCAAACTTGAGCACCTGTAAGAACCGTACAGGCATGTATTTAGTTCCACATCGATTATTTGTTGAATAAATTTTGGATATTTATACAAGATTAAAGAATATAAATAATACCTTATGGCTAGTCATTTTGGATGAAGTTCTAAATCTACAAATAGTATCAGAGTATACCTGGCTTATAACCTATATGGACTAGGAGACACTGCAGCATGAATCTATTAAGGCTGATCACGGATCGATCGTGATGTTTGTGATTAGATTTGAATGGATTTGAACCCTTAGTCTGACGAGTACGTCAGGACTTAAACGGGGAGAGTATGTGAGGATCTGTGCGGGCATGTATTTAGTTCCACATCGATTATTTGTTGGATAAATTTTAGGTACTTATACATGATCAAGAAATCCAAATAATACATTCTAGTTAGCCATTTTGGATGAAGTCCTAGGTTGTTACATATAGTATTGATGATCTTTTTTTTAAAAAAAAAGAAAAAAAAGAAAAAAATAACAGCTTCATCTTGCCGTATCTCAAGTTAATGCGGACATGTCCTTTGCTTGTTCTGTCATGGTGACTTACTAAGAATGTTCACAGTTAAGTAATGAGACCGGAGACATGTGCTTAGCGGTATTTAGGTATGTTAATTGTAATCGAGTCATGGATTGTATAAGAGACTTGTTTCTGTCTTTCACTTGCTTGATAGGTGATTAAGCGGGCTGGACGGTGGAGATGTATGGTACCGGTAAATAATTGATGAATATCTCTTATATTTTTTTTCGAGAGAGAATTATATGTATGTGATGTAAATGTCGTGGTTTTGCACATGCAAAAAACATGTCTATCTTATTATTTATTTAACGAGCAACTAAATATGGCACATCCAACCTAAGAGGCTAAGGGCCTAGCTCACTTAGAAGTTGATCATGAAGTGTCAAGAACTATCTTCGCATCACAAGCATATAATGAGCATGATCGAGGGCATCCTTTGCTTCCATTTAGGAAGGGGAACGAATGTACCCCTCCCCTAGAATGAGAAAGAAGAGGACACATGAGAGAGAGGAAGAATGGGGCTTCATTAGGTCGTGTTTTTAAAAATCTCATCAACCTCTCCCTGTAGCTTTCAAATCCCTCACCATGGCCGGCGATCATGAAGTGTTGAGAGGGGATAAAACAACTAAATAAATGGCAAAGCATTCTCATTAAGGGGTCCTTATCCAAGTTATCCTGTTGCTCAAGAATTTGTTCATCCCTTTGATATTTTATCCTAGCTAGGAGCTCTCTTATTAACTTTTTTTTTCCTTTGGGTGCTTTAGGAGGGAGCTGGGCAATAATAACTCCCTCATATCAGCGTACAGCCCTTCTCCATGCGCAACACTAAGTAATTCAAGCTAAAATAGGGTGAATTATCAATCTTGTGTCCATGATATGGTGTATTTGTAACCATTGTAGTTTTGCCAACAATCTTTTTATAGACCTATGCTTGATTAAAGGATATTGTCATTTCAGTGGGTGAGATAAATAATCTTTCATCAAACTAAGACTTAGGCTACATTTAGCATTGCTGTCACTTTCCTTTTTTTTCAAATATTTAGAAACACAAATTCTGTTTTTTTTTTCCTTCAAAACATCTAACAATAGAAAAATGTTTGGTAGTAATTGCATTTTTTTTGTAATTATAGAATTATAAAAATATATTTAGTAAATGGGACCAGATGTGGAGGTGGCAAAAGAAGAGGTACATAAGGATGCAGACTTGCAGTTGGCTTTGGGGAGGACATAGACGATGGAGGCCTCGGTAGAGATGTTAGGGAGGCAAGGGCATTAAGGATAATGAGATTGGTAACTAGGATGCATGACATGACAGTGGGCGGTGTCAGAAAAATAGAGTGCAATGCAGTGGTGGGAGGGGAAAAATGCAGGGATGCATACGGTAAAAAGCCTAAAAAGTCACTTTAAATAATTGGAAATGAAAATTTTTTACTTCCATCTTTTAAAAAAAATAGAAATAGAGCAACCGAGCAAGTTTTGTTTTGCATCGAATTTCATATTTATTTTAAAAAAAATACCAAACGAATCCTTAGTAGACTTGTAGATCTAAGCACATAAAAAGACATACTTCAAAATTCTTCTTGTTTTTACTGCAAATAAAGCTAGTCATGGATATATTACTTTTGAGTTACATAATTATTTTATTAACATATTATAATATCACGATAAAAAATGCTAACCCTCTCTGTAACCATTTTCTTGATGCTTCTCTCATTCTTGAATTTATCTATGTTAGGCTGTGTGGGAGGGAAAAAGAGATCGACTGGAGATTGCAAGAAGATATATAATATTTGTTTCTATATTTATTCATCAGTTTCCGCCAACATATCAAATTTAATAAAAATAAATTATATAAGACAAAGCAATTGACACAAGTTTTAAGGATAAAATGTATATTAACTATTATTACTAGTGATGATATATAAAGAAATATGGGTGTTAGGTTAGCATGAAAATGTTTTCTTCTAAAGCAAAGTGATGATATATAAAGAAATATGCGTGTTTGGTTAGCATGAAAATGTTTTCTTCTAATGCAAATTAAATGATATTTCTACATGAAAAATGCATGACATGATGCAAAACTCTCTATTGCTTGTAAAAAAAATAACAAAGAAGAGAAATCGTATTTTGCCATAACATGCAAAAATCCCTAGCTTGAGAGATCAAAGAAGTATTTAAGAAAGGTTAACAAAATAAATTAAATCAAAAAAGATAATGGCAAGAAAGCACAAAAAGATCCAAATGATATATTAAAAAATTAAAATTTACTCCAAGGAGACATAGAATGCTCCTTGGCTGCATTTTTCTATTTACTAAAAAATCATATTTCCAAGACTAAGAAATATTCCTCCTATATTTCATTTGACAGTATTCATACCAAAATATTTCTTTCCTTTTGTTTCAAATATCTATAATTTTTGATATTAAATAAATAAACAAAGGAAAAAACAAATTCCCAACTATAAAAAAATGAGAAATAAAAAACTAAAAAAAAGGTAAAATGGCTCATATCCAATTTTTCAGAATTTTAAATTCAAATAAGGATTTTTTCATAAAATTCCACTAAATTACCGAGGTCATATATTTTTTCAAATTAATGTACATCTAGGATTTTTGGATAATTATATCATTAGATCTAAGTACGAGACGAGCGATAACTTAAACAAAAGTATGCGAGATACTACAAATATATGTATCGAATATTTAGTTTATAATATTTTGCAAATACATGCCATTCATCCTGTACTTAGACAAAAAGAGAAAAATTGTCTGAATACATCAATCATCGAGTGGACACTTTTATATAAAACTAAAATTTAGCTTAGCATTATATCTTATTTAGTATTCAAGTTATAAAAGAGCTTGATTGTTTAGAAATGTCAGGGTTGTGTGTAAATTTTATAATAAATTTGTTGCGTATAATGGGCTTGGGTAAAAAACAATGGGTAATGTTAAAGAGTCAGATCCATAATATTTGCGGGGGAGTCCCATTGTAATGTTTTCTCTCTGGAATCTTTTTTTTATGAGATTTTTAGAAACTTTTCATTCCGTTAATAGTCTCCTGATAATTAACACCAAATCTAATTGTTGCTGGAAATTGAAACCGGGGGGACCACTGGCTGAGAAGGAGAAGCTCCGGCGGGCAGTGCATCGGCGGGCTGCGTCCCCTGGGGACCTGCAAAAAGCCGGTGACCGGGGTTTTCGGTGCCGGCCCTCCGATGCTTAAGTCAGAGGGAGGCTTGAGTTGGAGAAGGAGATGTGTTGCCCAAAAAGACAACCCAAGAGAGGGAGGGGGGGGGTGAATTGGGTTTTAAGTATTATTACAAATAAAAACTTAATGAGTAACTAATTAAATCTTATTGTAAGTGGATGAATTAGTTTACTATATGCAGTGAATGAAGGGGATGAAAGAGACAATGAACCTATCACAAACACAAGAAATTTTATAGTGGTTCGGAGCTAACCCTTGCTCCTACGTCCACTCCCCAAGCTTTACTTGGAAGTTCACTATAATCCCTCGGATTACAGCCGGTTGTTTTACAAGTTCACAACCCAATTTGTTGTTTTACGATATCACAACGAACTCGGTCGGTTTTCACAGGCTCACCGACTAAAACCATCCGATTGTTTTTCCGGGATCACAATCGAACACTTACACGATGGTTTTACCCTCAGCTCACCAACCAACCTTAATACCCTTGATTCAATCCCCTGATTGAATCAAGTAAGAGAAACAGTTTGGAAAGAGTACAAGGATAGCTTCTTAAAAAGCAAATATGAACAGTATGAATAAAGTAGAGTTAGAAGCCCTCAAACAGATTTTTGGAAGGGGAAGAAGGGGCTTCTAGAACACTGAGACTCCTCTTTGAGTGTGTTGAA